>NC_030857.1:16740316-16980525 GCF_000208745.1 Theobroma cacao | reverse complement strand
GCTATTGATGGGCACCAAACCTTTGGTGGTTTTCTTCACTTGTTTTCATGCTACACATCATTAATCACCTAAAAACACTAACATACCTAAAAATCAAACCAATCCAAGATCATTCTCTCTCCATACCCATTTTGACCAGCCATGAATTCACCATGAAAGCATGCTTTTCAACCATGGAAATTAAGGGAAAATGCATAGGGAAAATAGTTCATAAACTAAAATCAAGAAATTTTACCTTTTTCCACTTGATTTCCTCGAAAATCTACACTTTTCTCTTGAATTTATTTCCACCTAGTGTTTGTTCTTCTTTTTCCTCTCTTTGTTCTTGCTATGGCCAGCCATAATGAAGAGAAAATGGTGGTGTGGGCTGATTTTTATAGTTAAATAATATAATAATTTAAACTTGCCACATGGCATTCCATGATTGGTCCATTTTTTAAATTCTTATCTTTTAAGCTTTAAATCTCCATCACACATTATTCAAGGGTCAAAAATGATGATGGATGAAGACCTTGTGCTGAAAAAATGTTCTGGGGGTGCAAAATTATAGTTTTACCCCCGGGATGGTAAAATTACCATTTCACCCCTGTGCTCCAAATTATACCGAAATTAAAATTTTTCACTTCTAAGCCTCAAATCATACTCCAATAAGTCAAATGGGATCAAAAAATCTTTTCTAAAATTTCCATTTTGTCCCTAGGTGGCAAATGACCATTTTGCCCCTAGATAGTAAAAATTTTGGTTTGACTCCAAATTGATCTTCGAACTCCGAATTACCATTTTCAATCATCCCTGAACTGTGAAACTCTTAATTTCACCTTAAAATTCTTATTTGAACTAGTTTGAGGCTTAATCGACTTAATGGTACCATTAGGGGCAATATTGTCTTTTAATGATTTCTTGAACTTCCTAAATATGCAAACATTCTATTGAGCATGTAAATGACGTCGTAATTATTTTATAGAACAGGGTTTGACACATAACCCATCTTTTTGTCGACGTCAGTGTCTCTCTAGATCGTTACTAGTCACATATTCTTGCCTTTCTTGGCAACAACTAGCAAGGTAAACCATAGATTTTTTTTCTTGGCTACTAGTTTTGTGAAAATAGCAAAAGAGAGAAAGTTTGAAAGATTATGAATATTATTTTTTTGATTAAAATTCATGCTAGAGAGAAAATATGCCAAAGATAATGAGTACTATATGTTGTTTTTTGTTTGTAAAAAATAATATTAGTGCAAACAAAAGTAATTCCAAGGGATTAGAAAAATGATAGGTTAGGTTTTTAATTTTTGGGAATTAATTTTTTATCTCAACCATAGATTATTTCAACCTTAGTTGACATTAAAAATTTCAAGGAGCTTAATGCTTAGAATTATTGTTTGAATAATTAATTAAAATGATTCGATGCTAGAATTAAATATTAAGAATTATGTTTGGAATTGATGTTTAGAATTATTGTTTGGATTTTTAATTAAAATGATTGGTAATTTGTTAGAATTAAATATTAAAAATAATGTTTGGGAATTAATGTTTAGAATTATTGTTTGGATTTTCAATAAAAATGATTCACAATAATGCTAGAATTATACATTAAGAATTATATTTGGAAATTAATGTTTAGAATATCGTTTGGATTTTAATTAAAATGATTGATAATATACTAAAATTAAACATTAAGAATTATGTTTGGGAATTAATGTTTAGAATTATTGTTTAGAATTATTGTTTGGATTTTCAATCAAAATGATTGACAATATGCTAGAATTAAACATTAAGAATTATGTTTGGGAATTAATGTTTAGAATTATTGTTTAGATTTTTCACTAAAATGATTGGTAATATGCTAGAATTAAACATTAAGAATTATGTTTGGGAATTAATGTTTAGAATTATTGTTTGGATTTTCAATTAAAATGATTGGCAATATGCTAGAATTAATGATTGTAATTAATATTTGGGTATTTTTGTTTTTGTGTAGATGTCAACTAATGAGGAAACAAATTTAGCAACTAGTGAGACACGAACACCAACATCAACAACATCAACATCTACAGCTTATGTTGCTGCTAGGTTTATCGAAGCCAACAAAACATGTGAAGTTATAAGCAAAGCGAGCCACCTCAATCTACATCAGTTGTGTGGGATCACTTCACCAAATTTGTTGTTAAAAAGGGTAATAAAAGGCTAAATGTTCTCATTGTAGTCAAGAATTGTGTGTTGATACAAAAAAGAATGAAACATCTTCATTGAACAATCATATTAAAATTTGTTTGAAATTGAAATTGGTCTATGATAATGAGGAAAACAAGCAAATGGCATTAGTTTTTACTTTGGAAAGAGATTGGTTGGGTAGTTGGAAGTTTGATCAAGAGGCAATTAGGAAAAGTTTAGTTGAGATGATCATTTTAGATGAATTGTCTTTTAAGTTTATGGAAAATCAAGGATATAAGAAACACATAAACCAAGCACGTTCTAGATTTTGTATACCGTCACGGTGGACTATTGCTAGGGATTGTTATAAGGTTTATATTGATGAAAAAACTAGAATGAAAAAATTGTTAAGTTCATGTCTTGGTAAAATGTGTTTCACCACTAACATATGGATTTCGATACAAAGAATTAATTATATATGTCTAACTGCTCATTTTATTGATAATGATTGAAAGTTACAAAAAGGGATTTTGAACTTTTGTCCCATTACTAGTCACGAAAGTGAGGTTATTGATAAGGCAATTAGTAAATGTTTGCTTGGTTGTGGGATCCAAAAGATTTTTTCTATCACTGTTAGTAATGGTAGTTCAAATGATGTTGTAATAGGACATTTTAAGAAAATATTTAATGTTGCTAGAACTAGTATTTTAAGAGGTAGATTTTTTCATGTGAAATGCATTGCTCATATTTTTAATCTTGTGGTGTCTTATGGATTGAAGGATATCAATACCTCAATTGCTCGTGTTAGAGGGGTAGTGAGATATGTTAGACAATCCCCTACTAGATTAGCCACATTTAAGGAGTGTTTTGCTAATGTGGGAGTTGAGAGTAAGTGTTTATTGTGTTTGGATGTGAGCATTAAATGGAATTCTACTTTTTTGATGCTGGATACAACTTTAAAATTTCATAAGGCTTTTGCATCATTTGAGTTATGTGATATAGCTACATACCTAAGCTAATAAGGTTGGAAGATGGGGTGCCCGATAGTAGAGATTGGGTAAATGTTAGGAAGATTTCTTGTTTCTTGAGAGAATTTTATGATTTAACCTTGAGTGTTTAAGGCACATCTTACATAACTGCTAATTCTTTTCTAGATTCCATTTCTGATATGTATACCACTTTGATTGAATGGCAAAATGGTGATGATATTGATTTACGGTCTATGGCAATTAAGATGAAAGAGAAATTTGACAAGTATTGGAGGAATGTGGACAAAATGAATTTGGTGTTGTTCATTGCTGCTATACTTGATCCGAGGAAAAAACTTTCTTATGCTAAATTCACTTTGCTAGAAATGTATCCTCCTACACAAGCTTCAATGATGTTTTCTTTGGTGACACAAACAATGGATGAGTTGTTTCGTTGTTATAGAAATATGTTACAACCTCCATCTCATGTTGTTGAAAGTCATCAAGAGTGTCCAACATCCAAAGGACAAGGCACTAGTGGTGGTTGTAGTGATAGTGTTACTTTGACTTTAATTGGCAAGGACACATAACATATTAAAAAAAGATTGGATAGGTTCAAGAAGCACCGGTTAAACACTAGGTAAAAGAGCTAAAAATGGATTGGAGACATATTTATCTAAGCCTGTGGATGATGAAGGTTTTGATGATGATGAGTTTGATGTTCTTATGTGGTGGAAACTTAATCAATTTAGGTGTTTTATACTTGTCGCTATTGCTTGTGATGTTTTGGCTGTTCCCATATCAATAGTTACTTCGGAATCTGCTTTAGTACAGGTAGATGTATGCTTGATGCATATAAGAGTTCTTTGACTCCTAAGGTGATTCAAGCACTTATTTGTGCTCAAGATTGGTTACGTAGATTGGCACATGGTAATCCGGACTTGATTAAGGATGATTTGGACGAGCTCGATAAACTTGATTTTGGTAATTATTTTATAGTTTTATTTGTAATTTAATTTATTAGATTTATGAAAGATCAATTTACCATATTTGTTATTTTGTTTTTTAGATTTGGCTAATATTGCATTAGAGACAATAGCTGAGTTTGAGCCTGAGTTGAACTAACGCATTATTACTATTGGCTATTTTCACTTTTCAGGTAATGTTATCATTAGGTATTATGCAATATTTACATTATATTTATAATTCATTTAGGTTATCTTACCACAAAAATGTACACTAATTATATATTTGTTTTTAACCTTTTTAGGAGCATGTTTTACAAAATCGTTGAATTAAAGTTGAAGCCTTGGAGGACCATCTTTTGAAATTTAGTAATTTATGTTGTAAAACTTTGAGTTGTGTAACTCTTCTTTGTTCATTTATTTTATTAAGATTAATGTTAATTTCATTGTGATCATTTTTAATTATAAAACTTTTGAAACTAATGTTTATTTATTATATAAAGATTAATGTTTATTTATTGCATGAAGATTAATATTATTAACCATTTAAAAGAAATAAATAGATCCAAAGGATTACTTATAAGTAAATGGACCCAAAATAACCATTTACAAGAGGTTATATAAAAAAGCCCAAGTCAAACAAAAAAAAAGGCCATTTACAAAGGGTTGAACAAAGAAAAATAAAGCCCAAGTCAACCTAAAACAACCCAAGTCAACCAACCTCACAAAACAGACCTAAGACCGACCAAATTGAGGTTGGGTAAAACTGACCAAAACCAACCTCTTACACGGTTCAGTTCAGGCAGTTCCTAAGGTAATTTTTTTTGGTCGATTTTAGGTAAAACCAAACCGACAACTAACAAAGTTGAATCGTGTTCACCCCTATTCCCCATCACTAAGTCTCCTACCTCGTAATGAGCTTCCCTTAGAGATTGATCGATCCACATGTTCATCCTCTCAGTGGCCTTATGAAGACATGCTTGAGCTACGTCTTGTTGTTCTTGCCAAGCTCTAGCATATTTGTATGCTACAAGCATTGGACCAGTGTTCCTTGTTGCTACTTAGTGTAAAAGACTATTGTTTAGTCACCAACTCGAACAAGCTCTATCCAATTGCCTCACTCAACTACAAGTTATGGGAATATTGTGGCATAGCTATCCACCTTGGCTAGTTAGTTTTAAGTGTTGCATACAAAATGGTGTATTTACAACTCCAACAAGGCATTCACTCTCTCGATCTGACTATCTGTCTAGGGGTGAAGGCTAGTGAAGAAGTTAAGGTTGAACCCCATCATTTTAAAAAGATTGGTCCAAAATCTCCTAGTCAAACGACCATTTTTCTCACTAATAATAGTTAGTGGACTTCAATATTTGACTACGTACCTCATGATTAGTCTCGTAGCCTCTTTGGCTGAACATTCTCGACTGGCAAGGATGAATGTAGTATATTTGGACAAGTAATCCACTATGACCAAGATGTACTTCATTCCATCTACCTTGGGCACTTTTATGATCAGGTTTATACTCACGCTTTCCCATGGGCGATTAGGTATAAGAAGTGGCTCAAGTAATCCTATTACCTTCTACTCCATTTGTCTTATTGGTAACTAGATAAGTGCGAATATAACTTTTCGCGTCCTCTCACAAGTGCGACCAATAAAAGGTCACCTCTACCAATGCCAAAGTGTGGTCCATACTTAGGTGTCTAGCCTAACTCGAATCATGGCACTCCTTAAAGATCTCCTTGAGCAATCCCAATGTTGTGGCACATATAAAATTAGTCCCTCGATGTTGATAAGTTCATCTTAGACCCAAAATCATCTTATTTTCCCCTCCTTAGTGTACTCTATCAATTTCTGTGCCATAATATCATGTGGTAATCCCTAATTGATGTGTAATATAAATGCCCCCAGTGCTTTACTCATGGTTGTTAATCTGACCTTCCTATTGAGTGCGTCTACCACCAAATTAGCCTTCCCAAGCTTGTACTCCAACTGGTAGTCGATTTCCACCAAGAAGTCTTGCCAACAAGCTTGCTTAGGACTAAAAGCATGTTTAGCCCGACTTTTTTTTTTGCTTAAAAATTATTATAAAACTCTTATGAAAAATAATAACTTTTAAAATTAAGCTAAAACTATTTAGTAAATTTACTTTTCATAAGCTCCTTTATATAGATAAGTTATTTGGCAAAATAACTTATATAAACTTTAATTTTGGTTAAAATTACTATAAAGGGTATTTAATAAATAACCTTCTATTAATCACGAATTTCTTTGTTCAAAATAGAAAAAAGTTCACTTTATTATTTATCTATTTAAAATATATTTTTGAAAATATAAAAAGTATTTTTATATAACATAAAATATATAATTAATAATAAATCATAAAAGCAAGTTCCACAAATAATTTATAAGTAACACATTATACATAAATAACTCATAAATTAACAAGGAGTGGCACGTCATCTGTTGGGTACTGTTAACTCAAATGTAGAATTCACTACTAAGAAGTTCAAGGATTCTGCAATTCCTATTACCAAAGGAATTAAAGTCTATTTCAATTTTTTTGTAGTGCCACTTATTATTATATGCAAAAGAAAAATTCTTCAAAATTGAGTTACCACAAACAGAGTACAAATGTTGACTTCTCAATTTTCATTTAATTTATCTCAACAACCATTGATCCATTCGACTAATTATTTCAATCATAATCAACAAATATTATATACACCAGAAAGAAGTTAAGAATAAATAAATATTACATAATTATCATATCAAACATTAAATAGAGAAATATCAAACAATAAAGAGAGTTTTCAAAGCTAAAATAAAGAACGATAGAAAATAAAACAAAAAACAAAATCAAAAGAAAAAGAAGAAGTAATACCTTAATGCAATTTTAAATTTTGGGTCTTCTTTTCCTTTAATTTTTTTAAAAACCAAAAAAAAACTAAAAGGATGATTTTTCAAAAAGGGGAGAGGAGAGAGAGACCGATAAGGAGAGAATTAGGGGGTTATTTTTTGAGAGAGGATGTTTTTGAAAAAAAAAAAGATAACTCTCCTAAGAAGTTAGAGTGTTTTAAAAATAAAAAAAGAGAAAGCTTCTATTTGGAACTTTTTTTTAAGCTTTTTTTTTTAGATTTCGTACTTTAAAAAAAGGTTTTTTTTTAACAGCTTTTCACAAAATACAATTTGGTCCAACTTCTACTTTTAAAAAGTAAAAAAGCTAAAAATAAGTTAGGCCAAACAAGCATTAAGCTTCTTTTGGTTTTAAAAGTATGACGTTGCCACATTGTTTGTTATCACTGCGAACAAAGCCCCAAATAGGTAATGTCTTCATGTACGAAAGCAATGCACCATTGTGGTAATCTCTTTTTCTTAGACCGATGAGCTGCCTTTTGATCTCACTGAGCATGTAACTCTCCAAGGCTATTGGATACCTTTTTTGCATCAACACTCCTCCAATGGCAAAGTCTAATGCATTGGTATGGACCTCGTATGGCTTGGTGTGGTTTGACAACATCAACACTAGCTCCCCGGACATCACCTTCTTTACTTGCTTAAATGTTTGTTGTTTCATTATAGTCCACTCACATGCCTTTCCCTTCCTCAACATGTTAGTTAATAGTGTGGTGATGGTAAAACAGCCCCTGACACATTTTTGATAATAATTAGCAAAGCCTAAAAACGATCAAAGTCCAGTTACCTAAGTAGGCAATTCCAATCTAGTATAGACTTCACTTTGTATGGGTCCATTCAAATGCGGCCGCCACCAATGATGTGTCCCAAAAAAAGTACTTCTTAGAGGATAAAGGTGCATTTATCCTTCTTCACGAATAGCTCATGCTCCCTTAATGCCTCCATCACTCGTCTAAGATGCTCCACATGCTCTTCTAGTGTTTTGCTATAACTGACAATGTTTTTTAAGTATACGACCACAAATTTATCAAGGAAGGGTTGTAATACCTTGTTCACAAAGGTGCAAAATGTTGCTAGAGCTTTAGTGAGTCCAAAGGGTATGATGAGGAACTCATATGAACCATAATGAGTCACATGCAATCTTAGGTTCATCTCCCTTAGTTATACATACTTGGTATTATCCTAAACATAAGTCTAGTTTTGTGAACCATGTTGCCTCTCAAACTAATCAAACGAACCCACAATCAATGGCCTGGGATACTTATTTTTCATGCTGAGCTTGCTCAAAGCTCTATAGTTGATACACTAAAGACATTTTCTAATGAAATTAATGCAATCATTTTCCATTGCCAGCTAATAGTAGCATGCCCTCATGATTTTTTTTGCCATCATTTGCCCACTTGCATCTGTTCCCCAATCCTCCTCATGAACTTCCTCAATGATTCTTTTAACTTCTGCAATGTTCACGCACTGTAACAACGTTTGATCTCGAATCCTATTGTACAAGATTTTCTCATCAAAAAAGAAACCCATCCAATCTTCTGATGATCTTTTTGTCATTCTCACAAGCCTTTTTAGGGTATTGTTAGCATTTGAAATATTGTAAAATATCATGATACCATTATTTTCCATCAATCTCATCCTCTACACTAGAACAATGTGCAAGGAACTCTTGCAAACTTATCTTGATATGTTGCACTTCAACTTTTGTTCCTACCTTGAACATTGCTTCCAATGTTGCGAAAGCATTAGTGATCTGATTTTCATCTTGAGATAAGTTATTAAAGTGTAACTCATCAAATATTTTAATCAATCCTGCTATATATTTCTTGAATAAGACCAATTTTGAATTTCTTGTTTCTTATTCCCCTCATAACTCATAAATGACTAAAATGGAGTTCCTAAACACTTTGAGTTTGTCAATTTTTTCTACTCAAAGGCCCATAACACATGCTTCATATTCTCCAACATTATTAGTGTAGTGGAAACCCAATCTTGCATTGATTGGGTAATAATCCTCCTCTAATGAAATCAAAATGGCTTCAATGCCATGCCTCAAGGCACTTACAGCTCCATCAAAAAACATTTTCTAGACTTTGTTTTTTTTTGCCAATTCTTCTTTTTTAGTTTGGAATATAGCCATTAAATCTTCATCAGGAAACTCGAATTTCATGGGTTCATAATCATCAATAGCTCGATTTACAAGAAATTTAGGAATCACACTTCCTTTAATTGCTTTCTAAGTTTTGTATACAATGTCATATTCAGAAAGTAAGGCCTACCATCTCGTTATCCTTCTTGACAATGAACATTTCTCAAAAATATACTTAATTAGATTCAATTTGGCCACAAGCCAAGTAATATGATATAGCATATATTGCTTGAGTTTATGAACTGTCCAAGCCAGTGCACAAGACATTTTTCTAGTGGTCAATACTTGGATTCATAATCTGTGAATTTCTTGCTCAATTAGTAAATGACATATTCCTTCTTCCCTGTTTCATCATGTTGTCTTAATACACAACCCATGGATTTCTTAAATATCATCAGATATAGGATGAGTGTTTTTCCTAGAATTAAAGGTACCAATATTGGAAAACTTGAGAGATATTATTTAATCTTCTTAAACACAATTTGGCACTATTTGTTCCATTCGCCTAGATCATGTTTTCGAAGAAATTTAAAGATAGGATCGCATTAAGCGGTAAGTTGCAATATGAAATGAACAATGTAACTCAAACACCCTAAGAAACTGGTTACTTCCTTTCGTGTTCTTGGGTGGCAAATTTTGAATTGTTCGTATCTTATCTAGATCCACTTCAATCCTTTTCCCGCTAACGATGAACCCCAACAATCTGCCTTAATGTAACACCAAAAGTGCATTTAGTTGAATTTAGCTTGAGTTTAAATTTTCTTAATCTTTCAAATAACTTTTTGAGATTGGTTGTATGATTTTTTACTTTACAAGCTTTGGCAATTATATCATCCACATACACCTCGATCTCTTTGTACATCATGTCATGAAAAAGAGCGACCATAACTCTTTGATAAGTAACTCTAGCATTCTTCAAGCCAAAAGGCATCACTTTATAACAAAATGTGGCCCACATTGTTACAAATGTAGTCTTTTCCATGCTTTCTGGCTCCATTTTGATCTGGTTGCACATTGAAAAACCATTTATAAATGAAAATGGGGAACAGTTGGCTGTATTATCAATAAGGGTGTCAATATGAGGTAGAAAAAATTTATTTTTTGGGCTTGCTCTATTCAAATCTTGATAATCCACACACATTCAAACTTTTCCAATTTTCTTAACAACAAGGATTTTATTGGCTACCCATTCAGCATACTTAGCTACCTTTAAGAATTCAGCATCAAACTATTTTTTAATCTCTTCTTTAATCTTCAACAACATTTCTTGTGTCATTCGTCTCAATTTTTGTTTGACCAATTTGTATTCTACTTTCAAAGGTAATTTATGTACTACAATATATGCATTAAGCCCTGGCATATCTTGGTAAGACCATGCGAACACATCCACATATTCATGAAACAACTTTATTGATTCTTGTCTTTCGAAAAACGAGAACATTGTCTCGATTTTCACCTCTTTTTTATTCTTTGAGTCTCCCAAATTAATTATTTTTGTAGAATCATGGTGAGGTTCTATTTGTTTCTCTTGTTGCTCGACCAACCTTAGCTAGTCAAGATACAAGGAACAATCATCAACATTCTTTTCGTCATCAAGCTCACCAACATATTTATTTCTTTCAAAATCAAATCTAGAATTGTTGTCATTATTATCCTCATATTCATTGCTGGGAAACTTGGAAATAGTAAAATCGAAGAGATATATGGATATGGAAACTAAGGAATAACATTATAAATTTCAGAGATATATAAAAATAAAGAAATGACAATTGATGGATGAATGAAAAATTAAAAAAATGCATCATATGCATCATTTTATTTAAATGATAATAGAATAGAAGCCTATTGTACATTGAAAACTTTCCCTATGCTCTTGGCCATAGCATTAAAAAGTTCAATTTATTATTTTGAAAGTTTGAGCATGATAGGTAGCTCCATGACTGTCTAGTTACTCAATTTCACAACAAGGGGCCTTATGTATACCAATGGTGCTTTCTTTGATTATTCTTCATCTATTGCACACACCAAAGTTTCATAATCACAATCCCTCCTTTTTGGTAGGCCTAGATGAACAAACCCTCTTGAATGAAAGGTCTCGTAAAGATATAGAAAATACATCCTTGTTTCTTCTAATTCCATTCCTTTGAAGCAAGCCATTCTTTTTTTCTTTTTCATAGATATCATCTTGAATTCCTCTTTCTTTGTAGATTTATATACAAGGCCAAATCAGTGTTTATTTTTAACCATCAATAAAGGTCTTATGATTCCTTGCAACCTTTTTCCTAAATCGAACCCAATGCGACTTCCTCTTCCAATAGTTTGCTTGATTGTCATTTTAGAAGCCTTAAATAGGCTTGGAGTTGGTATTATGGATCTTTCACTCACATAAGTAGCATTGACAAACTCGAAAGATCTAAAGGAGCATTCGATTACTTTTTTTGCAGCTTCCACATAGGAAGTGGTTGGAGATTAAGTAACAAGTAAATCCTCCTCTCTAGAAACACATACTAATTTCTAATCCACTATGAACTTTACTTTTTGATGGAGAGATTATGGTGCAGCTTTTGCCACGTGGACACCCTAATAAATAATTATAAAACAGTGTGATATTCATGACTTTGAATTCAATAGTAAAAGTACAATGCCAAATTTGTATTAGTATTTTGATACCACCTATTGCTCTTCATCTAGTTCCATCAAAAGCCTTAACAATCATGTGGCTAGTCTTCAAGTAAGATATATCAACAAGCAATTTAGCCAATGTGGTAAACTAGATAAGTGAGAACATAGCTCTCCACGTCCTCTCACAAGTGCAACCAATAGAAGCTCACCTTTACCAATGCCAAAGTTTGGTGCATACCTAGGTGTTTAGCCTAACTCGAATCATGGCACTCCTTGAAGATCTCCTTGAGCAATCTCCCATGTTGCAACACATAAAACCTTAGTCCTTCGGTGTAGAGAAAAGTTCATCTTAGACCCAAATTCGTCTAGTTTTCCCTTCCATAACATACTCTATTAATGTCTGCACCATAGTACCATGTGACAATCCCTCTTTGATGAGCGACATAGATGCCCCCAGCGCTTTACTCATGATTGCTAATTTGACCTTCCTCCTAAGTGCATCTACCACCAAATTTGCCTTACCAAGCTTGTACTCCAATCGTTAGTCGATTTCCACCAAGAAGTTTTGCCAACGAGCTTGCTTAAGATTAATCTTCTTTTGGCTTTGAAAGTATGACGCTACCACATTGTTTGTCATCACCACAGACAAAATAGGTAACGTCTCCATGTGCAAAGGTAATACACCACTACAGTAATCTCTTTTTCTTACATTGGTGTACTACCTCTCGATATCACTAATCTTGTAGCTCTCAAAAGCTACTAGATACCTTTCTTGCATCAACACTCCTCCAATGGCAAAGTCTGATGCACTTATGTGGACCTACTGTGGCTTGGTGTGGTTAAGCAACACCAACATTAACTCCTTTCACATCGTCATCTTCATTTGCTTAGAGGCTTATTGTTTCACTATGGTCCACTCCCATGCATTTCCCTTCCTCAACATGCTAGTTAATAGTGTGGTGATGGAAGAGTAGCCTCTGACACATTTTCGATAGTAATTAGCAAGGCCTAACAATGATCAAAGTCTAGTTACCTTAGTAAGCGGTTCCAATCTAGTATGTACTTTACTTTGTATGGGTTCATTCAAATGTAGCTACCACTAACGCTGCATCCCATAAAAAGTACTTTTTAGAAGACAAAGGTGCACTTATCTTTCTTCACAAATAACTCATGCTCCTTTAGTGCCTCCATCACATGTCTAACATGCTCTACATGCTCTTTTAGTGTTTTGCTATAAATGACAATGTCATCCAAGTATACAACCACAAATTTATCAAGAAAAGGTTGTAATACCTTGTTCATAGAGGTGCAAAACGTTGCTAATGCATTAGTGAGTTCAAATGGTAGGACTAGGAACTCATATGAACCATAACAAGTCACACATGCAGTCTTGGGTTCATCCCCCTCGGCTATACATACTTGGTATTATCCTAAGTGTAAGTCTAACTTTGCGAACCATGCCGCCACTTAAATTGATCAAACAAGTTCACAATCAATGGTACAAGATACTTATTCTTCATGGTAAGCTTGCTCAAAACTCTGTAGTTGATGCACAACATTAAAGATCCATCATGCTTGCGCCGGAACATCACTGGTGCGCCCTATGGAGATTTGGGTGGTCTGATGAATTTAGCATTGATCAATTCTGCTAGTCGCTTCCTATGAAACCCCATTCTTAAATTAGGTTAAAATTATAGCCTCACTTGGTGAGAAATCCATTTAATGTATTTGAACATGATTTTGGAACCATTTTGACTTAAAAAAATCATGTTTTGATAAACATACATGTCTATTTGGAAGTTAGGACTATTAGAAGGTCAAATAGGATGATTTTGAACTCAAAAATAACATTCTAGACCATATCTATCTATACATGTTCAACATGTCTCAATAGATTAAATCCAAAAAAGTTTAATGAAGAACATCTATCGATAGATGGTCAAATCTATCGATAAATAAGCCTGATCTATCAATAGACGGGGTCTAAACTAGAAAAAAAATAACACATTTTGGTCTTTTTCACTATTCTAAAAGCCCTAAACCCTCAAACTTTTTTCCATTTAGAAAAAATGAGGTTTTTCCTTAAAAACCTAACCACTTATTCCTCGTTTCTCTCAATCTTATCCTCAACAAAATTTATAGATTTCAAGCTTTCAAAGTCATTTTCAAGCTTGGACTTTGATTCTAAAAGATATTGGAAGGTAGAGTTCACTATTTTGGACCTTTAAATCCAAAGTTTGATTTTTAGAAATTTACAACTTTTCATAAATTCGTTTTATTCATGAAAACTTAGGTTTTTAGTTGGTTTTGGAACTCTCAAACTCACCAAGGTAAAGTTGCTTAAACTTTAGCTAATGGTAGACTTAAATCCTTCAGTTAAAGTCAAATTAGCTATTGATTTATGGATTAAGGGACTATTGGAAAATATTTATGGAATAATAAATTATTATTATTCTAAGATTATGTTATAAAACCAAGTACTAATGATGGAAAACTTCATGATAAGTGTTATGGAGAAAGTTTGAACTATTGGAAAACCGAGTGTTTGACAAAAAGTGCTAGAGAGCAAGGCATGTTTCTTTAAAATGGGTAAATGCGACGTTTTTAATTATTTTAAAATAATTAAGCATGTCTATTATACAACCTTGCATATGAATGAATTGTAATAAGTTTGTGCTGTGAACAAAGTTTGCAAGTAGGTTTTGATGAAAACTATGGACTAAGTACATATATAGTCTACATGTATTAGTTTTGAGTATATGGAACAAGTCTTTCAAAGTTTTGTCATCTCAAACATCTTATTTATCTATGATTGATGTATGATTGATGGTTTTAAATGTTAATGTGAGAATTGATTTCACCTTCGTGAGGCCATGGTATTTATGGTCATCTATCTTGAGATTATTGATATGGTTGATTGACTCTGACTTTGTTTATGTCTCAACCTGTATGATATGTTGGTGATAGGTTTCACCTTTTGTTTGTATGTATGTTCTGAACATTGGATTATTGTAATGTAGTTGCTAAAGCTTAGTGGGCTAAAAACATGTAGTTAATGGCAGTATGCATTAGCCATTGTACATAATGAGTTTGGCTTTTTGTTTTAAAGCATAGGAACCAACTAAGGCAAACGACTTGCCAAATAGGTGAAGCTGGGAATAAAGATCTTAAAGAAAACCAAGGGTGTAACGACTTTACTAAGGGAGGTCAAGTCGTGAGAAATGCCCCTCAAGAATTGATAGGCTTGTTCCAAATATGCCGCTATATTGAAATCCGTCTTATAAAGATAGGAACACAGAACTATTGAAAATACATTATGTTTCGTATCTATTAATAGATTGGAATGATCTATCAATAGATAAGACAATCTATCAATAGATGAAGCCAATGATCGATAAATCAGGCTTATTTTGAAATTCAAATGTTTTCAAAAGGTCTTCTAAAGATCAAAATGAGTTTGTTTTAAATCGAAATCTTTGATAACCTCAATTTATGTTTCAAACACTCTTGATTTGATGATTAAAATAATTTTTCCTAAATTTCTTGAAGTAGTTTCCAAACTCTGAATATTTCCTTTAAGGTATACGAACTATTTTGCAAACTATGTTTTATAAAATGTTTTATTTATCCTTGTACCGTTTGAAAGATATTGGACAAGGGATTACGGTGGACATACGTTTCTTGAGTCGTTTGAAAGATAAAGGACTTGGAAACTATAAGATTACTTGGTCCATGATTCATTTGAAAGATGACAGACATGGAGACCATGTGGATATTTGATAACCTTGATAAAGTGGGATTGTTATATGATGACACTTGGAAAAGCAAGACTCGATTTATGGTTACACCCTGGGAAGGCGAGTTTTGCAAAACATGTGTTAATGTTTACTTGCATATTTCTAAAAGTTTATTTGTTAAATAATCTTCCTCATTAACTTGTTCCCCTTCCTCGTATTTGTTTACAATGTTATTTATAACTCACAAATGTAAGATGCTCTTATTATTTCAAATCAATAGATTACTTAGCTCATTGTCCTTTAGAGGGAGCTACTTCTACAGACAGTTTTGGTAAATGGTCATCTGGCATCCAATGGGCGTCAACCCTTTTACTCCAAGTCATACTCCGTTGGTTTTTGTTCTAGTCCAGTATTTTATATTTGATTGTTATGGATTATGACTTATTTATGTCATGTAATAAATGATATAATGGATGTTTGCCATGAATTGACTTACGGATCGTATTAGCCACAAGATGGCTTATACACCGAATTTGTTATATATGTTACTTCTGCATTATGTGCACATGAATGTGTCGAATAGATATGATATCTCTATTATATGATATAATCTTGCTTATATTTGTTTGCATATGATTCTATGGTGATGGTTCCCATAAGGCATATATTATTATTGGCTTACTGTTTATTTTAGGCTTGCATAAGTTAAGAAAGTAACTCCAATAGATACTCTTGCACCGGTCATATCCCAGATTTGGGTCATAACAGTCCTCAACTCGGCCAGCTTTGGAATGGACACTTAGTAGGGGGCTTCAGTTGATAGTTGTGCCTATTAAGGACTACAGCAAATGTCTCCTCATTTCGTCATGCACCTTTAGCTAATTGCATGGCTAAAATGAGTTTGGCATCTAAGTTACACTTTCGTTCATTGGCACCACACATCGCCTTTGATAATTTTAAAGTATTAATATTTTAGATATAATTTAAATGTTATTATGATTATTTATTTTATTTTATTTTTAAAATATATATTTTATAAATTTATTTNTTATTAATATTTAATTTATAATTTAAATATTATTATTAGTTATTTTTATTTTATTTTATTTTAAAATATTAATAATTGATATTTAATTTAAAATATTAATAATTGATCATTTAAATATTAGTATTTTATTTATAATTTAAATGATATTATGATTAAAATATTAATAATTTTAATCAATTTTTAAATTTAAAATATATTTTAAAATATATTATTAAAAAATTAAACTTTTTTGTTTTGGGTGGATGAACCTGGACTTCCCCAACTCTAAGTTTAAGACTTATTTGGCCTGGTTTTTTTTTAGCTTATTTACTCTTAAAAGAAAAAGTCAGGCCAAACATAAATTTTAAAAAGCTCTTAAAAAAAAGTAACTCTTTTTTTAAAGAATAAAATTTTTAAAAAAAGAGTTTCATGAAAAGCTCCTTGAGGAGCTTTTTCTTCTCTTTTTTTAAAAATACAAGAAAATTTTTATTTTTGTTTCAAAAATACCCTCATCTGTTAAAAATAATTATAATATTACCCTCCCATAAAAAATACCTTTTATGATAATTTTAATCAAAATTATAATTTATAAAAAAGAACTTATAAAAAAAATTTATTAAATAACTTTAACTTAATTTTAAAAGTAATTATTTTTTATAAAAACTTTATAATAGCTTTTAAATTAGAAAAAAGTCAGATCAAATAGACTCTTATACTTGCAATTTAAGATAAAACATATAAAAAAAATCAAGTAATTTTTTGAAAACAAGCTGATTGGACGGGTACTTAAGTTACAGGTATTGATACTTTTAGCACAAGAGGCTTTTGAACCCTTTTGGGCAAGTCTTTGGTAAAATGGTTAAGAAAATAAAAAGATTTTGATTTTTTACCTATTAAATATTTTATTTATTTATTATTAAATCCTCTAAAATTTTACCTTATTTAAGTCCTGCTTTGGTAAGTTGCTTCAGTTTCAAGTTTCACACTCCTCTCCCAGCCAGCCAGCCAGCCAGCCAGCCACCAGCAGTCCTTTCTCTTTTCTTTTCCTCCCTCCAGTCTCCGTTGGTCTTACTCGCGTTTCCTCCATTGTGTCACTCAAGTCTCAACAAAGTACAATTCCTTTCTTTTAGTATATCTTTTTTTTCCCATTTCTCACTGTGAATCTTCTTGAGGTTGAGGAGTGATTTTTATTGAATTGGGAATCACCGAAAAGAGATTACTCCTTATAAGTAATTTCATTCCTTGCAGTGAAAGAAATTTCCATGTTGACGATGTTTTTGCTAATTACCTAAAAGTTTGACGTTGGCGTTTGCAATTTTTCGTTTTGTTTTTTGATCAACTTACGCAGGACAGTAGATTGGAAGAAACATGTCGGTGTCATCTTATGGAAGCGAGTACAAGAATTTCAAGCAAGTCACTCGTGACCGTGAGTGCATCTTGTTTTCCTTGATCAGTTACACTGTGTTTCCAATTGTTTTCTTCATCAGTAATGGCAGTAGATTTTTTAGTGAACATTCGCTCAATAGCCTAGCTGTTAGTCTATGAATGGATCAATTCCCAAGTAACTTCGTTTGTACTACTTATAGAGTGAGCAGAAGCATTGGGTTGATAGAATGGAAGAGAAAAATAAGGGCACTGACAGGAATGGAGAGAAGAAAAGTAATCTAAAGTGAAATAATTTTCATTTTGCCTTTTAGATGTTGGAATGGAGGAGGTGATAAAAGCTCAGTTCAATATTGAAGTGGGACTGTAGTAATGTGATGGGACAATATGATTGGTATTGAAAACGGTTTCATTGAGTGATGTCATGTATCTCCAATTATCTCCTGGATGTGAGACAAAAAGAAGCTGATTGAAACGCTAAACCATTAGGATTTTATTTTATTGCTCATTTACTTTTTACTAGAGAAATTTTAATTTACACTATTTAGTATTCATTCAAAGAATTATGCATGCTACTTTGTGTTTGCCTTAGTTTGTGCACTTAAGCTATTTTAGTTTTTTATATTTTTGAATTATGACTTGTTGCATTTGATATTTGAATTTTGAGTGTTGATAATTCCCTTTCCCTTGAATTTCTCATTTCTCATCCCTTAAATACCTTTATTTCTTCCCTTTTCCCTCTATATGCTCTCTTGATTTAGTTATCCTTTTCGATTTCATTTTCTGTATCACTCCACTCCTGGAGATATTGTAAGCAATACTCTCTCAGTTTTTTACATTTTGCTTCTCATCCATATTGCCATCCAAACAAGAAAAATTTAGTAAATCTCCTCACACCATTTCTCTTTTCCCCAATTCTCTCAATAATGTAAAGTTTAAGAGCATATTAACTGAAATGGAGAAGTGTAGTCTTCTAATGTGTTTCAATTAAATTATGCTAAGCTATGTTTGGTTTTCATTCTATGGAAAGTGAACTGATTCTATATTTCTCAATTGTCTTGGTTACTAAATGGAGCGTTGGCAAATTGTTCTTCACTAGAAATAGTTTTGGCGTTGCTTCAATTTTCTTAGATTTTAGACATTTTATACTTCTTTATTTCACTTGTTGGTGTTTTTAAGTTCATTGGATTCTCTTTTTTGGGTGCATAGCGTACCTATCTTGTTTACCTATCTCAAGTATTTGAGCCGATTTTTTTCGCAACATATATTGGATGTATATTAGGATTGTTGCATGATATGCTTCGCTCAACCAAGACAGCAGATTCAAAGTCAACTTGGAAGGTATATGCAGCTTATCTCTTTATGTCATTTATGGTTTGTAGAATATATAGGATTTGGTATCTGGCACTTCTCTTATATTCTAAGTATTTTGGAAAGTCAAAAAGATAAAAATGGAGAGGCAGTTATTATCATCAAAATTCTTGGGCAAATTATGCTTTTTTTTTTTCCTTAATTTAAATGAGTTATGCTTCATGAAATGTGAAAGCTCAGGCTGAGGGCTTCTATTTGCTAGGGACTCTAAAACTTTATTGCATAGTGTCTTGGGCTATGTTGGTGGCCTAGATTATTTAAATTTTTATTTTAATATTTGAAGTGGAAGTGTTTATTTTTTCATCATCCTTTTGTTAGTTGATAATTTTTTTCAACCAAGGATGGATCCAGGATTTTCTTTCAATGGAGACAAACGTAAATATGAATTAGTTCAATAAAGTTAGGATTTTTTTATGTTTACTGGTATTATCTTCTTGAGCTCTGCAATATTAGCTTACTCTTGAGATACTAGTCCATATGACCTAGTTTTAATATAATAATGATGTTTATACCAAAAATAATATGAAAGAAATACACAAAAAACAATTATTGGAACCCAACGCTTTGGATTATTCCCTCACCTCAATATGCTTACGGAATTGTGACTTTGGAGCATAAAATTTTCTTTTTGATTGCAGGCTTTATTTTCTACTCAGAGGCATTGTGTTTAATAAAGAATAGTGTATAAACTTTTGATGCGGAAAGAAAATTATTTGTTATGCCAGATTTCTATATAGAGGTATTGGTTTGTGAAGTTTGGCAAATTAAAACAAGAATTTGAACCTTTTTTTGTGTGTCTGTAGTGATTGGTTGCATGTTGTGGAAATTTATTCTTCATTTGAATTTTTGAGATAGTTTAAGAAAGGAGGAGGGGGATTGAATTTGTGCATATCAAAGCTTTACTCAGCTTCTGTAAGTGTAAAATTTAGGTTCAGACAAAATGTTGATGGTCCAAAATAAGGTTTTCAAATGACAATATGGTGGCTTATCTTTTCTTTAAAAATGATTTCTTAAAATTTTTCACCAAATGATTAATCTTGACCCTTTTTTTGGGCCAGAAGTTGTTGACCACGGAATTCATGTTTTTGACCGCAAATGCATCTCTAAAATCATTCTTTATGGTCAATATGATTAAATTTGGAAGTTAGTCTAAAGAAGAAACTTTTGGTTGAATATTTTAGTGGAGGCACAGTATAATTATCTTCAAAATATTTGATCAACACTTTATGTGCCTCCACTTCCCCCTCCCTAGATCCATCTCTGCTACTGCAAGTTTCCAAGTTGAGATCTAACATACTTTTGAAATTGGGACCCTTTAATGGAGCATCCAAGTCTCATGTCTGCTGAGGTGTCTTTCCCAGCATGGCTTTTTTCTTAAGTTTATGTGACTTAGTTCTTACTGCAATTTTAATCGTTCTTATATTTATTTAATATAGCTTCACCTAGGTTTTGTGTGGTATAGTATGAGATTATTTTGATATCACTAGCTTCATGTAGGCAATAAAGCAATTTACTTCTGTTTGAAGTTTAGATGCATGCTACAACAGGATAAAATATAGGCATGCTAAATAATTCTTCTCCCATGTACAGGTCTGTCTGTATATTTCTATATATACAAATGCAGATATTCCTGTGTGTCTACATATATATGGATTGATTTAGATTGTTGTGGAATTTGTTTTTTGTAATTGTCTGATATGCAAGCATTCATGTATGCAAAAGCAATTTACTCCTGTTTTGAAGTTGAAATGCATGCTGGAGTGGGATAATAATTTATATATGCTAAATAATTATTCTACCTTGAGCACATTTGTCTGTATCTATGTATATACAAATGCTTATATTCCTGTGTCTACAAATATATGGATTGATTTAGGTTATGAATATTTTTTTTGTAATTGTGAGGTATAAGTATGTAATATGAGTGTAACTCCTCTCTGTTGGTGCTTGGTTCTCCTACCAACAGGTACTTATAGTGGACAAGTTTACAGTAAAGATAATGTCTTATGCATTTAAGATGAAAGATATCACAAACGAAGGAGTTTCACGTAAGGAAATGAGAATTACTTTTAAATATCCAAAGTTTAGTTACTTTTCTATGATACCCATTTAGCTTTTTCAGTCCATCACCGCCATGCTATCTACTCTGTTATAGAATGTTTTCATCATTATGGCAAAAGATGTCATTATCACCGAGGATAGCATGTGCCATTGTAGGGTATTGCTCATGTAGTATATGGCAATGACCATTATATGTTAGTGGTTTAAAGATCAAGTAATTAAGCAATAGGAACAACGCTGAAGAAATGGCCTTTGTATGACATTTTGTTCTTTGTCCAAAGTTTACCCCATCGATGAGAACCCCAATTTATCCCTTTTGCTTATCTGTCTGAGTGGTTTCTATTACTTGTCCACTAAACTGAACACAGTGGTATCTTTTTCATTTGGGCAAGCATAATGCATTTTGACTTTGGCTACTCTTACCAAGTTTGTGGCATTACCACTTCAGTGAGGTGGTAATCCATTGCTGAATAAAGGTCCAATAATGTTATGCTTTATTTAAATTTTGTATCACCCCATAAGGTAACAAACAATATTTTATTACTTGCTAATAATTGGAATAATGATTTAGGTGTAACAAAAAGATACGCTGAAACATTCTTTGTTTTGAATTATTTTATATATGTCAGTTTTGTTCCTGAGAAGTTATTAATTTGTTGTCTATCTCTGCAGTGGTTGAAGATATAAACCGAAAAAGGCAGCCATTGACCTTCATGGATGCTATATACTTTATCCAGCCATCCAAAGAGAAGTAATGAATTTGCCGGTTAACTCTTCACTTCCAATATTGTTTCTTGGGGTGCATTCATAGCACATTAATGTCAAAATTGCTTCTTTTGCTTTTGTTTCCGTTGTTGGAGAACTTTTACTGGTTTTAGTCTCCAGCTTCTATCATTTTTGTTCAAATTATTTCAGTACAAATGTCTCCTTCTGAAGCATCCTTAGATAAATGACAACATAAATTGTAGCAGGAGGCAATGCCTCTCTCTATTTCCTTGCTTCATCCCCTAGAGTTTTTAGTGTTTTCTTTTGTAGTTCTACATTTTATCTCATGGCAAACAAGAATGTGCCATATGATTTCTGACATATCTATTTATGCTTATGTGAAGTATTCTTGTGCCGTTCTCTTTCTGCTGGATCTGTTATGATTCAGTTTCTCTTGCTCTCCGCGAACCTGACTTTATTTGTACCCTCTTATCTTCCTCATCTCTTTATGAACTCGATCACAAGTTGTGAAAAATATTTATAGATATTTTTGCAGAGCATACTACTCTTGCTGCCTTTTGCCTCCATATTATTTTTTTCTCCTGCAGTTCAAATTATTTTGTTACGATTGTCTTTCTCAAAATTAAACAGGAGGCTTGAAAAATATATAGAAAATAGAAAACAGAGGTGAAAGAGACAATTTCTTGCTTTCTATCTGCCTTATGTCCTTCAAAATGTATAGATCCTGCTTTTGCATTTTATTACCTGGTGAACCAGAATCTGCTCTATGGGTGTTTTCTAGTTGCTGCTCTCTATGGCATACATTTTGTGCTCAATTGAAATGTTCTTGTGACTTCTCTTTTGTGGTTAGATCTTTCATTAGATATTATTGCTGAAGAGTGGCATAATTAATGAAATAAACCCCTAAATCTCTTATATAGTTTCTAATTATGCAGATTTTCTTGCTTTTCATTAACCCAAATTTTTTTTCCAGCTGTCTTAATATCATTTTGGATTTTGTATTGACATTTCTATTTTTTTTTTCTTTTTGAACTATACTTCAATCACTAATGAATCTGTAATTTTCATCTTTCACTATACTGTTGTTTTTGACTGCATATATTCCTAGAACTGGACCCTTCTGAGTTCTGATTATTGTTGTTTTTTTTGGTTTTATTTTATAATGCAGTATTACTATGCTTTTATCAGATATGTCGGGAAGAACACCTTTATACAGGAAGTATGTAAAGGATCTTTTACCACCCTACTTTTGTGTTCTGGAATACTTTTAATTTCAGTTGCTGATGTTTCTTTTTTTTATTATTATTATCATTCGAAGAGCCTCTGTTTTCTTCAGTTCAGCCATTGCTGGGGAATTGGTTAATTACATTAAGAAGGATACCATTCTGTTGCCTTGCATAACATTGAAAGAGGTTTTAGTTTTCTCCCTTTTTTTTTTTTGGTTGGTTGTCGATCTATTTGTTCTTCAATTGTTAGTTGATAAACTAGTGGATGGTGATGGTTTTTTTTTTGGGTTGAGAATGTGCAGATGGACTTGGAGTATTTTGCTATAGATAGTCAGGTATTTGATGACAGCTTACCTGCTCCTTGCTTTTGCATGTGTAAGAGCAAAAGCACTGGTGCTTCTAGTTGAAATGTCTCTTCCATTGAACCTTTTTTTAAAGATATAAAATATTAAAAAGTTCATATTCTGAGATGGCTTTTGTAGAGGTTTTAGGTTTGTTGATTCAGTACTTGAAATGCAGACTCTTAGATATGCACTTAGTTCATTTTATTTGTTATGTTATTCCGTTTCTGAAATTTGAGGGACTGTTAATATTGTTCTGTTTTTATGACAATCAAATACTTTGTTTTCGTAACTTGAGATGCTAAAATGTTTGAAGTGTTTGGGTGAAATTTAAGGTTTTTGAAGCAGGTGCCAGGGGTTTTAATGTTCATGTAGTGAAATGTAATACCATTGGTATATATAAACGCTCAGAAGAAGAACCATCCAACCAAAGTTTTAGAAAATTCAATCCAACCAAAAATTCAAAGGGACCTGAATTGGGGGAAGGGAGGATCATCTTGAATTTTCCCTCTGATGGCAATACTTGCATTCTCTGCACAGAGTTTTATCACTGCTGATGAAAGCGCTTTAGAGGATCTTTTTGGGTTTGAAGAGAATACCTACAAGGGTGATAGATGTTTAAACGTGATGGCTACCCGCATTGCTTCTGTTTTTGCTTCACTGAGGGTATGTATAAACAGTTCAGTAAAATGATTTCAATGTTGATTTGCAACATGTTAAATATTTCTGAAACATTTTTATGTTTGATGTTCAGGAATTCCCTCTTATTCGCTATCGCGCTGCCAAGTCCATTGATGCAACCACACCGACAACTTTCTGTGATCTGATTCCTACAAAGCTTGCAGCTGGTGTATGGAACCATCTGATGAAATATAAACAGATAATGTCTAACTTCCCTCAAGCAGAAACCTGTGACTTACTCATCCTTGACAGATCTGTCGATCAGGTTTGAGATGCATCTATTGGTTATAATTTTTCACACGTCACCTGCATACCTTGTCCATGTGATTAACAATTGGATGAGTATTTTGTGCTTTATTTACTTTTCTAGATTGCACCTGTTATTCATGAGTGGTTCTATGATGCCATGTGTCATGACTTACTGGATATCGAGGGAAATAAGTATGTCCGTGAGGTACAATCTCAGATATAGTATGCTCCCTTATATCTGTTTTTTTGGGGTCACTTCTGTGGAACACATCTCAAAAAAAAAGTTACTGTTTAGGTTTGTAGAAAAAGCAGTGGCCCGCTGGAGAAAAAGGAGGTTCTTTTGGATGAAGATGATCCTGTCTGGCTTGAGCTTCGCCATGCACACATAGCAGATGTATATCTTTTACTAACCTTTTTTTTTCTGTGTCTGCGTCAACTGTACAAATTCTTTATGGTATGTGACTATTTTGTCAGGCTAGTGAACGGTTGCATGAGAAGATGACTAACTTCATAGCCAAGTATAAGGACACTCAAATCCATTGTTCAAGGTTAGTGTGGTTCTTTCTTTTCTAAATAATCTGAAACTTTGATGTACTGTTTGCTTTTTCTTATAGTTTTGTATACTTTGAAATCAATACCATGGCTGTTTATCACCTGTTAATCCAATGGTGTTATATGTCCATGGATTTTCTGCTTCTGGTCAAATATGGTTGGAGACCTAGAAAGAATTTACAATGCTATCTTTAGCTCTTTTAACTTCAGAAAAATGATTTGGCAAATGATTCTTAATGAGAGATTTTGCAGTTATCAACATTCCTCTTAGATCAGATTTTAACGTGAAACCTACTGCAGTCCTGCACTGCCTTTTATCATAACAACCGAATATATGCAGTTAGGTTCACTTATGATTTGAAGAGAAAGAAATGCTCTAAGACATAAGAAAATGGATGCCAAGGGCATCATTCACAACTTCTTGTAGTTATTAATGTGATGTGAATTAGGTGCTTTAGGATGTGACAGATGTAAATATTTGATTAAATGTTTTTACTTAATGTAGGTAGACCAACTCATTGCAATACAAATACGTGCAATGGTGCTTTTCCTTTCTTCCCCCTCGTTAGTAGTTTGCAGATTCTGGCCAATACATATATGTAGACACATATGATTTTAAAAATCAATAGGAAAATGTGGTGTGTGAGAGTTTGCAAGTTTAATGGCTAGTCTTATGATTTATCTTATTCCATGTTTAATTGTTATGAATTTTATGACAACTTCTGCATAATCAGATAGTGACGGGCACCATTATATATTTTTGTTTTGAACATGCAGGGTTTTTTTATTCTTAGGTTTTATCTCTTATGCATATCTTATGACCATTGCTCATATATGTGTATATAGATACAAGAATATATATGTATAAATAGACACCCGAGCACATGGGACTGAAGAGAACAATGTGGCTTGAGCTTAGGACCTCTACAGCTCTACGTAGAGCACACCCATCCCAATCAACTAATCTAACCAAAGGCTTCTATTCTCTGGCTTTTCTTGCATTATTTGTTGTCTTTCCGTTGTCTGTGAAGACCTATATCTGAATTGATTTTTTAGCTAATGTTATGTAATGTGTGATTGATGGAGCACAATCTTCTTTTGGTGCATATGCATCTATGCCCCTTTCATGAGCAGAAAAGGAAGAGACTATGTTTTGGGAGTTATATGTTTCAGTATGTTGCAAACCACACTTTTAAAACTAGGTTGGACCAGCCAGCTCAACCAATTGGCCTTGCGTAAGTAAGAGTTGTTTAATAGTATATAGGTAGTTGTGGTTCTACTTATCAGATTTCATGTGTTATAAAATTGTTGGTAATAATTTTAACTCCTTTTGTTATCTCCAATTGATGTGCAGACCATGTTAGATTTCTAATTTCTTTGTTGAACTTCATATGACTGTTTCCATTGATCAAATACAATAAGCTTTTACTTTGTTTTTATTCACTCTGTAGACTTCAAGTAGCTAGCATATGATTAGTTTCAAATGTCATGATCATTTCTCTACTTGAAATATTTGTTGCATAGATATGGTGGTGAGTTGTCTGCACGAAACTTGCAAAAGATGGTTCAAGCATTGCCACAATATAGTGAACAAATTGACAAGCTCTCCCTCCATGTAGAGGTTCGTTTCTTTATATGTCAACAAATCATCTTTTGTTTATATCCAGAAGAAAGAAAAGAATTTTTAGTACAGTAATAACTTTCTTGCTAGATGTTAAGGGTTTATGGTATAGGGTTCCTTCTGTAATTAATGTTTTGAGACAAATACACAAGGGACTACCATATTGGTAGACTCTCTAGTTTCTACAATCTATCTTTTCCCATATCCTGGTATCAAAGTTAAACATTCTGTTAGACTAGTCTCACTAAGATGGCAGGAAAACCTACTTCCAAGAGAGTTGCTTTCGCCTCAGTAATTACCTAATGAGAGAGAGCAGATGCCACAGTCTCCCATTATGCTAACATTGGACATATTTTATATAGATTGGAATCTATGAAGATACTAGACTAAGGTGTAGCCCTGCTACTAGATAAGGTTGTTTCATGCTAGGCATCCAGACCTATTATGCTCAAGCTGCATCCCGGGCACACTTGCTATAATGCCATTCTTTTAAAATCCAAGACAACAAGATATTAGGCCAGGGCCTGAGGAGAGAAACTATTTCAAGCATGGATGCAATGACCTTTAGACTTAAGATTGATTCAAGGATATAGAATGAATGAATTCTATGTCATCTATACCATGTTTTTGGGCTGTCATAATGTGACTGTTTCGACTTCTGTTGTCTGTGTATATTCCATTTAGGGAATGGGCTTATTCATTTTGATTTCTGTAAATACTTCTGTGCAATATCTCCCCCAGCCTCAGTCTAAAAAGCTCATGCAGGGCTACCTTCCATTATGTAGCTTAAAATCTTTATAAACTGAAAAAATAAAACAAGAAAATCTTCCATTAAGTGGTCTAAAAAATGAGTTACCAAACATATTAAGAAAGTTAAATTTGAAAATCGAAGTTTTCAATAAGTTGGAAATTTTCAATGGTTTATCAAAGAGCATCTAAATTTGTGAAATTCATAACCTTTTTAAATACTTTTGCTCATTAATTTCCACAAGTTTGCTGGTTCTACATAATCAACTTTGAGCCAAAGCTAAATATATTTTGCTGCATTCTCCCCAGTGAAGCTGACTATTTTAGTCTGTCCTTTAATGATTCTTGAGTGGTTTCAGTCTTGAGGTTAATACTTTTTTATATACCTTGGGCTTTGGTTCAGGTGGTTGAGCTAGGGAAAAGGACAGGTTAAGATGCAAAGGTTTAAGTTAAAACCTTGTTGAGGTCCTTTCAGCCTGTTCTCAATAGCAATTTAGTTAACCTAATGGAAAGTTAGCTGCTATTGGAGAAAGATTGGAAGGAGCCATGTCTGTGTTTAACTTCTGAGTTCCAGCAAGGTATCCAACAATTCCAGCTATGTGACTAAGACTATGTTTTCAGCTTTGATGCTTAATAAATTTATAAACTTTTCCACATGTGATCTAATGCAATGAGATATCATCATTAGCTGAGAAGTGGCATATATAGGCATACTTAGGATTAGGAAGTAGAAATCTTGCAGAAAACACCAAGCCTTGGCCTCTAGCATCTATCTCCTTTGTTTGCTCTTAAATGCCCTTTTTGTGCTCTCTTTCTCCTTTCGTGTCCTCTATCTCCTGGAAAATGAATGCAAGTATGAGGTGAAAGATTAATTGAGGCCATTATATTTGTGATGATTGGATTAAAATTGTATGGAAGGGATTATAGCATTGGATCACACTGAAAGGACTTTATTTATGCAGATTGCTGGAAATATTAATAAAATGATCACAAATCTGAGGCTTAAAGAACTTGGGGAACTGGAGCAAGATCTGATTTTTGGAGGTGCAGGAATAAAGGACGTAATTAAATTTTTTAAAATAAATGAGGTAAGAACCTGTAGAAGATTTTTGCTGAATGCATGTTGCTTGTTTTGTTAGATTTTATAAAGTCCTTGTTTTATGCAGAACACTACTCGCGAGGATAAGTTGCGTTTATTAATGATTCTTGCAGCCATTTATCCTGAAGAATTAGAGGGTGAGAAAGGGCTCAACTGGATGAAGGTTGGTCTGTTTTCTCATTGTTTATTAGTAATTTCATGTCCCTTTGGATGCCTATGTATGTAAGCTAAGCATATTCAGAATCACATGTTTCCCAGCTTGAATTACATTTAAAATTTATTTGCTTATTTGCTTATTTATCTATTTCTATTTTTGTGTTACCAATTACCATGGTCAATTTCTTTTCAGTTAGCAAAATTACCAGCTGAGGATATGAGTGCTGTGAATAATATGAAATTGCTTGGGGGATCACCAGATGCAAAGAAAAGCTTCACTGGAATTTTCTCTTTGAAATTTGACTTCCACAAGGTAAGTGTAGCTTTTTACCTGTTAAATATAAAAAGCTTTTTCTTTTGATGAATTAGGCTTTTGACAACTTTCTGTGCAATTGCCAGAGAAGGCATGTAGCTAGGAAGGAACGCATTGATGTCGAGGAAACATGGCAGTTGTCACGCTTTTACCCCATGATAGAGGTAGACTCATTCTAATTTTTGAGCTTCCTTGTTGCTTAACATGTTTTCAATATGTTTCTATAGTGGGCACAAGCAAAGTAGAATTCAACTATCTTTTGCCATTAAAAGCTTCTTTAGCTGCAAATCCGAAGCTATGTATAAATTTCTAGAATTGTTTGGGCAACATCTCTTGTCTGAAATTTTATATACTTGTGTTGATTCTAACTTTATTTCTAGTTCAGAGTGAATGTGTCTAAGCAATTTTCGGGCTAATCATTCATATAACCTGTTTTCTAATAGCTTATCTGTGATGTAATGGAGCATAATTCATTGTACAGCTCAATTTAATGTTGCCTAGACAACTGGCCAATAATGACCATACTTTATTGTGGCCAATAAGAAAAATGACCTTATTTTATTGAGTGTTAGTCATGTTTTAAGTCCATGTTAGTCTTTTAAACTATAAACTACCAAATTTGGAATGAATTACTAGACCCATGTTCTTGTCATCTTTCAGGAACTTATAGAAAACCTTAGCAATGGTGAATTATCAGAAAAGGAATATCCATGTCTTAATGGGCCCAGTGCAACTTCCTACGGATCATCTCCTACTTCACATGTGCATCAAGGTCTTGCTCATTCAACAAGATCAAGACGAACACCGACATGGGCTAAGCGTCAAAATGTTGATGATAAATATTCCAGGTGATCAATCATGCTTTGATCTTGATAAGTAGTGTGCATCATTTAAGAGGTGATAGAAGGAAACTTAACCACAGTTTTTCCAAACTCAACTTAAAATTTCTTTTTATTTTTTTTTTTTTGCTCAATCATCAAGAGATTTATTAAAAGAAAGAGAATACAATACCATGGTCCTACAGAAATAATGAACCATGGATAAAGATGAGAATTGTATTCTCAAAGCAGGGAAAACATCACCCTGCAGAACAAACAATCCCCACCAAAACAGAACAAAAAACTCACAAACGAACCGTCAAAACAAACACAGCTATAAGAAACTCCTAAGAGGCCACAAAACATTTATAGTTCAAACATCATTTCATACCCTAGATTTTGTTTTCTTGATGTCCTTTTGCAAGCTAGATTTGATGCTCTGCAATTTAGTTCTTTAACAATGCCAGTAGTGTTCATAGCTGTTTCATATACCTCCTGAATAAACATCCAAATCTTAAATGGCAGTTTATGTTGATCTTGTTTTGTAATGCTATCTGGTATATGTTATGCTGCCATGAAGAAAAGAGTTGCTGTCTCTCTTCCACTTTACATTCGAGTATATTTTTCCTTGTTACAAACAAATATCTAATTCGTTTCCTAACTTTGTGATAGTGATTCAGTACTGAAACATGCATCCAGTGATTTGAAGAGGATGGGTAGGCGTATTTTTGTATTTATTGCAGGTGGAGCCACTCGATCAGAGGTATGAAAAAGTTTCAGTAACAATTCCCAATGATGGTGATTGTTTCTCCTTTTGATCTTGGGCTTAGTGTGAAACATAATTTTGCAGTTAAGAGTTTGTCACAAACTAACGAATAAACTGAAGCGGGAAATTGTTCTTGGCTCTTCAAGTCTCGATGATCCTTCACAATTTGTATCGGTAACAGCTTCCTTCTATCATGCAAGTCTCGAAATTAACATGATTTCATAACAAATTTTCCATTATTGAGCAGAGCATTGATACTAATGGGGATGCCCCAATGTGTTACAAAATGTGGCTTTAGACAATGATCCTTCACAATTCCTTGCCTAATGATGTTATCTTCATTTGATTTGATAGAAATTGAAGCAGCTTGCAGCCCATGAACTCTCACTGGATGTTCGCAAGATCTGATCAATGTGGCAAAGGGGTTTAGAGTTGAGGGGAAAGAGAGAGTCTGATTGATTAAGGGAATCAGGAGGTGCTGCAGGCGGCCTGAGTGGCAACGGTTGTCAGTTATGCATCTCAACTATTTTAATTATGCGTGTCATTTATATGTCCAACCAATGATGAAATTGCGAGAGATGCAAATTTATTGAAGTTTCTCGAGTGAGGAACATTGCTAAAATTATACACAACAAGGTGAGGGATGTAAAAAGGATCAAATATGAAGATTTTCACACTACCAAGAAAAAACACAGCGGAACTAATTCCGTCCATAATTCTCGACGGATTATCGAAAAGCAAATCATCGATGGAAATCACCAATGAACACTGTGTAGTCGATATTTGGTTGGTACAATTTGGTTGTAAAGAAAAAAATACAGGGCGTCAAATTTATTGATTAACAAATTCGTCGATTACAGTTACTATTAATGGATGTAATTGACGGAATTTTTGGTAGGCACAAATGGTCGGTGTGGATGGAATAGTTTTAAAAGCTATCGAATGAAACGTTCGTTAAATTAAAAACAAAGGAGCTCACGGGGTGCCTTTTCCATTCTCCTTTTCCCCTAAACCCTAGTCCGTCCGTCACGCCTCGACTCTCTGCTTCCCTTCATTGTTGTTGGGCATGTTTATGCCATGGATTTGGTTTAAAACCCAAATGTGCACGGTTTTAATTAAAGGCGTGGTTTTATAAAAATCCTCCGTAAGTCTCGGAGAGATCTCTACCCATCCTTTTGGTAGGTTATTATTGCGAGAGAGCCAGGTACTTTCAGCCCTTTGAGTGGACTTGTGAGCATGGTGGTCAGTCTGCAGCACCCTACACTATCTGTGGGAAACAACACGGGGCAATGTTTCTGCAACCTGGGCATATAAAGAGGGAATGCAAATTCAACTATATAAAACACTATAACTTACTGGGTTAAAATAACATTCTCCCTCAATGGCTACAACTTATATACAACTCGTTACATTAAATATACTTCGCCTTTTAATTACAAAGTTAACTATAAAAGAAAAAGCATGTAGCATGCAAGAAAAACATAGCCTATGTATGCTATACATTACATTCACCTACTTCTTTGAGTCAAGGAAGGGAAGGCAGGTCCTAGAAAAGTTTAGTCCTCGTATCTGGCTAAGAGCAACCAAGGTTAGGCCCCAGATCCGTCATTGTATCCAGTTGTGGTGGACTCACCCTTTTTCGAATAAGCATTTCAACACTGGGGAATGTTCTCTTCCGCCCACCCCTAGGCCTCGACAGAAAGTGCTCATCAGACTCTACAAAATCCCCCTGAACAGAAACAATTAAAAACCAACTATGAGTCTATCATGACAATATACCACCAGCAATTGCATTGATCACTAAATAACTTACTGGAACATAAATGTGGCACCCTGATTTCTCATGGTTATCTCTAACATGCTTGTATGAGAATCTCATGCCACATCCAGAGAAGCTACATGCAAAAGGCTTGAGTTCTTCATGCACAGCCTTGACATGCTGACGGAGATTTGATTTCTGTAATAGAATATCTATCAGCATTTTGGTAAAAAAATTAAAGAAAATTCAATACTCAGAAAAGAATTACGGTACAGAACACTTTCTTGGTCCCAAACAATCATGTTAAACTTCTAATGACTAAATGTAAACAAATTGCACATAAATAATTTCAAGATTAGCAGCATCTTACAGTTGAAAATGTATGGCAACAACCCTCAAAATCACACTTAATTCTCTCTGATACATCTCCTGGTTCATGTGAACGAAGGTGCCGCTTGATGTTCTTCTTCAGCTGCTTTGTCCCACATATTTCACAACTAATATATTGATGGCATGATTGCACATGAGCCCTAAGGCATTGCTCATTAGTAAAGTATTTCATACAACTTGGTTCAGAACAGAATGCTTCCACTGAATCCAGCTTCACTGCAATTGGTAAGGCATTCATCAGATAACAGGTAAATCACCACATTCCAATACAGAGTGCTTCCTTTTCTTTTCAAACCAAGAATAATTGAATTAAGGTTAAATCAAATGACATGCTTTAATATAATTTTGAAAAATGAAAAAGCTAAGCAACTTGCCATGAGCATCTTCGTGCTTTCTCAGCTTTGATGCAAATTTGAACACCTTTCCGCATCCTACTTCCTGGCAGACATGTTGCTTCTGACTACCGAGGCCAGGGGAAGATGAATCTTCATCATCATGAAATTCTTTCACATGCCTTTTCATGTTGCCTTGAAATGCGAATTCTCGATTGCAGTTCTCAATTGGACACTTGAAAAGTTTTCCTTTGTGCCGAAGAAGGTGGCGATTCAAGTGGTCTTTCCTCCTATAGTTAGCATGGCAATCATCAACTGAACAAACAAATGGCCTCTGTAACAAAAAGAAAAAAGTATTAGAGGCTACTAGCATCTAGCAAACTAACAATGACTTATACAGGCATATAAACAAGTTTCAAACCTCAAAGTATACCACACCGCGTGACTGAGGCTCACTTGATGGAGCTTCTCAGGAGGTCTCCCAACCTGATACTAGTCCATTCAAGCTGTAACAAAGCAGCCTCTCGCATTTTGGAGTTCTTTCTGTGGGATCCAATGCTTCACGCTATAAAATCCATTGATATTTTGTTTTCTCGTAAAAAGAAAATATTCCTGCAAAAGCATTAATCCTTAATACATATGAACACACAAGGAAAACAAACTAGTCAAAGCCGATTCTTTCAAAGTCTGATACACAAGTCAAATAGATGAACCGAGAGCTCAAAAGGCATTAGTTAATGGGTGCGCAAATGATTATTGAAACGTAATTAAAAGCAATTGAATACGAAGTTAATTAGTAAAAGAAGGTACCTCAAGGGAATGGCTTTGCAAGTGTTGTTTCAAATAAGCAGGCTTCTTAAAAGTAGTACCGCATTCTTCACATGTATTATTCGACAACGAAACTCCCTCTTCTTCCTTTCCTCCATTGCTCCTTTCCTCCTGAACCAAACCCAAAGTAAATCTTTAGTAAAAGAAAAAACCCAATCGGCGATTTCGTTAGAAAATTTGAAAAAACAGAGCAAAATCGAGATAGGATACCGGGTGATGGATGAGGATATGAGAGGCTATGAGAGATTTCTTAGATCTGCAGATTCCACAATATTCGCAGAAATAACGCCTTATGTCTCTGAAGATAGCTCCTTCAACTCCTTCCCCTTCTTCTTCCATATCAATTTCTCAGAAGAAGAAAACGGTGGCTTTGCGGCGACTTATGGTTGAGAACTGCACAGGCAACCGCCGCTCTCGAATAGATAATAGCGCACAGGAAGATAGATCAGAATAAAACCTAGTTGCTCCATTTTATGTGTATACGGATACAGCTAATTATAATCCAACGGTCCAGCAAAAGTGGAAACGAATCGGACGGCTATTATCTTTTAGAAACCTAGTTAGACAAAAATATTGGAAGTGGGGTCCACGGACATTTTTACCCCTTTTTATGTATATATTCCCTGTTAAGGTACGACGGTTGGGGGCAGAGACAGCGAGAGAATGCAAACCGTGAATCCAAAGGTAAGTCGGAGGAATTGTTTCTATGGAAGTAATGTTTTATCATCCAATTCTAGCTGCTAGACAGCGTTTGATGCATTCTTGTTCTTGCGTTTCTGGTTTTTGATGGCGACTCTCTGATGATTTTTAGTGTTTTTTTTTTTTAAAACCTTTTTTATGGCACGAACAGGGGAAGGAATTAGACAATTCCATGTCTATGTTGATTTTGTATGAAATTCACGACATTCCTGATATTTTCTGGAATTAGCAGAGAAAGAAACAGTTACCTGATATATTTATATTTTTTAAAAATAAAATTTAATTATTAATTGGATTTCTAATTAGAGTTTGAGTAAAAGGTTATATTTTGATTATTTATTATACTCTTCCGATTGAAATTTCCCAAAGCCCAGCGTGCTGGAAAAAATTTGAATAACCAAGTAGAACTAGTGTTGTTGCATCCTTTTGCGGCGTCAAGGTAAATCTATCCCAATCCCTCCATCTAATTGCTTTTGGGTTTTATTTTATGTGAAATGTGGAAAGAGTCTCTGAAACTGCTTATACATGCTATGCTTCTATGCTTCGATTGTTTGTTCCATACCCCGGTTTTCCTACTACTCAATTGGTGGTGAATTTTTTATGCAGAGAAGCAACACTATGAAAGATAGAATCAGTGAGCTGCCCGATGAAATTCTTGTGCACATCCTGTCTTTTTTATCGTTGAGGAATGCTGCACGATCTGGCATCCTCTCGAGGAGATGGAGACACTTGTGGAAATCCGTTCCTAGCTTAAACTTTGATTTTGTAAACAAGTTAGGACCTGGACGGGATTCGAAAGGCTTGAACAAATACCAATTTGTTGACTGGGTTAATGCTGTCTTAGACCTCTATCAGGGGAAAAGTCTTGATGAATTTAGAATTCATTGCACCTTAGGTGTAGATCTAGCCTCTTCCATTGATAGTTGGATTCACTTTGCCATAGATAAAAAGGTTAAACGGATGGATCTTGACTTCCTTACTCGTTTGGACTTCTTTCCTGTTTCACTAAAATATACATTCCCATCTTGTAACCCAGTGGAAACTGTAACGTCTGTTGAATATGTGTCGTTATCTTCATGCATTCTCACTCTTCCGGGCATTGGGAAATTCAGGTCTCTTAAGCATCTTTTCTTGGACAGGGTTGAGTTGGTTGATGAGGTTCTCCAACACTTGTTGTCTAATTGTTCATCTCTTGAGTACCTAAACCTGCAAAGAGCAGCTAAACTAGTCAGTGTAAAAGTTGATGCTTCATCCTCAAAGTTGAAGTGCTTGATGATCTACTATTGTCTTAGCTTGAAATGTGTTGATATTTATGCTTCAAATCTCATTACATTTACATATGTTGGGCATAAAGTTGACTTAAAAAGTGCTCCAAGCCTTACTGAGGTCTCCTTTTGTGTCGGCAATCATTCATGTGATGATCGCTTGACTTATGCTGGTGTCCAATTTGCTGGCAGCTTGCATCAGCTGGAAAAACTAGTCTTGCAGGTCAGCCCTCATGAGGTATGTTGGCCAATGTTCCTCCGCATCTTGTTTCATTCCTTGTATGCTTGGTTCTGTGTACTTACCTTTGTGTTGTATGTTCAGGTTAGCAGGGGAATTGGCGTATTACCTACATTATGCAATCTTAAAGTTTTGGTATTGTGGGTTTCTAGTAAAGAAGACAGCGTGACAGCCTTCATTCAGCTTCTAGATTTATCTCCTCTACTCCGTAGATTGGAGCTGCATGTAAGTATTAATTTCTACTTTGGATCCTTATAATTAAACTGCGTGTGATGTCAAAATGATTTATTTATCTTTGAAGAGAGGGTAGAGATGCTGTTGCACACTTGGTCTTATTTACAGTTATGCTCACTCAAGTTTTCTCCAATTGTCCTTGTGTTTTATATGAGTCTCTCTCATTTGGTCTCTACCGGTGAGGGATGAGTTCCATGTAATATTATACAAATTTACAAATGTAATTTCAACCATTGCAATTCCTTTTCTTTTTCTCCCCCTTTCTCTCTTGGAATACTGATTTTTCTTCTGAGTTGCGACAGGAGAGTTATTTTTTAAAGTTGTGCTTTTATTAACTATTTTCCCTAACGCTACAGTTAATGTATCTGAGGAGCCAGCCTGGTCCAAGTAGAACAGAGATTACATCAGAGTCTGTGCACCAACAACTCGAGGAGGTTGAAGTAGGAGGATTCTTTGGTTTTGAAGATGAAATTCAACTGCTCGAGCACGTAGTTAAAAATGCTGTTGCTTTGAAGAAGATTGTCATTGATCCTTGCAGGAAAGATTTGAGTGCTTCTGGTAAATCTGTTGAAGCAGGCAACTCATTTCCTTTTAACAGTAGATTGCAAACTGCAAGGAAGCATGCCCAGCATTTTTGTGAGAGAATCCCTCCTAGCATCAATGTAGTAATCTTATAACTTTTGTTCAAAAATAAAAATCCTATAATTATATATGTTATTTAACTCTGTTCTTGTGACATCTCACCCTGATTTTGGGATGTAGCTGGTATTTAGGAGAAAGTTGAGGCTATTTTTGGAATCTGGTCTCTCTCTCTCTCTCTCTCTCTCTCCATTCTGTTATTTCGAAGGGTATTTTGTTTTGGGATGCCAATGATGTAAAGATGGCACAACTAAATGCTAAGGCAATGCATACGTTCTTTTGTGCTGTTGGAGTAAGTGAGTACGATAGAGAGTCAGAAAAATGGGATAAGCTTGAGGGGACACATGAAGGCACCAATCAAGTCAAAGAATCTAAAGATGAATGCCCACTCTTGACTATGAGTTGTTTCAAATGAAAGAGGATAAATTCATCGAGGAAAAGTTCACCAAAGCATTTGGAAAGATATCCAAATACAGAATTGGTGAAGAAATTGCTCCATATTCTACCAAGGTCATGGGAGCATTGAGGAAGCCAAGAACCTCATCACTCTCCAAATAGATGAACTCAGTGGCTCTCTTCTCACCTACGAGACCAAACAAAAGCTTGGCAGTGTGAGAGAGACTTCCAGGAAGGGAGTTGCACTAACCACTAACAAAAATTGGAGTTTTATCTACGGAACAAAGTCTGATGATAAAACTTCGTCACTAATTACTTTTTGACCAAATTCATTGCGAGAAAAATTGAGGGAATATTGTGCATTATCAATGAAATTTACCAAAAGAATTTATTTCGTCAGCAAGTTATCAATAATTCGATGGTGCACACTAAATATATATGGAGAGAATATTGTTAACGATGAATTACGTTCATCGATATAGATGATCAGCAATAGTATTCCTGATAGATATATTAGTTTATATTTTTTTTAAATAACGATGAATTTATCGACAAAAACGCTATTAGTATCATAGTTTAGATATTTGTGGTTAATATATTTTAAAATTTTTTATTTATCGATGAAATTTTTCGTCGATAATGAATTATCAATAAATTTAAGATAAAATATTTAAACTCTTTAAAGTTTTAACCAAAATTTCATGAGTCTATTAATTTTTAAAATAAATAATAAAACTTAAAAGTGTATACACTGTTAACAAAAATTATGAAAGAACTAAAATATTTATTTTTTTCCTTTTGCTTTTTTTTTTTTTTCAAACAATGTAACTGGCCGGTGTGCTCTCATTCTCCGTCCGACTACCCCACGGCTCGTGTCCCCCAAGGGGAAAAACAGAACTGGTGCTCCCTCAATTAGTGCTCTCCTCCCTTGGGAGCACTAGATCAATGCTTCCTTCTCTTCACATGAAAATTTTTTTCACAAAAAAGAAATTTTAAATAATAATAAATTTTAAAATTAATAAAAAATAAAATTATTTTTTCAATATTACCACGCGTCAAACTAACGAAAACATTAATAACAGAACCTATGTATCCATAAAAAGAAGTATCTATTTCGAAAATTAATAAATTAATATAAAATTTTGATTTAAACTTTAAAAAATCTAAATATTTTACCCAAAATTTTAATATATATATATATAAGTTGCCTTTCGTGGTCCCTCCAAAACACCCGAACTCCTGGCCAGTTCGATTTCTTTGCTTCTTGAATAGGATTTACCATATTCTGTTTGCCTTGTTTCTTGTACCAATAAATAAATAGATGAATTCAATGCAAGCCGTTGGTTTCGATTCTCTTACATCTTTTTATTGCTTGATATGATCTAACTCACATTACTTGATACTGCAAGATAAGAGGAATGAAATGGTTATTTAGATTGGCAACAATGGCATAAGTGCTTAAACAGTTAATGCTTATCTGATCGACCCTGACTATTAAGGAAGAACCAAATGCATCAGTATAGGGATTTACCTCCAATAACCTGTTATAGTATCATATACAACAAATTTTACAGTGTGATAAATTATGGTGAAGAATTGAATCTCGAAAGAATGAAAACCTGAAACTATTAACCTAAACAAATCAAAAGAATTACTCTTTCAACTCAATTGCATGATACAACTATAAATTACAGGCGGTGTGGAAAACTCTTAGCCTAGGGCTAGTGGCAGTTTAATAACTAAGTTTTGTTGTGTTACTGTTTTCATTCCTTTCTTCTTCTTCTTCTTCTTCTTCTTCTTCTTCTTCTTCTTCTTCTGTTTGTTTACACATGCAATCTGGCATGGGAAATGTGTACACTGAACCACTTGCTTTCTTCACTTCACCTCCCTTCACATCACTGTGGTGAAGCATATCTCTCATCTGCCGTTTGAAGGTTTCCCATCTATGAAACACACAAACAAAAAGACAAAACACAATTAATTAATATGGGCCGTTAACATTACGGTTGATTAAGATACTATTCATAGTAATTTTCTTGTATTGCATGCAGTGGTTGACAGTTAAAGAATTCCAAAGCATCGCCAGAAGATAATGGCTTAACATGTGGCCTTTAAGAGTGCCTTTAGGGTTCTCATTAGCAAAAAAACCCAATTAACAGGACATTTAAATTTGCATTTTGAAAAGATTCTGAATCAAAATATCTAACAGATTATAAAATTCGCATTCATCCAACCAAAAGGAAAAATAAACAGAAATAGATTTTTAATATGATGCTTATAACGAACAGCTAACAGGTAAAAAGAAAAGAGAAGAGACAAGAGGCCATGCTCAAAAATGCACAACCAACTATGAAGAACTTGTGCTGGATCAAAAATAATAACTATTAATAACTTGTGATAGTGAAGCTGATCATTCAAGAAGCAGAGCAATTTACAGCTAATCAGCTTGAGGAACCCAGCATAACATGGAAGAGGGATGTGACAAAAATCTAGAACTTAAAACAAGGAGGACAGTTAGCTTATTAAATTCAAAGCTCTACTAAGTTGGTGAAAAAAATAAACATGAAGTCCCATAATAGTTAGTTTTACCATTAAAGCTTCAAGTGGTGATGGAGGCAGCTATTTCAGTTTTAAACTATGAGGGGTTTCAGGCAGCCAACTCAACATGAGTATATTTTAGCAGTGAAAACATGAAAGAATGGACAGAGATACAGATTCGGCAAAATTAATCCACCATGATGAACAATTATACATATCTTGGCCTTCCAATATTCACTGGCTGCTCAAGGCAAGCTATTTTCAGTTCAATCAAGAACAAGATGGGGAAGTAAGTTGAGAAGCTAAAGGGAAGATGTTATTCAAGACAGGGTAGGATGTGCCAATAAAGGCAGCAGTCCAAGATGCACTCACATTTCAAATGACCTGTTCTCAATCTATCATATTTGATAATGCCACTATGAGATGATTTTCCCAGGGAAGTGATGATCATAGACAGAGATTTGAATCAAGTAGTGACCGCCGAGCTAAGAAGGATGGTGGTACTGAAGAGAAGGATGCCAGAATTCATCTGAGCTCAACATGATTACATTTGCACGCAAGACGCAGAACTGATAGGCTTAGGATCTATCAGAGAATGATCACAAAACCTTAGCAACAAATTGCAGACGCATGGAATTTTAAATGCAAATGGGCAATGCCACCCAAAGTAATTGCTTATACAAAGATGAGACCTAAAACACTGGCTCATAACAAGTAACTAATCTGTCCAAAAAAATATAGTGAGAAGAATGAAATAAATTTTAACCGCAATTTACCTGATATGAGGGTTATCAAAAAGCAGTGCTAATTTCCTCTTGTCAGGCTTAATTGTTTTCGCATGTCCTCCATATAAATAGCGTCGGTGACCCATTAAGAAGTGGGGAAAGTTTCCACCTTGTGTCGTGACAAATACTTCACTGTGAAGGCAAACCGTGTAGTCAAGTGCAGCTAACCTCGACAAGTGGCCCTACATTACAAACTACAATGTTACAAAATTGAACCGTTTCTAGCTTTCTTCTTCCTCTTTTGAAGTTTAAAAAAAAAAAATAGATTCTGCTCTAAAAGGAACAGTAAACAAAGCACCACAACAAGTTAAAAGCTTGATACCTTGAATGGAGCAAGTTCCTCTGGAGTGGCCAGTGTATCTTTTGTTTCTAAACGCGGAAACATCTGTTTAAGTGGAGCCATGTATTTTTCTGCTTTGTAAATATTTCCTGCTGCGACAAATACTGATGTATTATTATCGAAACCCATGCCCCTAAGCATCATTCCCACCTACAGAACCACAAGAAGATATTTGATTAAACAATGAATAAAATGACAGCATAAAAAATGGTATAAAATTATGCATCAAAATTAAGATATTAAGGAAGAGAAAACAAAGTGTTCATACAGGTGACAGGCCCATCTCAAAAGCAAATTTTGGCTGATGACAACTATCCTGAGGATGGTAGTATATTATCTAAGAACTTATAGGGGTTTCAGGAACTATCTTATTATAACACATCATCATATTTAATTGGTTGAGAGCAATGCGATAAATAAGGGCAATTCACAAGAAAAGCTCTGATATATAAAGTTTTTTGAATCTTGAATTAAAAATGTATAATATGCAAAGAAATCTGAAATGGATGATGAATAAAAATGTGGTCATAAGAAATACAGTAATAAAATATGAAATAGAAAAGAAATGAAAAAGGAAAAGTTACTTTCATGTTTATATTTCACATTTACTTTCCTGATAGAAGATTTCAAATAAATAAAGAACTTACAATGTTAGCTTGATTTAGATAACTCATATCTTGCTTGTACTTTGAACAGTAGGCTAAACTTTGGGCAACAATCAACTATGCTAGTACTCTTCTTCATCTACATAAGATTTTTTTTAATTATTATTACGATTCTGCATTGCCTTTGCTCATTCAAAGTAATAGTTAGTCTTTCAACAAAGCCTTAAGCTCAACTAGTTGTCCAAGTTTCAAACTCTAGTTTTGCTACAAAACTGTGTCCAATGCTTTAAACCTAGGGCTATGAATGAACCAAATTGGATTGATCCACTTTGTCAAAACTATTAACATCTTTTTCAGATGGCTTGATCCACATCTTTTTCAGATTCATGATAACTCCCATCTTTCTATCTGGTTAATTGAAGAGGTTGAAATGCTCACAATTTTTGTCACAATTTCTCTACAAACACCCTAGCAACAATAAAAGATAATTTTATAAATAAAAAATGTTTCCAAATTCACGACACCATAATACAACCTTGTGTTTTAAGAGCACTAAAGTAATTTTTAATTTTTTTGAAGTAACCTGGTATAAGAAACATCAATCAGACTACCATTCTTGCCATCAAGAGGCCACTTATTCCTTAGAGAGCATAATAGTTGTAAATATTGATGGTAGAACTCCTAGACTCTGTGGAATTTTATCCATAGCTTTGAGGGGGTGGCATGATGGTCATCATCCAAAGAGATTGATATCTAAAACATCATATGGTTGCAATCGGACGTAACCCTCAAGCACCCATAGCAAATGCCTTAATAAGTTAAAGATTGGTTTTCCGTCCGTTTGTTTGTTTTTCTTTCTTTTTCTTTTTTTTTTTTTTTGGTCCTGTCTCAAAGGGGAAACTGTGATGGCTAGAACTTGGGACTTACAACTAGAAAATCTCAAGTTCAAAGTTTGGGAAAGCGGGTCGGATTTATAGATGGGAGAGGCTACTTACCATCATATAGCCCAAGGTCCACTGAGCCCCCATATGTACTATGTACCAAAAGTAAATATTGATTTTTGACAACGCAGCAAACATAATTCTATTACTATACATTCTCCCCATACAAATAGTGGACTTTTTAGATTGTGGAGTTCATCTGAAAAAGTAGATGTCTAGCCTATCACGTGACTGTATTTTTTGTAACCTAAACACCAGCAGCCAATATCTTTACAAATTTCAAATATTGAACAGGGAGAATTACCAAATAAGATTGTACTGATATTTTATAAACGTTTCAATGGGAACATTAGCTAATTAGATCTCATCTATTGTCTTTCGTAAAATAAAGAACACTAATTGAACAACTTGATTGAGAACATTGCATAGCATGCCTTAAAGTGACCCATAAAGAAAAGCAAAATAAGTTATAGTTGGATACCTCCAAAGGAGTTAAAGGGCATTTTCCATCCATACGATTTACACCTGGCCTTATAACTCTGCCCCTTCGCCTAAATTTTCCTCTCCAACTTCTTTCTCGAGCAATATCCATCTCATGTCTCTCTTCTTCCCCACCATCATATTCACAGCATGAAAATGCAACCATGTCCTTCCCAAAGAAAACATGTATCTTTCAGAAACAGAATACAATTCGGCTAAGCTTTAAATTCAAGAATCAATGATTATTCATCCATGTACAAGGAATAAGAGGAGCACCATTTCAAACCGAAGATGCACTGAAACATATTTTCCTCCACTATGGGAGCTATTCTTGACCATCCTCTCTACCATTTTACCAGCAAGCATCCTTATAGGTTCAGAAAACCTTAGTGCTTCAAAATTGGATAAGCACCGAAGCCCTTGTACGTTTGAAGAAACTGAATATGCCAACCTGTTAGAAAAGGGTGCAATGCGAACAGCCCTGGAAAAAGTGGAAGCCTATAGCAATAAGATTGTTGTATATGAAGTGCTGCAAATCTATGTCAACAAAGCCTAATCCCCTATCGTCAAAACTGAAGCTTGTGGAAGGTTAGATGACATAAAAATTATGATAAGTTTATATATCCTAAAATTAGCAGCTCTCACTGAATATAACTCAGAATATCGGAAAATATAAGATTCTCTACCACAAATACATGTAAGACTTTAAACAACCCAAAAGAATAATAAACCTCAAATTTTGCAGATAAATCAGAAATATACAGCAAGAATTAAATTCATAAAGAAGACTATCTTCCAGCCACCACAAGGCATCTTTAATAAAATAAACTACACTGAAGATCTACACTGCTATCAATAACTACTTTGATTTGGAAAAAAGGCTTTTCAATTTTAGATTTGACATTGAAAAAACCACCATGGACAAACTAGAGATGAAATTGGTTTCATGTGCTGAATAGATAATGGCAAGATAAATTTTGTCTTTCCAAGTTTTTTCGGTTACAATGAGATTCTACAGGCTGAAATTTCAAGGCAATTTGTTTGGGCACTTTGCAGTTGTAATTTGGACGTTCAACTGATTATCTTTCCCAAACCACAAGGAATGAAGGAAAAGGACTCTCATAACTGATTCCAACTAGTTCCCGAGTAAAATTTAGTTAAGCTGATCAGAGCATTCAACTTTTTGTAGCACAACATATTGTTCTTATCCATCATCCTTCTGTCATAAATTTGTTTCTTCTAAAGGTGAATATACTACCTTAGTTCCATCTGCCACTCATACAAAAATCAAAATGGAATTGGACAAACATTAATATTGATTCAATTTTATCACAATTTTGCTCTTTCCACACAGAGAGGGAAATTGGGAACTCATGATAAATAAAAGTAGAATACATACCCCATTGCCTCTAGTTTTGGAAGAACCTTCTGAAGATAATGGGCTGGACTTGACCAACCTTTTACTCTCAAATTAACAATATTGCTGATGTTATTGTCAAACCTCTGAAGTACATCTTCTGGGAGCTCTCTGACCACATTCACATGATTTTTAAGAGCATGTACGAAGAATTCTTCATCAAATATATCTCCAAACTTGCTGCAATGAATTGAAAAACGATAAGGAAACAAATAAATTTGAAACATCTTAAAGCACAAGGTGAAAAATAAAACATTCTTTATTGTGATCAAACAGCGGTTTTAATAAGTTCAAAACTCTAAGAACAATCATAAAAACAAACCAAAAGTTATATGAAATATTTAAAATATTTGTATAAAATGGACTCTTTCAGATAATAAGTATATATTAACTGAACATATAGACTCCTTTTCACATAAGTACATCATTTCTGTATCAAATGGTGCTCTCAAGATGCATACATTTCTCCTTCAAGTCTAAGAAAAGAGGCAGATTAAGAATGATGCCTTTTGTTATCTCATACTCAATTACTTTTTACTTCTTTATAGGCAGTTGACCAATAAACAAAATAATAAATGAATACATCATTTCTGTTTTAAATGGTGTTCTCAAGATGAATGCAAGGTGACCTCATTTCTCCTTCAAGTCTGAAAAATGGCAGATTAAGAACTATGCCCTTTTTTATGTCAAACTCATTTATTTTTACTTTTTTATAGGCAGTTGATCAATAAAAAATATTATAAAAAATAATAAACTCAAATTCTGAACTCCAATGCGATTAGCTCAAGTCTCTTGTGATTTCTAAGACAAGTAGCAGGTCTTGCTATTAAATGCCCAACTTTTACAAGGATTTGTCTACCACTAATGTCAGAACTCTACTGACTACAGCCTACGGCTTCACCATTTAAAAATTAGTCCATCACTAATGTCTACAAAATCTACTACCAGATCCTTGTCTTTCATTTCGATTTGAATGATATACTTCATAAAACTACTGAATGAACAAGAGCAAGGGTGAGATGATGGGCAGAGGACAAGATAGAAAGAGAGAATAACACTTTTACTAAAATGTTATTTATCTTAATATAACAGGCATCAATAGGACCAACAAGAACCACATTCTTAAGTGTCTGCTTAACTACTGCCTCCTGCTGAACACCAGCAGAAACCCAGTGAAATTGCTTATGGATTAACAACATAGGCCTCATGGAAACCCCAATAACCAAGAGCCATAAAGCAATCTTCTGCAAAGAGAGAACGGCAAAACAAAGAAGAGAAGAAGATGACAAAATAATTCCCAATTCATTCTTTTCTCCTCTCACTTTTTAAATATTATTGCCTCAAGAATCATGAATCATAAATGACCATATCCAAAGAGATAGAAGCCACTTTCAAAAAAAAAGAGTACCCACGCATTAAAGAAGATGCCTAATGTTAGCAACAGCTAGGATAATCCAGGTTCTGCCGATTGAGCAGCCAATTGTACAAATGCTACCAAGTAGCCAAAGAGGCAAAAGACTAGATTGCTTAATAGGAAATTACCTAGTAAAAACATATAAATAACTTGAATTTTATGAAAACCCAAACATAAAGATACTAATAGAAACCTTTAGACATATTAGTAACTACAATGTAACAATTTCATCAAAAATCCATTGCTTATACGGAAAATAGCGAATGGTTATCTAAATTCATTTCAAACATCAATTTAGTTAGAATATGCACTATACAATGACAATGTTAATGATGATTACCTAGAATCTCGCCAAACACTGTTTAAATGAAAGATTGGAATGAGAAGAGTTGCATTTAGCAGCCACGCCACTGCCACTGCATCACATATCTGTATTAAAAGCATGAACAAGCAATCAAATAACAGTGACATTATTTTATCTTCCACAATAAATAATTGCAAGCCAACTGAACGTTCGCTAATTCCATTCCTCATATGAAAGATTAAGACATACAAGTTTGCAGAAACTCTTACTTACCCTAGTAACACACTCTGGTTCAGATTAAATTGATCATTGATCAAACCACCAGAAGAAACAAAGGTTACCAGGGCAACATGCCTAAGAGGCCATTTTCCCCGAGATTTATCAATTGGCCCCAACTAATTAAAAATGGTTCAGAGTATCAATCTTTCAGGAAAACAATTGAAAAGATCAAAACATGCATACAAAGAATTTGTTAGTTATGGTCTCACCGAAAAATAATTAACTCCATCAAGTGCTAATGCCAAACACTTAAATGTATTCAGATTACAATAAGCCAATCGTTTTGCATCTTTCAGCCATCAATATGGTAAAGTCAATATCATAAACCAAAAAATATAATCCCTGCATATCATAATAATGGTCCATACATTTTATTTCTTCAAAGTCTCAAAATGTTTTTGTACATTTCAAAGCCAAAGCATAATCATTAACAACATTCCACAACTACCATTATTCTTTTACTCTAAATACCAATATTTGTAAGCAGTAGAGGAAAAAGTTTTAGAAAGAACAAAACCATATAACAAAGCAGACTATTTTTATGTATAACGATAACAAGGGAGCATGAAGAAGAAACAAACAGGAACTAACAACAACATTAACAGGAGCAAACAAGCATTCTGCACCATCGTTTGATTGTTTGAGGTTTAATACAGGCAACCAATTTCATTAAGAACTGAAACATACCGATAAGCGTTGTTGATTTAAGCCACCATTTGCTTCAATTATAAGGAAACCGTTAGACTTTGGCAACTCTGAAAAACCTTGAAATCACAAAAAGCAGCATTTAGCTTCTCATATTTACAAGAGGCAGAAGAAAATGGCTAAATAGAACTGCTGATACTATCAATCTGATGACAATTAATGCCCTTCAATTTTCCTATTAATTGTTAATGCTACATGATGATGCAGCCACCACAAAGTTATAGTATTATTTTCATTTTTCCAGACCTGTTAGCATTTGTGTTTCCTGGAAATTGAGAGAGAGGGAGATGGAACAAAAGCAAAGCATTTAAAATACACGCCTAAAATTCTACAAAAGCTTGGAATATGAGCCCTCAAGCAGAGATTTTAAATTACCATATTTACAAGATCAACTTGGATGACTTGCATAAACCTACAAGATGAGGGTTGTAGTTTACAAAAATTGGAGAAAACAAATCAACATAATCAAGTTAGGCCCTTGATTGAAAACTCTGGTAGTTGAAATGATAAAACTCATACCTGTTCTAGAGATAATAGAGCTGGCACATGGCTTCCAACCTTGATGCATTTTCAGATTCCATGCTGTCATCAACTGCATGATTGTCATATGTCTTTCGTTAGCCAAACTTTATCATGGCTATGAACATATAGAAAACGTTAGATGCACAAGAGTAAATTATGCTTAATGGAAAAAATCTAGTGCACTCTGTCGACAGTATATTAGAAGGGGATTTGTCATTTATTTTCCCAAAGGCCGTTATCTAAACAACTGAGACTGTCAGGATACAGTGGAAGTGGTTTTATTCAAAGACTACACAGTTTATTAGCTTGAACTCACTAATCTGTCCATGCTCCCACTGTGCCCTTGCATGACAAATCAGGCTGGGTGATAGAACATGAAGAGGTTGCTTAGATAAAGTTCATCCCTTTCAAAGGAAAAGGCTGGGACTGGGTTCTCTATCAGCACAGAAGTTCTTTGGTCTAAGGGCAGATGTGCTTGGCAGCTAATTAGACATATTAGAAAAGCAAATTTATCAATTTAATTCAGTTTTTGGTATCAATGGGTATTCAGTGATCTTCTTTTTTACAAAATCATGACTAAGGCATGATCATTGGGTCAGATGTTGGCTAAATTAGTTGAGTACTTTTCCTAATTGTAATGGTTTTAGATATCCAGTCCAGGTAGGACAAGTAGATATTTACCTATTTATATCAATAGCTATTGCTAGACGTGGTATAGTTGATTTGTAGAATAGATTTCTTTGATGAGAGTTTTGAAGAATTCACCATTTAAGTGATTGAAGTTTCCTTCCCTCCCTAACCCCATTCATTTTCGCTACAATGTTCTAGCCTGATTGTTTAGAGAACAAGAACAACATCCATAAAGTTCTTATTCTGGTTTCCCTGCGATCCAGAAATTGCAGCAATCATTCTGCTCAAAATTCCAGTTTTAAGATAAAATCTTAATTCAAATAATATTTAATTCCTAAGCCCTAACTCCAACCATAGCCAAAAACCTTATTATCTATTTGAACTCCTGGTTCACCATGAACCCTAACTAGGAAAACTCCCCTAACCTACAACACTGAGGCAGCTACAACATGGATCATGACCCATCTCCAGGCTTCATAGGCTATAACACATTGAATACACACTTTTGCAAGACAAATAGCATAGTGCAGACCAAAATTTGACAACAACGCTATCTGCCAGAGAAAGAGATGGTTTAGATACTCTCTGTTAGACCAAGCACAACCAATACCGTGAGACTTTGATTGTCTTACTTTACATTATTACTCTTAGATCCCCACACCAAGTGGTACAATGCATAGACAGCCTAAATGCAGCAAATCAAGAAAGCAACATACATTCTTAACTCATTTTACAAAATCAATGTATAATCTTTACTTATTTCAGAATATAACCAGTATTAAAGTTCGCATTTGTTGTTTCCCACAAATTCGATTCCATCCCCAATATTTTCAGCATGCAATAAGAATTACACCCTATGCCATTTCATCACGTCCATATTTAATCTTAGAAATCATAGATGCTACAATGTCTTCTCCAAAACACCCACAATTTTCATTCTGTCGCTTAATTAAATTATATTAAATATCTATAAGCTTGATATTCCAACGTATATAAAATATATGTACAGAAACCGGTGTTCCTAAAAATAAAAATTTCATAAAAACAGCTTAGAAGTCTCAAAATAAACTAATAAAGTACAAGAAAGAGATAAGTAGATGCAAAATGTATATATATATGTATATACCGCATTGTAACTGGCATTGCTCTCAGCCTCCATAAACGGCCAAAGCTTCTGAAAAACTTGAGGACTCCGATAAACCGACCCTGGTGGCGAACGCCTGTGGACAACAACAACCGCATTTTTCAAACTCACAACATCGAAACCTAACGTGCCCATGAACAACAGCATTCCCGAAATGTACACCAACGGCGCAAACAAAAGCACGCCTTTTCTTCGAAACACCGCCGATATCAACACAAACACTATCTTATCCGCCGCGCTCTGCTTCCCGCCACGTCCACCACCCGCACTTCCTCCAGCTCCACTAAAGTTCTTGTAACGGCCATGGCGGAACCGCGGCGAGGAAGGCGGGGAAGGGGAGACCGAACGGTTACTACCGGTCCCGAGGCGGCTTAGGCCGTGCATTTGAAAAAAGAAAAAAAGAGTAGGATTTAATGGAGAAAACCCTAGAAACGAGCTAAGATCTGGCGGCAAAAGTAAGTGCTTAATTCTTCAGCAAGAAAATGCCTCATTTTCTTAAAAAAAAAAACAAAAAGTCGGTGCCTCAGGGATCACGGACAAAGGCCAGCTGCTGCTTTGGTTTGCCCAGGGGGGAACGACTTTAACGGAGGGTGCGCACTGCGCACTATAAAACCAGCCAGCTTTCACTCCTTTTCCTCTCCCACTTGATAAACTCAACCGTCAACATCCGCCTACGCCATGGCAACGCCAATGCCACAACCGGGGTTTAATCAAAGTGGGCACCTCGCTCCTGGTGGGGACAATGGCCTATCTTTTGATATAAAAGTCTATACGCAGAAACTGGTCACATTTATCTAAATTCCTTCTTCTTTATCCTCATTTCGATAATTCCACAAATATATATATATAAAAACTTTAATTATATCCAACCACTTTCTTTAAAAATGTTTATAAATATTAAATTTCATAAAAATAATATTTATTTAAAATTATTGAATAATCTATAAATTTATCTTACAAAATTTTAATTATATATAATAATAATAATAACAATTGAAATGCTAATTTTATTTTATTTATAGATAATTAACTTTACAAGTTAGAAATATTTTTATTTTTTCATATAATTGTTATTTACCCATAATTAATTTAGATTTATTTATTTAATTTGAAAATACATAACAATTCTAATTATATCGGATTATTTATCATAAAAATATTTTTATATTATTTTTTTTATTATTTATGATATATATTATTTATTTTTATTTTTTATTTTTTTATTATTTATGTTACATAACGGGACGTTTTTAATAACAAATAAATTCAAGTTTTATAAGAGTTACTTAAAATTTCACTTGTAGATAATATATTTTATCAGATGGGTTAGTATAAATTTGAAGATTCTTTAAATGAAGTACGTATTTGTTTTGATTTTTTTTCAACCTATTTATTTTTTAAAAACAAAAATCAGATCAAATAAGATTTTTAAAAACTCTTTCAAAAAGTAATTTTATTTTAAAAAATAAAATTAAAAAAAACTTAAAGAAAAATTGCAAAAAAAATTTCTCTTCTTTTTCCTAAAAATACGTTAATTTTTTAAAATTAATTTAATTTTTATTTCAGAGTTTTTGGGCTTATTTTTAATTTTAACCTAAAGCTTAATTTGTTAATTGGGCTAGAGGCATAATTCATTAATTGGGTTCAAACCCAAACTGCTAATTGGGCTTAAAAGGCAATTTGGACCTTGGGACTTGATGGCCACATTGTAATAATTCTAAAATAAAATTCAAAACAAAAACACAAGTATATTACAAAATATGAAAATACAAAAATTAAAAAAAAATTGGTGGGTAAGGAATTAAAGATACATTAATGCATTCATGGAAAGAGCAAGAACTATAAAACTTGTGTATAAAATTCATTACTCCACCTTATGATATTAACCCATTGATTACCGAAAAAAATGAGATTTAAATCATCTGGTCTTGGAACTTTATTGTCATCATCATCGTTTTTTAAAATTGTCTCCCAAGTTTCGATTTGGGTAAAAAATCTCTCCAAATTGTTAACACTTTTGCTATGAAAGCGTTTTGAAGGGTAATTAAACTCCTTTAATTTGACAACAATATTTTTTTTGGTTGAAAATGGTTTCAAAAAGTTTAGCAATCTCTTCATTAAGGATTTGCCAAACTAATTCTGCCACCTTAACATTATTAATGAATTTGCCAAACTAGTCCATCGATTTATTGTTTGAGTAGTTGCTTATCCTCTCTTCTCTTACAGGTTCTTCTTAATGCTAAAATCACTTCCTAAACACTAGATGCTCTCTTTATCTTTAAATCAAAGATAATAATTTTTTGAAACACAATTAAGCTAAGAACTGGACTTTCTCTTGATCTTTAAGTCAAAAAATAAAGGCAATTTTTAGTACAAATAGAGTTTAGTTGGAATTCATAGAAAACTAATAAAATTAACTTCAAGACATGATTTTGTAGACAGTATTTTAAGACTTATTTCGCTCTACTATTCGGTATGTAAAAGAAAAATTATGCAAATAACCTTAAGGATACAATAAAGTTAATATCTAACTTTATCTTTCATTTACGAGAATAAACCATTAGATACACTTCAGGGTTGTAAAGTTATTTAGTTTTTAAGTCTACTTTCTACAGCAAGTAAATTATAAGGATTTGAACACTTTTACTAAATGATGAGAATTCAACATGCTTATAATTTTTTTAAAAAATTTTTTCAAAACATATCACTTCTTTTGGTTTTGTTTTTTTTTTTTGTCTTGTCTTGCTTTTTGTTGTGTATCAAAACGGTTGCTAACAAATCTTGTATATAAACTTACAAGTATTTCCTTTTTAAAGACACAATCTTTTCATTAAGGTACAATTATATCTTAAACACACCTTTAATTATAAGACATAACCTTTGATTAAAGATATTGTTTCAATAATTATCTTATAAAAGGACAACTATTTATTCTACAAAACATAATCTTTAAGCAATAATATAAAAAAATAACTTTTGATATCATAACTTTTGAATAGTAGTGTTATAACATTTGAATTTAAAAATATTTTTTCAAATATTACTTTATCGAGAGACGTAACGTTTAATATGAAAAACCACCAACTATCTAATAGTTACAATATGCGACATAACATTTCAATTGATATGTCTTTTCAATAATCATAATTTTTTATATGAAAAAATATAACTTTTTATATGAAGAGACATAATTTTTCATTTTAAAAATACAATGACTATTATTTCATTTTCGAAGAAAAAAAAAGCTATTAAAATTACTAAAACTAAGAAACCAAATACATTGGGAAGCAAAGACTAAAGGGTAAAATATTTTGATCCTTTAAATTTTAGTCATAATTTCACGTAAGTCAATTAATATTTGAAATGGGCAATCCATTTCAAATGTTTAAACGCATTAACAAATAAAAATAAAATATCTAAAATACCTTATTTCTTTCTTTCCTCTTTTTCACTGTTTTCTTTTTTTTCAAGTCGGCTGACGACATTCTTTTACACAAACTAGCCACCCTGTGGGCAAATATGGCAGTGGAATGCCAAATCCGGCCAATTCTCCCCTGAGGGAGCGCAATCTTTACGCTCCATGGGGAGGGGGAGCGCATTCCCTTCCAGCTGGCCAATGCTCCCCTAGGCTCCCCTCTGACAGCAAGGTGGTCTGTTGGCGAGAGAAAAAGGTAGAGAGAATTTTTTTTTTTTTTGCATAAGAGATAACAAGATTTTTAAAATAAAAAATTATAGCTTATGTAGTATGTTAATATTTAAAATTAATAAAAAGTAAAATTATTCAATAAATATTACCACATCATCTAATTAATAATAACATTAATAATTGACTGAAAGTTGAATTTATGTGTCTAATAAATAATATTCTTTTAAAATAAATTATTTATTTCAAATATTAACGTATTTGGGGTGAAATTATGATTAAAATTTAAAAGAATCAAAATATATTACCTATGACCAAACGAAGGAAAACCAGGACCAAATTGCCTGAAGCACAATTCGGGGTGAAAACCAAGGCAAAAAGCTGCAACAGTTAGAACTAGAAAGTGTGTTTACATTGGAATCGGCAGCATAAACTATTTATAATCAAAATGAATTAAGCATTTAAAAGTCAAAAGAAAAAAAGACCATTAGAATGCAAAGTTAAATGCCTTGGCCGTTTTGGAATTCTTTTTCCTCATCTGGCTTTCAATCCCAAAGTCAAAGAAATTAAAAATTAAAAATTGGTTTGTGATTGTTACCCATTGGAAGTTGGCACATGTTTTCTGTTGCACGTCAAAAAAATGTTAACTTGTGCACTAGATGTAAAATAAGTATAAATATTTCAAAAAACAAATTTTAAACTATTTTAAAATTCAAATGAATTTTAATTTTTATGAGCTAAATAAATTTTTATAACTCATAATTGACTAATTATTATTAGTTATAATATCATTTGTTATTTTATGCGATGTAACGTTATTATGACATATTGATATATTACAATAAATAATGACGTGATATGTTAATGTTGCATAATTATATAATTACATGTCATTTTCATTTTCCATGCTATCGTTATACGGATGTAAAATGATAAATAGTATTTTGATTAATGATAATTAGTTAATTATTAATCATAAAAATTTATTTGATTCAAAATAAAAATATAAAAACTTGATTAAATATAATAAAAACTAAAAATGTATTCAAAATTTTTAAATAATTCAAAAACTTTTTCAAATACTATACCAAATTGATTTCTGATCGTGACCCATCGGAAGTTGGCATATATACAATCATATGTTTTTTTGTTGCAAGTCAACAAATGTCAAATACATAGATTCTCATTCTATAAGTTTTTCGTCAATTTAATCTCTTTACTTTAGAATTACACATACATACTCCCATATTCACACTATTAACCGTGCTTATTCTCAACAGCGATTACAAAATAACAAAAGAACCACAAATCAGTTGACTTTTTTATGTCAAAATAACAACATTTGACTAACATAAGGATTAAATTGATGAAAAATTTATAGTACATAGACCTATGAAATATTGTGACTAATATAAAATACCGTGGCTAAAAATGGCTTCGTGGTGGGAAAATAGTCTCTTTTGTTTCCGGAATGCCTTTGGTCAAAACAATCAGTAGAAGCAAGCGGCCGGCCCAACAGAGGATTGTATGGCCATAAGATACGGTGTAGCCATCCAAGGTTAGGAAATAGGCCCAATCTTTTCCCCTTCTGTGGCTTTGTTTTTGGTTGAACATGGGAGTACACCTGGGGTCTCTATATATATATAATATACTTTATTATTTAGTTAATATTATATTAATAGATAATATGTATAACATTAATGAATCTATTATTTATTTAATACTAATTGAAAACATTAATTCAATAATAAAATATAATGAAGATGTAAATTATACTTTCCAAGGCAAAAGAAGGCAATAAGGATCTTTCCAAGGCCAACTTCTGGACCTCTTCGCCCAATTGTTCATGGCCAGGCTTTGAAGTACAACATGGAGTTTGAAAGCTGGCAAGGGTTTCACTCTTGAAGAGTATTAAAAAAGGAAAGCTATTAAAATGACTAAAACTAAGAAACCAAATAAATTGGAATGCACATTCCAAAAAAAATAAAATAAATTGGAAAGCAAAGATTGAAAAGTAAAATATCTTGATCTGCTAAATTTTAGTCATAATTTCACATAAATCTATTAATATTCAAAATAAATAGTTCATCTCAAATGTATAAACGATGTTAACAAGTAAACATAAAATATCTAAAATACTTTATTTCTTTCTTTCCTCTTTCACTATTTCCTTTTTCTCAAGTTGGTTGACGATGCTTTTTTATGCCGACCAGCCACCCTGCGACCAAATATGGCAGTGGAATGCCAGATTTGCTGGGTTCTCCCCAGAGGGAGCGCAATCTTTATGCTCCTTGGGAGAGGGGGAGTGCACTCCCTTCTAGCTAGCTGATGCTCCCCTTTGACAGCAAGGTGGTCAGTTGGAGAGAGAAAAAGATACAAAGAATTTTTTTTTGGAATAGGAGATAAAAAGATTTTAAAAATAAAAAATTATAACTTTTATAGTATAATAATTTTATAAATTCATGAACGGTAAAATTATTCAAAAAATATTACCACATCGTCTAACTAATAATAACATTAAGGTAACATTTGGTGTGAGAAAAATAGGAGCACATTCCCTGCAATATATATAATTAAATTATATTATAATATTTGTTTTGCAACAGACGACTGTACAGCTAAGAGATGTAATGTAATTGTAGTCTAAAATCAAAGCAATCACATCACATTGTACGTTGCAACGTTATTAAAGATATTTTTACTATTTAATTTTATTACTTTATTAAAAATATTTTGTAATGTTATAATTAAAATAAAATATATAATATAAGAATTAGAATTAAAATAAAATAAAATAAAAAAAATTAAAATAAAATATGTAATATAACAAATTATATTAAAAAATAAAAATATATATATAAGATTATAATAATAAATAAAAATAAAATACATGACATTAAAAATATATTTAATAAGTGATATTATATAAAAATTAACAATAAAAAATATAAATATATTAAACTTGTATTTTAATAAATAGGGGTAATTTTAAAAATTAACATTATATTCTCAATAAAGTACTTATAAACTAAATACTGTAATGTTATATTTTTTACATTTTAATTATTATTTTATTTATATACAAAACACTGTAATATTATTTTCTTTGCGATCACATTACCTGTAATAATATTATATTGTAAAATATTAAACGTCAGTTAATAGTTGATTGAAAACTGAACTTATATGTCTAGTAAAATATATTCTTTTAAAATAGATTATTTATTTTAAATATTAATAAATTTACGTAAAATTATGATTAAAATTTTAAAAAATAAAAATATTTTACCTAGGACTAAACGAAAGGAAAACCAGGACCAAATTGCCTGAAGCACAATCCGGGGTGAAAACCGAGGCAAAAAGTTGCGACGGTTAGAACTAGAAATTGTGTTTACATTGGAATAGGCAGCCTTAACTGTTTATAAACAAAATGAATTAAGCATTTAAAAGTCAAAAGAGTAAACGATCATTTCAAAGTTAAATGCCTTGGCCGTTTTGGAGCTCCTTTTCCACATCTGGCTTTGAACCCAAAAGTCAAAGAAATTAAAAATTAAAAATTGGTTTGTGGTTGTTACCTATTGGGAGTTGGCACATGTTTTCTGTTGCACGTCAAAAAAAATGTTAACTTGTGCATTAGATGTAACATAAGTATAAATATTTCAGAAAAATAAAATTTAAATTATTTTTAAAATTCAAATAAATTTTAATTTTTATGAGTTAAATAAACTGTTATAACTAATAGTTAATTAATTATTAATTATAATATTATTTGTTATTTTTGTGATGTGACGTTATCGTGATATGTTGATATGTTGATATGCTATAATAGATAATAATGTGATATACTGATATTGCATAATAACATAATTAGGTGCCATTTTCATCCTTCATGTTATCGTTATACGGATATAAAATGACAAGATAAGTAATATTTTTATTAATGATGATTAGTTAATTTTTTTTAATAGTAATGATAATTAGTTAATTATTAATTATAAAATTTTATTTGATTCAAAATAAAAATATAAAAACTTGATTAAATATAATAAAAAATAAAAAACTTATTCAAAATTTTTAAATAATTCAAAAACTTTTTCAAATACTATACCAAATTGATTTCTGATCGTTACCCATCGGAAGTTGACATATACACAATTACATGTTTTTTGATTCTCGAACTACAAGTTTTTCATCAATTTAATCTCTTTATCTTAAAATTACACATGCATATCTCTATATTCACACTACTAATCTTGCCTATTCTCAACATCGATTTCAAGATAACAAAAGAACCACAAATCATTTGACTTTGTTATGTCAAAAAAACAACATTTGACTAACATAAAGATTAAATTGACAAAAAACTTACAGTACATAGACCTATGAAATATTTTGACTAATATAAAATACCGTAGCTAAAAATGGCTTCGTGCTTGGGAAATAGTCTCTTTTGTTTCCGCAACGGCTTTGGTCAAAACAATCAGTAGAAGCAAACGATCGGCCCAAACAGAGGATTGTATGGTCATAAGATACGGTGTAGCCATCCAAGGTTAGGAAATAGGCCCAATCTTTTCCCCTTATGTGGCTTTGTTTTTGGTTGAAAATGAGAGTACACTTGGGGTTTGTAAATATAGAAAAATAATATATTTTATTTATTTATTTAATATTATATTCATAAATATTATGTATAACATTAATGAATCTATTATTTATTTAATACTAATTGAAAATATTAATTCAATAATAAAATATAATGAAGATGTAAATTATACTTAATAACACTAATTGTCATTTATTGAAACAATACACCAAAAAATGACCTATGTGTATTATTACACAAAAAAAAAAATGTGTCTTCCACCATTGGAAGATCTACCACCTTAACACTATTAATGAATTTGCCCAATTAATCCATCAATTTATTGTTTGAGTAGCTTCCTATCCTCTCCTCTCGTACAGATTCTTCACAATGTTAAAATCACTTCCTAAACACTGAACGTTCTCTTTATCTTAAAATCAAAGATAATAATTTTTTAAAACGCAATTAAGCTAAGAACTGAACTTTCTCTTGATCTTAAAATAAAAAAATAGAGGCAATTGTTAGTGCAAATAGAGTTTAGTTGGAATTCAAAGAGAACCAGTAAAATTAACTTTAAGACATGATTTTGTAGACATTATTTTAAGACTTATTTCACTCTACCATTTGGTATGCAAAAAGAAAATTATACAAATAGCCTTAAAGGATACAATGAAGTCAACGTCTAATTTTATCTTGTATTTACGAGAATAGATCATTAGACACACTCGAGGGTTGCAAAATTGTTTGACTTTTAAGTCTACTTTTTGCAACAAGTAGATTATAAAGATTTGAACACTTTTACTAAATGATGGGAACTCAAAGTGTTTATAATTTTTTTAAAAAAATTATTCAAAACATATCACTTCTTTTGTTTTGTTTTATTGCTCTTATCTTGTTTTTTGTTGTGTATCAAAATGGTTGCTAACAAATCTTTTATATAGATTTACAAGTATTTCTTCTTTAAGGACACAATTTTTTCATGAAGGTACATCTATGTCTTAAGCACACATTTGCATGTTATAAGACATAACCTTTGATTAAAGATATTGTTCTAATAATTATCTTATAAAAGGATAATCATTCATACTATAAGACATAACCTTTAAATAACAATATAAAAAAAAAACTTTTCATATCATAACTTTTGAATAGTGGTGTTATAATTTTTGAATTTAAAGGTATTTTTCCAAATATCACTTTATCGAGACGTAGCTTTTAATATGAAAAACTACCAACCATCTAATAGTTACAATATGTGACATAACATTTCAATTGATGTGTCTTTTCAATAATCACAACTTTTTATATGAAAAAATATAACTTTTCGTATGAAGAGACATAATTTTTCATTTTAAAAATACAATGCCAACAATCTCATTTTTTAAGAAAAAAAAAAGGAAAGCTATTAAATTACTAAAACTAAGAAACCAAATAAATTGAAAAGTAAAGACAAAAGGATAAAATATCTTGATCTTTTAAGTTTTAGTTATAATTTTACGTGAGTTCATTAGTATTTGAAATGAATAATCTGTCTCAAATGTATAAATGATGTTAACTAGTAAATATGAAATGTCTAAAATATCTTATTTTTTTTCTCTTTTTTTCACTATTTTCCTTTTTCTCGGATCGGTCGACGATGCTTTTTTATGCCGACCAACCACCCGCGGCTAAATATGGCAGTGGAATGCTAAATCCAACTAGTTCTCTCGAGAGGGAGTGCAATCTTTACACTCCTTGGTGAAGGGGGAGCGCACTCTTGTCTAGCTAGACGATACTCCCCTAGGCTCCCCTTTGACAGCAAGATGGTTGGTAAAAGGTAGAGAGAATTTTTTTTGGAATAAGAAAAAAAAGGATTTTAAAAATAAAAAATTATAGTTTATATAGTATGTTAATTTTTAATATTCATGAACGGTAAAATTATTTAAGAAATATATTACATCATCTAACTAATGATAACATCAATAATTGATTGAAGTATGAATTTATGTGTCTTACGAAAGATATTCTTTTGAAATAGATTATTTATTTTAAATATCAATATATTCATATAAAATTATGATTAAAATTTGAAAGAATCAAAATATTTTACCTAGGACTAATCGAAGGAAAACCAGGACCAAATAGCCTGAAGCACAATCCGGGGTGAAAACGAAGACAAAAAGTTGCAACGGTTAGAACTAGAAAGTGTGTTTACATTGGAATAGGCAACATTAACTGTTTATAAACAAAATGAATTAAGCATTTAAAAGTCAAAAGAGTAAAAGATCTTTTCACACAATTAGAATGCAAAGTTAAATGCCTTGATCTTTGTGGAGTTCTTTTTCCGCATCTGGCTTTGAATCAAAAAGTCAAAGAAATTAAAAATTAAAAATTGGTTTGTGGTTGTTACCCATTTGAAGTTGGCACGTGTTTTCTGTTGTACGTCAAAAAAATGTTAACTTGTGCATTAGATGTAACATAAGTATTAAATATTTCAGAAAAATAAATTTTAAATTATTTTAAAAATTTAAATAAATTTTAATTTTTATGAACGAAATAAACTTTTATAGTTAATAGTTGATTAATTATTATTAATTATAATGTTATTTGTTATTTTATGAGATGTGACGTTATCGTGATATGTTGATATGTCATAATGGATAATAACGTAACATGTTGATGTTGCATAATGATATAACTACATGTCATTTTCATCTTCTATATTGACGTTATACAGATATAAAATGATAAATGATATTTTGATTAATGATAATTAATTAATTATTAATTATAAGAATTTATTTGATTCAAAATAAAAATATAGAGACTTGATTAAATTTAATAAAAAAATAAAAATTTATTCAAATTTTTAAATAATTTAAAAACTTTTTCAAATACTATACCAAATTAATTTCTTTGTTACCCATTGGAAGTTGGCATATATACAATCACTTTTTTTTTGTTGCAAGTCAAAAAGTATTAAACCCATAGATTTCCCTGCACAAGTTTTTTCGTGAATTAAATCTCTTTACCTTAAAATTACACATAGATACCCCTATGTTCACACTACTAACCCTGTCTATTCTCAGAATCGATTACAAAATAACAAAAGTAACAACATTTGACTAATGTAAGGACTAAATTGACGAAAACTTATAGTAGTGAAACCTATGAAATATTTTGACTAATATAAAATACCGTGGCTAAAAATGGCTTTGTGGTTGGGAAATAGTCGCTTTTGTTTCCGCAATGGCTTTGGTCAAAACAATCAGCAGAAGCAAAAGATCGGCCCAACAGAGGATTGCATGGCAATAAGATACGGTGTAGCCATCCAAGGTTAGGAAATAGGCCCAATCTTTTCGCTTTCTGTGGCTTTGTTTTTGGTTGGACATGAGAATACACTTGGGGTGTGTTTATATATAAAAATAATATATTTTATTATTTAGTTAATATTATATTCATAAATAATATGTATAACATTAATGAATCTATTATTTATTTAATACTGATTGAAAACATTAATTCAATAATAAAATATAATGAAGATGTAAATTATACTAAATAATACTAATTGTCATTTATTGAAATAATACATGGTAGTGTTTTGTCATTAGTTTTCCTAATGAAAACGATAGGATGGAGTTCATAATAGCAATTTTCATCTTGATTGTACAAAATTATTAAACATAAGATCAGTATGATTAATTAAAAATGAATTGATGAGACAGCCAAGTGAAGTGAAAATCTCGTCAAATTAGAGACACTGAATGAGGAGATTAACTCGAAGAATTCAATGTGCGAGGCAAAAGAAGGCAGTAAGGATCTTTCCAAAGCCAACTTCTGGACCCCTTCGCCCAATTGTTCATGGCCAGGCTTTGAAGTACAACATGGAGTTTGAGAGCTGGCAAGGGTTTCACTCTTGAAGAGCTTAAAGCTGCTGGTATTTCAAAGAAACGTGCACCTACCATCGGTGTTGCAGTTGATCACCGCCGTTAGAACCGATCACTTGAGGGTCTTCAAGCCAATGTTCAGAGGCTTAAGACATACAAGGCCAAACTAGTTGTCTTCCCAAGACGTGCTCGCAAGTTTAAGGCTGGTGATTCTACTGCTGAGGCGCTTGCAAATGCAAAAGTCCAAGAAGCCTTCTGTTGAGCTTGTGAAGGTCACAGAGGAGACGAAGTCATTCAAGGCCTATCAACAAGCTCCGTGTTGAACGAATGAACAAAAATGCCCTGATGATTAGTACTGACGATGGTTACAATAATGTCGATTTAAGTCTGCTGTCTTAAAAATCCTTTGTAGACTCAATGTCCTGGTGAGACAATATTAACAATAGTTTTTTTTTTTTTTTATAATTGAGAGAGGGGAAATTTGTTGTTTTTTAGAGAAGAGATCAAACATTAATTAATAAACCATATGCTCGGGTGCGACAATATTGACAATAATTACAACAATGTTGATTCAAATATGTTATCATAAAATGAGACTTGAATTTAGAATATGAAGATTTTATAACTTCCATCTTTATCATAATCAAGGCAAGATCTCCTTGATGGGTAATATTTCAAATGCGCAAAATCCTTGTGATTAAGGTAAGAGATTTTTGACAAATTTGAGTCCTTGTAGCTGCTTCTAGAAGTATAATAACCTAGTTCTGTTGATAACTACTTGAGTAGGTAGGGATACTAAAGCAACCAGATGAAGAATGAAAAGTGGGAAGAATTCAAATCTAGGACAAAATACTAAGGGAAGACCCCAATTTCATAAAAGTTCTAGTCAAAATTGGAATTTGAAATAAATTCAATAAACTGTCCCTTCCTGTTAAAAAAAAAAAGAAAAACCCCACAGGGTCTAGAGTTTATTGTGAAACGACAATGGGTTCCAAGGATACACTGTTGTGCTGACTGGAGATGTTTGGATTGAATTCAATGGTAATGTTGCCCATTTGACATCATATACCTCAAAAGGTTCATTCTGCTATTCAATCAATGGAACGCTGGTGCGTGAAGCCCATGTGGGGGATCCGATGTTTAGGTAAGAGTTAAGCCAACAAGAAGATTAGCAGGTAAAAAGGTTCGCCTAAAGGAATGGGGTGAGCCCACAGAAAATTCCATGTGGGGAAATGGCCAGCTTTTCCATGCCATGATGATGATGATGGGGTGGTGAGGAGAGTGATTGGTTGTGTGTAGAAACACCTTGGAATTGGAAGAAGCATTTGGATTTTGAAAGATGGTAAGTTGGTCCACATAAAGAGAGAGCCCACAAAACGAAAAGAAAGACAGCCTAAAAAATATGAATCTGACGTAAAAGTAGAGCTACCTACCAAATCCAGCCCTATCTCTAACCACTTGTCTTTCTTACCAACTTGGTCAAATCCCACCCCCACTCCCCTCCTCATATACATCGAGTCTATTGGCTCCTCCCTGCTTTCTCTCCATGTATAAATCCTCTCTTCCCACTCCTTTCAACAAAGAACTCCCCCTCTCTCTCTCTCTCGCTCTCTCTCAAATAATTATTACATCTTCCCATCAGTTTTCAAACAGGAACACAACAAAAACACACATCCACATATAAATCACAACCCAACTTATCTGTTTGCCTAGTACTAGTTTCTGAATCCCATATATCCCAATCCTTTTGCCAAGTTCTTCTCTAGAATCTAGTACATCTGGCATCCATCAAACTGCCCTCTGATTGATTCAACAAGGATTTGATTTCATGGGACGATCACCCTGCTGCGAAAAAGCACATACTAACAAAGGCGCCTGGACCAAAGAGGAAGACCAGCGCCTCATTGATTACATACGTGTCCATGGTGAAGGTTGCTGGCGTTCCCTCCCCAAAGCTGCCGGTATCTTCCCTTACCAAACTTTCACTTTATAATTCTTTCATCATCGTCTTCTTCTCCTTTCTTTCTTGTTGGTAATTTGGTTTTCCTGAATTATCTGTACAGGGCTGCTTAGATGTGGTAAGAGTTGCAGATTAAGATGGATAAACTACTTGAGGCCTGATCTTAAGAGAGGGAATTTCACTGAAGAGGAAGATGAACTTATCATCAAACTTCACAGTTTACTCGGAAACAAGTAAGTGCTCCTTTTTAACTTTTTTTACAAGGACAGATACTTTTGCATCTTTTTCAATTTCATCATGTCTGACAGGTTTCCCTGTTCTTGAATCTATTGGCAGATGGTCTTTAATCGCTGGAAGACTACCAGGAAGAACAGATAACGAGATCAAGAACTACTGGAACACACACATCAAAAGAAAGCTTATAAGTAGAGGAATTGATCCGCAAACTCATCGTTCTTTGAATGAAACTGCCAATACAACAAACAACACGGCCAAAGCCACAGCCACAGCCACAGCAACATCCCCCGCTGAATTGGATTTCAGAAACGCACCCAAAGTTGGAAAAGCCAACTTCATTACAACCCCATCTCTGGATTTTAAATACAGTGAATTTCAAGTTAAGGCCAAGGCAGAGTCTCTTGAAGAAGGCAACTGTACCAGCAGTGGCACGACTACAGACGAAGAACTACAACAACATCTACACCACCGCCAACAACAACAACACAAGGACAAGTATCCAAGTCATGGGCAAGAGTTAAATTTGGAGCTTTCAATTGGGATTAGTTCTGCTGGCAAGGACTCTACTCGGGTTTCCAGTGCCAACTCTGCCGAGTCCAAACCACAGCTAGATAATCACAATTACCAGTTCCTTGGACAAGCTATGGTGGCAAAGGCTGTCTGTTTGTGTTGGCAATTAGGGTTTCAAAGAAATGAAATTTGTAGGAGCTGCCAAAATACAAATGGGTTCTATAGATATTGTAGACCTTTGGATTCATAGGGTCAATACTATTATTTATTTGTTCTTCTTTTAGAACTTTGATATAAATGCTTAATTACTATCTTTCACCTGCCTTCTGTAATCACAGCTAATTTCAAAGAACAAGATGTTTGCTATCCATCCCATCTAGAAGAGGAAAAACACCATTGATTACTGCTCTCTCTGCAAAATTATTCAATGCTTTTGGATTCTTTTGATTTGTTTTATTGGTTTAGTGAACATAATCTCACCAGCATATATGTCTGTTGATCAGAATGGACCCTTGCTCATAATTTTTATTTGTTGGATCCATGAACAGACAATGAACTAGACTTCAGATAACTTTTACAGCCTTTCCCAATATTCCAAAAAGGGCAAAAGATAAAATTTGGGTGTTTCCAAATTTTTACAATTATACTTTTCTGGTTCAGCAACTATTTGTGGTTAATTATCATGTCATTTAATATGTGCCAAAAAGTTCATGGTATTTAATGATATTTTATAGAGTTATCATATTTAATTTAAATAGTCGAATAGATTAATGAAATCATAACAACATTGGCTTCAATTGATAAAATTGTACAGTCTTGACCTAAGCATTCTCGATATGAACTTCACTCATATTTGTTGTGTGTTGCAATCAAATTTTCATTAAAGATAAGTCTTACAAAACTTACTCTGCAGAAAGATAGTGGCACAAGACAACATAAGAAAAGATATTAAATTCTTCTTCTTTACTTGATTTGCGTACAACAAACAGAAACAACATAATCCGATTGTAATGGGATCAAGCATACACCAATTATATAAGTGTATATTTATTTGTAACATGCGTGGCTCACCGGATTTTGAAGCTTACTGCTTATCTTTTTTCCCCCCCTTGATGTAACAGTAATCGAAGACTTGTATATAAAAAATTGAATAAAGCCATAAGAAGAAAAGAATTAGACATGAAGGGTGTTAATTGTATAATCAGAAATAATCCCTGTCAACATGCAAGTTTTGGTATGAAATGTGTGGTTTAAGAGATATCCATGTGAGGGTACAAATTGTTTAATGATAATGATCATCTGAAGATTTTAATTAATTATTATAAATATAATAATAATTGGTGTTGGATAACTGGTTTGGGTCTGAACCTTTGATGATAATTAATGGCATAGGAAGTTAATACAGATGTGCCAAGTAACCTCACCGCAGAGACAGAGACAGGTGAAGGAAACAAGCCAATGTTTTGAGGTTTGGCTGGACATTGCATTCTGCAAATATGCCTCGGGGAACAACAATTCCTTTAAAAAGACTGTTTCATCCTTCAAGATTTTTGGTAATTTCTTTCTTTATTTTCTAAAAAGAAATGGGACAGTAAACAGTAAATACTTGATTTTAATTACTATCTTTTTATATTTTTTGAGAATTATTTTACTTACATTGTTATACGAATAATAATGAAAAAAATTACAATAAACGAAAAAACTACTTCACATAAATAATAATCAAAATAATTTAAAATAAATAATAGAATTTACGAGTTAGTTTCACTTTGACAGTTTAAACATAAAAACAGTTTAAAAGTCCCTTATCTTGTGCATTTTCACGTGTATCTTCAATAATAAGTCTTCTCAATGGTCATGAGAAAGAAGCGGCAGTTCTCCACCTAAAAGGAAATGTTCCCAATTAACTTGGCCGCTGGAAAGTGGAAAATTAGTGGAGATGATATTAATATTAGGCGCATATGCCTCCCTGAAACATGAACCCAATCATCTAGAGCTGCCCTGCCCAGAGATGGAAAAAGGTGGTCAACCTAATGACCAGATGCAACCGAATTTTCGGTGGGTTCGATTGGATAGAATTTGCATTCAATCCGAGTAATAGCTAGGTAGGCAATGGCATCATCCACCCTGTGTATATTATTGGGATGGTGTCCAATGCATGTTGAAGAACATATTCAGCATGAATCAGCTCTCATCAAAACCATCAACATATCTGACTTTCACCATTAGTTTACCCCTCAAAACAATACCCTTTTTCAGATTTTGTAAGCAGTACATGTGTTATGATTTTGTTGTATATATTACTTATATAATTATTAATATTTTTTGCTTACACGACACAGTTATAATATGAAAACGCGAATTATCAAATCTAATCACGGTATCTTTAGATGAAAAAAAAAACATGAACTCTATACAATGGGAAAAGCAAGAAGAATGAAGCTGACACAAACTTATACTAAGAATACAAAAAATAAGGGTTGGTTGGGGACCCATGGTTTGGTTAAGGTATAAAGTTCTAGAAGCCTCTAGATGACAAAAAAGGTAAACAAGGAAATAAATATCAGCATGGGATGTGGGTAGAGCTACCAACTCATACAGAACGGTTCTTAATATAAAAGAGTTGAAACATAAACCACGTGTATGGTATCTCAAGGGAGGGTCCAGTCTAGCAATGGCGGGTCTCTCTTCCACCTAAAACCACCAACTCACTTGAGCTAACTTATGCCAATGCTGCCCCATACCGAAAAGGACTCAACCAAGTTCACATATAAGATTCCTTGTTCCTAATTATATGAAAAATATGAAAATGATACCCTTTAGGAAATCAGTCAAACCGACAAGCACTACGAAGCATCATTTTTTTTAAAAAAAATTTAAATTATTTTTAAAAAATTATTTTTTTATTTTTTATTACATTTAATTAAATTTTTATATTTTTATTTTAAATTAAATAAATTTTTATAATTAATAATTAATTAACTATTATTAATAAAAAATATTATTTATCATTTTAGATCACATGATATTAACGTAATTGATATGTTATTATAAATGTTGACGTGATATATTGATTTGATATAATGATATAATTATGTAATATTTTTCATTTACCTTTTAAATTAAAGTCAATTGAATATAAAATGACGAGTGACAATTTAGTTAATAAAAATTAATCAAATGATAATAAATAATAAAAAATATAAAATTTGATCAAACATAATAAAAAAATTTAAAATTTTTTAAACTATGTTTATGTATAAATAATAAGCAAGACTATCGTCGTAAGAATATATTCGCAATAAATTTAAAACTCTTGCCATATGGTTAACCTCGAATACACATGTGAGGCCAGTACATTTCCAAGCCAAACTTCATCTATAGTCAATGAATTTTTTTTTTATTTTTTTTATTTAGTATCAAGTCAATGACAGTGCAATCAAGATAAGTTTGGCCTTGGTTTATACAGCAACAATTATTATTAAATAAAGAAAATGGGGAAAATGGAATTTAAGCATCTTTAGATGATTGGAGGAAAGAGAAAGGAGAGGGTGAGATGAGAAAGAACATGTGACATGTTTGTGAGGTGGGTAACCGAATCTTCTATTATAATAATAGAAAAAGAGACAGAGAGAGAGAGAACAGTTGGTTAGTTAGAGGTTGGTGGAGATGGGGAAAGTGCAATGCAGCAAGGTACAGGAGAGGTGGAGCCATGTGCAGCTACAGTGAGGTATGGGATTCCAGCATTAATGGGAATGGAATTGGAGGGGAGTTTCAGCAACCCAAACATGACCTCGTTTTAAGAAAAGTCATTTTTGACTATTATAATAATAATAATAATAATAATAATAATAATAATAATAATAATAATAATAATCCTTGCCCATCCTCACCTTTGACATTGCCTCCCCTTCTCCCTTCGCTGTTACTTCTGAAACACTGCAACAAAATACATGGTTCTAAAATTTTTTTTAAAATATTTAATTAAATTTTTATATTTATTATGAGTAATCAAATTTTTATATTTTTATTACAAATAATTAAATTTTTATATTTTTATTTTAAATCAAATAAATTTTTATATTTTTATTTTGAGTCCATTAAATTTTTATAATAAATTATTGATTTAGTCAAAATGAGATTTGTCATTCTACATTAAGTGATCTCAACATGACATGTTAATATGTTATAATTAATGATCAAAACGCTCACGAGTTTTTTTTGTATATCAAAAACTACTTCAAAATGCTCAAAATGCTTAAACGTTTTTCTTTCTGGTAAGGAATACTCCAGAGATGAATAGTCTGGTGAGAAAAACTAAAAAAATATGAGTTAGTTTGAAGCTCAAACCTAAACATACTTGATCCATTAATAGGTTTTGGGTTGAGACGCGGTGCCTAACGAATGGGTCGATTTCATTAAGGATAATTTTGTTTAATTTTTTTTCTTGACTAAAAACATATAAAATTATAAAGAAGATTATTCTTAAAAACGTCTTATGCCTTATGTCTATTTATGAAAAGTACTCATCTTTATGCTTGCTCAGGAGAAAAGGTTGGCGTGTCAAAATCTATTTTGTATTGTTCCAACAATGTCTCTTTGAATGTTATTAAGGACCTTGCTTTGGTTTCTAGTATTCTGATAGTATGGGCAAGTACCTTGGAGTTTCCTTGTTTACAGGAAGGAAAGGAGTTACCACGTTTAAATATTTGGAGAATAAAGTTAGTAGCAAATTGAGTGGTTGGAAAGCGGCTTCACTATCCTTTGCTGGGAGACTTACATTGGTGAAGTCAGTATTGTCTACAATTCCCTATTATGTGATGCAGACGACGACAATTCCAATTGAGTGTTGTAATAGAATAAAATGCCTTTGTAGAAATTTTCTTTGGGGTAGAGATCGTAATGACAGAAAGGTGCATTTAATTAAATGGAATGTTGTTTGCAGGTCGAAGGAAAAAGGGGGTTTGGGAGTGAAAAAACTTCATTCGATGGATGTATCTTGCATGATGAAATTGTTGTGGCAGATGGTTACTCGACCTCATGTGTTATGGGTGAGAATTCTTAACGGAAAATATGGTTTCAATATGGATAGGAGACCTAACTCAATATTGCATCCCAGTGCTTTTTCCTTGTGGCATTTGTTGAGCAAGGTTTAGCCTTTATTATGAGTAATATTAGAGGGCTACAGGTGATGGTTTATTGGTTTGGTTTTGAAAGGATATATGGCTTGAAAAGTTTGCTCTTATAGATTTAATACCTCCTTCTCACAATATTGCTGAAGATAAGTGTTGTGTAAGGGAATTTATATAGTATAAATTAATAAATTATTAATATATCAATTAAATAATATCTCTATTAATTAATAAATTTTTATAATCCCTAAGATAATAATTTATAAAGATTTTACTGTACATGAACTTGATTAAATATAATAAAAAAATAAGGATTTATTTAANAATAATATATTATATATATTTATATATATATATTTTATATATAAAATATATATATATATGAGTGACAGAGAGAGATTCTATTCCTCGAAGGCCATAGGAAAGTTGGTTTAGGGAAATAGGGAATGAATAACCAAACAATTAATTAGTATTAACATAAACTGGACAGCTATGGTTTGAGTCAAATTGCAGATGTTTTGAGGTCGATGCTAATTAACTTTGATGACTTCACCTTCAAGTACTTATACTGTTAATATAATTATACCTAGTGCATGATTTCATAATTGATATAAATAATTCTTAATCCTGTAACTCACTTTGAATCTAAGAATACATATGCTCCACTAGTTAAAATAAAAAATATGTATGATAAGAGAAATTGTCTATCTTTATATAGCTCAATCTTGTTAAAAAATGCCTATGGTATATATTCACCCTACAACGCTTGCTTCACGATGGAGGCATGGAGCTCGTGAATTTCATCTTTCAAATTTTGGTAATCGAACTTCAATTAAATAAAAAATTAATTGTTTTTTAAACATAATTATAATAATTGTACCTATTATACGTTCAGTGTGATTTTGTTAAATTATGATACTGTTCACTTGATTTTTTACTAAATCATTGAGAATCTTTCAACAAAATTTCTTTTCTCATAATATGGTATCAAAACAATTAAAATTATTTATTTTTAGTTCTTTGTTAAAATCCTGTCTCCATATTCTTTAAGCTACACAGCCACTACACCACCTGGTTTGTGTAGTATCAAGTTAGTCACCTGTGTTCAACCATGCCATCTGCTGGTCATGTGTTCTGCCATGTTAGGACATTTGTGAGGTTACCGTTTCTATTAATTTTGACCTCTTTGTTCTAATTTTGGCATCTCTTTCTGCTAAGTATGCATCTAACTTAATTTCTAAGGCTAGTTTTGCATATAACAAAGCTGTCTCCACTCCCGTCGAGCCTAATAACTAAACTTAGTTCGATTGGTCGTACTCGTCTTATTGATTCTACTTTGTATCGTCAACTGGATAAGAGTCTAGTTTATCTCACAATGACTCAACCTAATATTGCTTATGCTATTTATTTAGTTAGTCAATTTATAATTACTTCCCATTCATCTCATTTTAGATATTTTGAGTATTCTCGTTATATTAAAGGTACACTCTTCTATGGACTTCATTGTTGTACACACTCTTTTCTAATTTTATTAGGGTATTTTGATATTGATTAGGTCGATGATCCTACAAATCATTGATCAACCACTAATTATTGTTTCTTTTTGAACAATTCTCCCATTTCCTAGCATAGCAAGAAACAAACTATACTTGTCCATTCTAGCAGTAAGCCTGAATATTATGCCCCTTTGGATGCTACTTTAGAGTTACTCTAGTTTTGTCTATTACTTGAGGATATGGGCATTGCCTAATCTTTTGCCATTGTTCTTCGTTGCAATAATCATAATGCTATTCAAATTGTTCACAATGATGCGTTTCATGAGCCCACCAAGTATATTGAGATCGATTACCATTTGTGCATTCATCATGTGACTCAAAGGGACTCTTCATCTGACTTCTGTGACCACTTCAAATCATATTGCTAATATCTTTACCAAGACTCGTTTTCCAAGTTGATTTCAAGAGTTAGTTTCCAAATTCAAGTTGGCATCTACCATAATACTTTAGTCTAAGCGAGGTATCAACATAATTATAACAATTGTACAAATTATGGACTAAATCAGTGTGACTTTGTTGAATTACGGTACGATTATGATGCTATTGATTACGATTGAGATGTTTTTAACTTGATTTCTCCTAAATAATTGAGAATTCTTTGTATATACATACCTCATTAACCATTGTATTACTGAACATCTTTTGATATAATACCTAAAAAAGCTCTTAAAATGTTCAAAAATATTTAAATAGATCTTTATTCTTTTATTGCATTCAATCAAACCCTTGTATTTTTATTTTAAGTCAAATAAATTTTTATATTTTTATTTTGAGCTAAATAAGCCTTTAAGACTAATAATTGTCTTAGTAAAAATTTCATTTGTTTTTCGATATCACGTGATACTAACATAGCATATTGATATATCATAATTGATAATAATATGACATCTTAATGTGGCATGATGACATAACTATATGATATTTTTCATCTTCCACATTAACGTCAAGTCAATGTCAAATGGGTTTAAAATAATAAGTAACATTTTGACTAATGATAATTAATCAGCCATAACTATAAAAATTTATTTAACTCAAAAATAAAAATACAGAAACTTAATTGAACACAATAAAAAAATAAAAATTTATTTAAATTTTTAAAAATAATATAAGAGTTTTTTTGGAGCACTATGCTACATTTTTTTTTTCAAAAAAGAAATGATAATTCTTTGAATGACAGACGACGCCATGGTTATTGCAGGCGCTCAATAATTTACCACAATACTAGTCTTGCTTTATCTCAAGACCTTACCTTGACTTGACTTCCATTTCTGATATTGATTGTTGTGGTTCGTATCGCAGTGGCAATCTTTGTCCAAACCTCTCTACCTGCCCTCAAATTTATTCGTCCAAACCGCCCAACATATCCATTTAACCTATTTAATAAAAAATTAATAAAAAGTGAAAATTAATTAAAAAATAAAAGAATAACAAAAAAAAAAAAAACATCTTTAATGTGGTGATACCAAACTTGTTGATGACAAGGATTGACATTCCTTACAAATTATATAATCAACCATAAATTATACCTTAATTATACTTTGTTTCTGCTGGTTTTCTAGTTTTGATCCTATTATAGATTATCATGTTGTTTACACATTTTTAAGAAAATGATACCTTATACTAACTCACAAACAACCCTAATAGTTCATTTGCTACATCACATCATATGCATTTGAATAACTTTTGTCCTATGATATGATTTTGATCTATTATCTAATTCATAACTACACTATATTTTAACAAAAGAAAGTTCCAAATTCAAATTCTTGTTGGTATAGAATTGATTGAAATTAAATATGTTAATGTTGGATATCTTAGAAAAAGAATGTTCTTATTTATATTGGATTCCCCAAATTGCATAATCCTTTTAGTTATTTTTAGGTTAAATGCTCAATATAAGTTTATCAAATTCTTCATTTTTCGAATTCAATCTGTATAATTTGTCTTTTACATTACAATGCAATTTATTTTATTTTATTTATTTCAAAGGAATTGAGGACAAAATGTAATACTTATTGTTAATAGGACTAACGATAGAAATTTATATTTGTTAAACGTAACCTCACATGGCAATCAGTAATTGTAATAATGATAAGGTATAATGCTTGAAAAATCATTGAATTATTTAAAAATATTTAAATAAATCTTTATTCTTCTATTGCATTTAATTAAGTCTATATTTTTTATTTTTGAACCAAATATGTCCTTTGACTAGACGTTGACTACTTATCATTAGTTAAAATGTTACTTGTTAATTTTATATCCACGTGACGCTAATGTGATAGTAATGTAGAGAGTAAAAATGATACATAATTATGTTATTATGTTACATCATCATCTATGAGATGACAGATCAATATCATGTAATATAAAATGACAAGCGATATTTTGATTAACAATAATGAGTCAACCAAAAAGATTTATTTGGCTCAAAATAAAAATTAAAAAATTTGATAAAATGTAATAAAAGAATAACAATTTATTAAAATTTTCCTCAATGCCTTATGAACTATTTTAAGTATTATGTCTAATGATAATCACTAATTTCTTCTCTCATTGTTTTATGAATTAGATATATAAAAAATTCTACATCATAATCAATTTAAAAAGATAATAAATTAAAACCTAAAATTAAAATATGATAAATAGTTAGAGTTTTATTGCATATTTGGCCTAGTTTTTTTTCAACTTATCTACTTTTTAAAAGAAAAGTTAAGTCAAATATGATTTTTTGAGAAGTTCGTAGCTTTTTTTTTAAGAACAAAATTTTAAAAAAAAGAGCTTAAAAAAAAGCTCCAAAAGAGAGCTTTTTCTTTTCTTTTTTTAAAAATACAAGAGAATTTATATTCTTTTTTCAAAAATATCCTCATTTGTTAAAAATAATTACAATATTATCTTAAAAAAATACCTTTTATGATAATTTTAACAAAAATTATAACTTATAAAAAAATTTTACTAAATAATTTTAGTTTAATTTTAAAATTATTATTTTTATAAAACTTCATAATAATTTTTAAGTTAAAAAAAATCACGTCAAACAGACTCAAATAGGTATTTAACTTTTTTTTAATCATTGCAAAATTAAAAAAAATATGAGAAAAAGACAAATACCAGACTAGGTTCATTATTCAATAAGCTTACATCTCTGACAACATGGTAGTTAGCCCAGGCCACATGAAAGTGGGTATTAAAAAAAAAAAAGGTCTCTAAGTCCCAGCTTTCAAATCCCAGTTTCATTGGGCATCAACAGATCATTCCAAGCAACGTTATGATAAGATGTCAAGCAATGGATAAACACCAGGCAGTGGCATGAGAGATGAAACATATATGCCAAATCAGAAAAAGCAGAGAAGAGGTGGGTGGAGGTAGGTACAATGGCTGACGTTACAAAACTGCAACAACCCTTGTCTCTTCTTCCTCCTCAAATCTCATCATCCACCCATTCATTGCCTCACTTTACCTTCCTTTTTCCTCTCACCCTTTATGCCTTTCTGACCTTTATCCAGCTATGTTTATTAGATAAGATACGGCCCTTCAAATAATGAGTGTGAGAGGAGACGTTCATCTAGAAGGTCAGGCCAAGAACCCCACGTTTTTTCCTTCATTTCCTTTGGGGGGCCATCAGCCATGGCAAGGCAATGATCCCCACGTTAATTACCCACAATTTTATCTTTTGCTGACTCGATGGATTGTGACAGTATTAGACTCTATATTATGTTATATATATAGAGAGAGAGAGAGAGAGTCAAGCCCTGCACATATCTTGCTGTTTTAGTAATCCACCTACATCAGCCATGAAATCAGGTTTATATTCTTTTTTATAAGGTGTGGCTTCGGTTAAATACAATGTGAGATTGCGATTAGCAATGAGTGATTTAAATTACAATTATCAAGAAGGAAAATTTGTATTATTAAGTTTCAAAGGTAGATTGACATTGATGCACAGCAGAGGAGGAAGGGGTGGTGGTTGATTCAGCCAAGGTTACCATTGAAGTGAGGTTACGATGGTCTGGTTATTGTGTGTAATGGAGTTCTGATACCACATAGAAACAAGGAATGACAGAATATAAATTTGTAGAAAATTGACTCATTTACTCATGTAAATATATTTTTTTTTTCAATTTTGCATTTCATTTATCAACAAGGAATGAACAGTTCCTTTAATATCACAAGGTCAGCATATCAACTCAATATCCAGGCGTCAGCATCCTGAACAAAATACAGTATGATCATTAATTGCTAAACTTGATGTCTAGGTACAATTTAAATCTTAAACAGCGTCCATGAATAGCCTAATCACTTAAGAATAGTTCTGAATCTTTGGAATGGATAGGCTAGCTGCTTGTTTAGTTTCCACTGTCTTACCTTGGTGTGTAGTATGGGCTTATTAGTCCTTAACAATACCCAATACATTTTCTTTTACAAATTCAATTTGCACCATCAATATTAGCTTCCATCTTGATTCTTGAGTACCTTGGTATAAGTTATGGAAGTACTAATAAAATGAAGGTTCTTTTTTATAATCGTAAAATAATTTAGTGGACGAATATTATTTCCGTGTAAAATATTTTATTGAAAAATTTAATATTTTTTATTATTTAAATAAATTATCGAAAATATCTTCAATTATTTGAATCATCCATAAAAATATTAACATTCATCAAATGCATTACATCCAAAATATTTTTATAATACTAAAAATATTGTATATAAATACTATTTAACTATTTTTATTTATTTATTTATTACTCATCGTATCGCAATATTGGTTAGTTTGTGAAGTCAAAAAATCCTAATTTACAAATTAAAAGAAAAAAAAGATTTTCATGTGTGAAAATTTTATTTTGTATTATATTAAAGATTGTAGTATGTTAGTAAAAATAATTGCAGTGATATGTTCCCTATGAAATAGCTGAATAAAAATAATTGATGATGCTTTGTTGGGAAAAAATAAAAAATAAAAAGATGAAAAAAAGAAAAATATATAATCATAATTTATTATTTTATTCTTTTGTGGAATCTCACAAGAGGAGGCTAGCAATATTTTCTAAGTGAGATCGGTCCTAGAGAGAAAAAAAAAAGATAACTACAAAATGTTTTACGTCTTTTTCAGACATGAGATATTTCACGCTAATTTTTTCATTAACTCGTAAAACATTTTACATTCCCCGTCCAAATAATCTTTCCGATTAGGTGACTAATACACGTATGGAACTATTCTCCAAGGAACAACTTTTGCAGTATTCTGCCCATTTTTCTTTGTACTTTTCAGCACACCGAGCTTCATCTCTTCTTTCTCTTGATATGAAAAAAAAAACACCAGACAAAAGGGGTAGATGTACGGAATTGGAGAACTGCCAGAGGAATAGGAATGAATTTCCCATCAGGAAATTTTTCAAATTACTACAAATAAGATGTAATTGTGGGGACAATTACCTTATGCCACAAGTCAGACTGAAGGAAAGTGACAGCAAGAAATCCCCAAAGTAGTTATAGTGCCTTGCAATTCCCCTTGACCAAGGCAATAGAATTAGAATGAGATTAAGCATCAAGCAAATTTACAGTCTCAGTATATAAGATACTTCTTTGTCTGATAATGGTTATCATCTGAAGCTATATTAGAAGTATTAAGGAAGATGATAAGATGGGAAAATCTTACCAATAGCCTGAAGCTAGCAACTGCCCCCCAATCACCTTTGGAGGCTTGCCCCATACAAGTGCTTTAGGATTCTTTTTGAATGTATGCTTTTGGTTATTGGCTCCTCTATATCCAAGAACCCTGCCAATTTTTTTTTCTTCTTTTTAAGGAAAAAGAATAATGTAGTAGAATAAATGATTTTTTTTTTTAGAAAGGACATCATGCATCGATCAATAAGCCAAATATTCAAGGTAACAAAATGAATGAATTAACTAGTTAATTCTTTGCTAATCCTATACACTGGTAAAGACTTACCCGATCAGATAGATTAAGCAAGTTGCTATTGCTGCTGCTCTTGATAACTCCACTTGGTTATGCAAAAGCCACCAACCCTATAGCAAAGGTGAAGATGAGCAATTTACAAAAACAAATCTGCATTCATATGCTTTTCTGCCCTTCTTGATTCATTGTGCTCAAAATCTCTCAAGTCAGCTGGTTCTTTTGTGTGAATCAATTAGTAATTATGCCAATGGCTGAGTCTACTGCATTTTTATTGCATTCTCTCAATGCAAAACTTGAAAAGCTTTAAAGAGTCAAATCTAATTGACTGCAGCATTCATGCACTGGAGACTGATAAATATTACCATATGACTACTATATTATAGACTTTGTGTAGAGACCTAACCCAATCTAACTACAAGGTATTATATTCGTTTTCACCCCAAGAGTCCCATGATTTTACATACAAAGTATCTCACCAGTATGAGTAGAAGTCACAATATATTACCACATCAGATTGGGATGTAAAATTATATGTTCTCTAATACCGACCATTCATTGTAGTCATATTGATCAATAGTATAGGGACGAATATGCAATGCATTACGATCCACATCAACTTATAAAGTATTATTTATTTTGGATCATTGGGTCTTATAATTTTATCTCACAAAAAATATTTTATAAATTGAAAATGATGTAAATACTTAAATACCAAATCATATTCTAATAGATCGTTGATACGTGATTCATGACTCTCTTTTTAAACCGTGGCACAGTGCATATTGCCAAGAAATTTGTTTTGAAGTCATTGGTTGCTTGCCTGGATGGTACCCATGACAGCAGCCCAGACCAGATATCCACCCACCAACATGAAGCCCAATCTCTCAACCATTATGTCCCAGCTCTAACAGACAAACCACAAATTGTTGTAGCCCCAATTGAAAAGGCCGAGTATCAAATAAGAATGAGGGTAATGATTGTTACACTATAAGAGATGAGGTACTCGGCACTTCCTTGGAGGTCAACTGCTCCTCATGATACAAAACTTCCATAACATGTATCTGGAATAAAGATGGTGAAAAAAGGCAGCTTAGCATTGATATGAAAGGCATCGATAGCGACATGGGATCCAACCAGAATCACCACTAGATCATTATTTCTTACCAGACAGAATAGTTGGTAGAGGATCATTGACAGACTCAAGGTGCCAATTTGGACATTTTTTGCTAGATTTGATAGATTGATGAGTATCCATCCCATCATTCCAGCTCTAAGAAAGAAGAATCTACAGAAATGATCCATCATCCATTAGAAACACAGATGCTATGTTCTATGAAGCAGAAAGCATGCCCAGTTTGAGAGTGAATTACATACTTGAGATCAATACCCATAAAATGAGGACTTAGCTGTACTCCCATATACCTATAACATAACAAAAAGGCACAACTATAAAGATAAGCAGCATAGCCAAGGGAAAAAACTAGAACTGTTGACTTGGATCAAAGTAAACAACACAAACTGTCAAAGACAACAACAATGGAACCGTGCATACCAGTCAAGTAGTAAGTCTCCTGTTAAATGAGGCTTTAACGAGGAAGCTTGACTGCGGCACCTGCAGCCAGCAATGTAGAGTGCTGTAGCTACCTGAAACAAAGGAATAATCATAGTTATAAGCAAGCTCTCATAAGCAAATGTCAATAAAAGCAATTTCCTCCCAACTTACAAGAAAACTGAACATAAAAGATGCTGATAGCAGCTCCAGTCCTCTGTCTGATATCAGCTGCAAACATTTTCATCAGAATCAAGACTTCAGAGACATATTTGTGAGCACAAAACAACTGATACTTTGAAATTTTATCTCAGCAAACACGTACATACCGTCGGTGATACTAGATTCATCTTAGAACCAAGGCCAAGAAGGCCAATTAACGAAAGTAGTGTTAGCAACCCTGAAATTAATCAAAAACAAATAAAGTGAGTCATACTATAATAAACAAATGCATCAAACCAACTGCAGAAATAGAAATTCCTAAAACATGAAGGTGACCATTGCAGCGATAATGGAGACGAGTGCCATCCTACATGATCATTCCAGGAACAACTTTTGCAGGCAATATAAATGAAGCAATCGCAATGTAAGCGAAATATATGGCCAATATGCCAACCTATAAACCAACCAGAAAACGATCATTAGTTTAGGCTTGTGTACTAGTACCATTTTTGGTCCCCTAGTAAGTGGTTGTAAGGCAAAAGAAGGATGTAAAAGGTAAATTTATACTAAAGTAAGTTAACAGTATATGTATATATCCTTACTTTTCCAGGGAAACAAACAAGAATTTCTCGATAGAAAAGAGTTGCTTGCAGAGTTCCAGGACGGAATCAAGGCGTGCAGAAGAAAACCCAGCTCCATTTTCTGCTCTTCAAATCCCTTTGAATGATATCAACTATCATTGCAGGCACATATATATGCAAAACTGGTAGTTGTAGTACTCTTATCACATTGCTCTTGATTAAATTTTCTTTTAATTAAAAAAATCCAAGAAATCCAATTTTTTTAATCAAATGATCCAAAAGACTCCACTCTGAATAATTATTTAGTTGTATGTATGTGCCAACCAACTGTTTTCCAATAGGAAATAGAAAAAGAAAACAAAACAAGATTCTAGTTAATGCAGGAAAAAAACAGGATAAATATATCAACATATTCAAAGAATATCTGTATTGATTATTTTAATTGGGTGGTTTGGGTATTAATTCAAAATTTTCATTGGATGGTTCAAATATCTTATTAAATAATAAAATTCGAGTTAAAGTACTAAAAAATAACGAATACCCTATTCTTTAATATCCCTGTTAATGTATATGTGTATATATACTTTCACTAATTGATCATTTTCTATTTCATTCATTTTATAAATGAGTCAAAAAAATTTATTTAATTCAATTATTTGATTTTACGTGTATATTCTCTTGATTAATTTTATTTTCAAGATAATATAAACAACTCGAAAATGGATGTTATCTTATATTATCCTGAGCACTTTTAAAAAGTTGTTGATGCTTCCTTAAAATCATCAAAGAGTATAATATTAGTAGCAGGTAATAAGAGTTAGGCACCGAATTTAATATTGGAACTAGGAAAGAAATAAAAGAATAGGCAATATGAGTTCAATAGTGGATCTAACTAATCCAAACATGTTAGGCAAAATTGAATCTAATTTAATAAAATCAAAGAAAGCAACTTATATGTATGTATTTGACATATTTTATATAAATTGTTTACAAAGTATTATCATCATTAACAATTATTGATCTAGTTATTAATAGAAAGGTCAAAATACCTCAACATTCTTTGTATTCGTGCACTCTCTTCAATTTAGTTCTTTTATTTAAAATCGTAACAATTTAGTTTCTTAATTTTGAGAATTAATTCAATTTAGTCCCTCTAATATTTTTTTTCCGAAATTACTTCAATTAATTTTGTTTCGGTTTCCTAATTTATTTCCCTTAATTATTTCTCTAATTTATTATTATTTTAAAATAAATAAAATATCTTTTAATATTGAAAATTCTTTCTAAATTCTCCAACTTTTTTGATAAAATTTAGAAAGATTTTCTAACCTAAAAATTTTCAAGAAAGTTATCCCTTATAACATCCTTGAAATTCCATCATCCAAGGACTTCCATTTATTTTATATTAAATATTCATTATGAAATTATATTTACAAAATCTAAAGTATTTATTTATCTATGTTCCCATTAATTATTTGTAAATAAACCTTTGTGGTAAAAAATATCTATGGGATTACCCCCAACCCTTATGGTAAGGTCACATAATTATTTTTACTATAAAAATTTTAAGATAAATTGCCCTTTGCAACGTCCCTTAAAAATTTCATTTAAAAGATTTACTTTTAAATAATTACAAATTTTTACTATTTTTATTTTTAATTACTTATGGATGATAAAAATTTTTGTACGTCTCTTTGCACACATTACATTTTGGTATACGTGCATGAGCTTTATACCCAAGCTTTGTCCTATTTAGGAGGAAGTAGAGTACCCTGCTCTCGTGAGGTGATAACCTCTGTGTGGGCATGTGAAATACTTCCACTCAAATTGAATCCTTTTATTTGAAAGCCTGTAATGGGTGAGGATTGAAGTGCCTTACTAGTCTCAAGTGGATGACACTAAAGAGTAATTTGGGAATTATTAGCTTTGTGTGAAACTATGCCTAGCATATAGAAAACAATAAAAAACTAAGCCTAGGAAAAGCCTCCCAAACCCATTAAAGAACAACCATGTAGGTACACATGAAAGGATGCTTTTTACCATGTAAATACCTATTGAACCTTATATTATGATTGTTTCATGATTATACATTAACATCTTGTTTCATATAGAGGTATTTGTTATGTAACAGAGTATGGTAGAAAATACCCTAAACACATCCACAAAGTGACTATTTCGCATCATATCCACCCTGGTCATATGTGAAGATGACTTGAACGTTAAGACTTGATCAGAACATATCCAACATGTAAAGGGTGATTGTTTGAAAGAGGGATATGTCTCTAACCTTCTTGAGCAGGTTCATATTGATCTTTAAAAGAATGACCTCACATATTTTATCAACATTTGGGATCATTGGGAAGCATCTAAACAACAGGAGTTCGAGAAGAAGTATGGGCATATTGCATCACTCTTTCGCATACCTATTGATGACTAAATGATTAGAGCTATCATTTAATTTTAAGATCTCTCATACATATGTTTTGTCTTCAGTGAAATGAATATGATGCCAACAATTGAAGAATACTCAACTTTACTTTGCATACACTTTCCAAGTGCATACAAGAATTACTTGAGACGACAAAAAACAAGTTATTAAAAAAAGATTGCAAAAATCATGAGAATCAGTCTGCGAGAAGTTGACATGAAAGTTAAACAAAAGGAGATAATGTTTATATTCAATGGGAGTTTCTTCATAGTGGCATCATAAAAGCATCTAGAAGATGAAATAAGCATGTGTATTATCTCATTAGCAATCTATGGGAAGGTTATCTTCCCAAAAGTTTTGGGACATATCAAGGTAGCAGTAGTGGATTTCTTTAGCACGTTGAAAATAAAATTAATCCATCATCAACAAACCTTTAGATCACTGAGCTACTGTTAACGTAATGGAAAAAAAAAGGCGTTTGATTGGATGTGCACCATTGTTGCTTGTGTGGTTTAAAAGCCATTTCGAATATGAAAAAAGGAAGTATCGAGCACCATATCTCTCCATTAGTATTCCTATCAAAGAATTTTGTGAAAGTGAATAGCTAAAACCAAAATCCAAACAAGAACAAATCTCAAGACTACGAAGCCTCACGAGACAACAAGTGGTATGGAAAACACCATGGATGGTGTTTCAACCAATGTTGTAGAGATGTGGAAATAAGATGTTAGTTCCTCTCTTGGGATTATGGGCGGCATTGAGTTATGCCCTATTTATAAAAAATGGAGACAAATCGAGTTTGAATAATTTGTCCGAATGATTTATAAGCTTGATTAAATTAAGTTTTCTTATGGCGAGCCAAGGTCGTCAAAGAACGTTAAGAAGATTGTAAAGGCATGGAAACAAGCTAGTGGAATAAAATTAGGAAGATTCAGTGATAGGTTACACCAGAATATTGGGTATGGCATGAATGTAGAATTAAAAATATCATGTTGCCTAGCATGTGAAGTAAACTGAAAATCCTGATATGGAAATGTCACATCACTTTGACATGCTGACGTGCATATGCCATGTGGCATGTCCAAAGGACGTCACGTGGCATGACAAGAGAGTGACATATGACGTGTCAAGAAGGCACTTTATGTCTCTTCTTTGTTTGTGAGCTTACTAAGTTCGAACCTAAGACCTCATGCAAGCACAACAAGCTCCTAGCCATCAGCTCTAAACCTTTTCTTTTAATTATATATTATTTTTGTTTGTTTTTTTCCCTTTTATTCGTTTTTATTATTTTTCTTTCTTTCCCTCTTTTTTTTTCTTTTTTTTTCTCTCTCTCCTCTTACATTCTCCATTAAAGACCGACGACTGACAACCTATGTCTGATGACCATGACCAATGATAAAAGAAAAAAATAAAAAAGAAAAAAAAAGAAAAGAAAAAAACGAAAGAAACAAAAGCAATATATAATCAAATGTCTCCTTAAAAAAGAATAAAAAAAACAAAAGTAATATATAAACAAATGTGTCCTCTTATCAAAAGAAACAAAAGCACTATATAATTTAATGTAAAAGCTTAGAGCTGGTGGCAAGAAATTTGTTGTGTTTGCATACCTTCTCCCTTAAAGACCGACAACCGACAACTTGCGTCCGATGATCATGACAGATGAAAAAAGAAAAAAATAAGAAAGAAAAAAAAAGGAAAGAAAAGAAGAAAAGAAACAAAAGCAATATATAATCAAATATCTCATCGGAAAAGAAGTGACAGATGAAAAAAGAAAAAAATAAGAAAGAAAAAAATAAGAAAAGAAACAAAGCAATATATAATCAAATGTCTCATTGGAAAGAAGAAAAGAAACAAAAACAATATATAATCAAGTGTAAAAGTTTAAAGCTAGTGGCAAGGAATTTGTTGTGTTTGCATGAGATCATAGATTTTTGAAACAACTTAACAAGCACAAGGGAAATATTGTGTACTTACTAAATTTCGAACTCATGACTTCATGCAAATACAACAAGCTCTTTGTCACCAATTCTAAACTTTTATATTTAGTTATATATTACTTTTGTTTCTTTTCTTCTTTTCTTTCCTCTTATTCTTTTTTATTTTTTCTTTTTTTTTCTTTCTCTCTCTCCTCTCACCATAATTATATATTACTTTTGTTTCTTTTCTTCTTTTCTTTCCTCTTTTTCTTTCTTATTTTTTTTCTTTTTTTGTTTTTTTCTCTTTCTTCTCACCTTTTCCCTTAAGGACCGAAGATGACCTCATGCAAATACAACAAGCACCTTGCCACCAATTCTAAGCCTTTATCTATAATTATATATTGCTTTTATTTCTTTTCTTCTTTTCTCTCATTTTTTTCCTCTTTTGTTTCTTTCTCTCTCTTCTCACTTTTTCCCTTAAGGACCGACGACTGATAGCTTGCGTCTAGTGAATAAAGAAAAAAATAATCGACGATCGATAGCTTGCGTCCAGTGCAGAAAGAAAAAAAAATAAAAAAGAAGATAGTGAGGAAAAAAGTAAAACAAATGGAAGCAATATATAATCAAAAGCAAGAGCTTAGAGGTGGTCATTAGGAGTTTGTTATGCTTGCATGAGCTTTTGGGTTCAAAATTTAATAAGCCCACAATAGTTTTGGAGAAAACAAGGAAGAGACACGAAATGCCCTCATGACATGCCACGTGGCATCCTTTGGACATGCCTCATGGCATGTCATAGATGGGTGTTGAAAGAGAATGTGACATGTGGTGCCCTCCTTGACATGCCACGTGACATATCCATGACAACATGTAACGTTACGTGGCATTGCCACATCAACATGTTAGAGTGATGTGGCATTACTATATAAGCATTTCCAACTTATCTCACATGTCACATCAATGTCACGTTAATGCTGATGTCAGCTTTGAGAAAAATAATTTCAAAAGGAGAAAACAAGGAAGAGATAGGAGATGCCTTCATAACACTCCATGTGGCATCTTCTAGACTGCCATGTGGCGTTTCATAGATTGGTATTGAAAGAGTGTGTGACATGTGGTCCTATCCTTGACATGCCATGTGGCAAATCCACGTTAGCATGTAGCGTTACGTGGCACTGTCACGTCAGCATGTTAGAATGATGAGGCACTGCTATGTCAGCATTTTCAGCTACCTCACATGTTACGTCAATATCACGTCAATGTTGACGTCAGCTCTGAGAAGAATAATTTCGAAAGGAAAATATTGGACGAACTACATTAAAGTAATTTTTAAAATTAAGAGATTAAATTGTTATGATTTTAAGTAGAGAGACTAAATTAAAAGAAGTTGCGCAAATATTAGAACTGTTGAGGTATTTTGATCTTATAAAAAATGTTCATGGATCGGGTTTGATTGGACTAGACCTCACTTGACATATTATAAACGCAAGCTTATGCTCAGACCTAATCCAATAATTTATGTTATATTTATTTATTAAAATATTAAATATTTTAAAATATAATTTAAAATTAAAATTAAAGACATGTACAAGCTTGCCTTGACTCAAGTAAAAACCCATGAGTTTAGGCATATAATTAAAATTAAAATATATTTAATCGTGTTAATCAAAGCAATCATGTAAATATGTTATATCTTGTATAAATTTTAATTGTGTTAATTATGTCATATTGTATAAAATTTAAATCGATAAATATAATAAACATATTTATCGTATTATTATATATTATTAAATAAATTTATATACATATTTGAAATCTTGATTCTTATTTACTTATATAACTATTAATATTTATACCCTAAATTCGAAAACAGAAAGATATATTCATATGCATGATTTAAAAATAATATGAGGTAGGGTATGGGCAAATAGTACGGTTATTCTTTATAGGGTAACATGGAATAGAGAACCAAGGGAGGGAAGAATACAATAAAAGGGCAGCTGACATATCACAACCAAAGACACGAGAGAACCGCGTTGGTTGGTACATTAAAATTAATTTGACGATGACGTGTCGTGCTGTAAAATTATGTCTCCTTTTCTTTTAAAATCTTTGTCCTCCTCCTAGTCCTGCTTATGCGCCAAACTCCCTAAATTCAGGGCACATTCTCCCAAAAGAAAATTTTAATTTATTTTTTATAAAAATAAAACATAAAAAATAAAAAATAAAAAAGCCCCCCTAAAAATCCACTCAAAAACCCTACTGAAAAGTCTGCACAGCTTGCACCAACTGCTGCAAAACCCTCTTCCCGCCTCTTCTCTCTCCTCTCCAGCTTCACTTTTTTCCTTTGAATTCTTAGCAGGGAAACAAGACAGCACAGAGACAGTGAAATGCGTTTGAGGGATGCAGAAGCTGATACGAAGAAGCCCTTCTGGCCTTCCACTTCTTTGTACTTCTTCCATTAAACCCTCTCTTTCTTTTCTTTCTCTTTCTCTTTCTCTTCCTTTCTCCTTTCCTGCCACCAACAGTACCCGTTTTACGATGCCCACTGCTGCTCTCTCTGGCAGCGGCTTAGCCCTCGCCGCTGCCGCCGCTCTTACCAACAAAAACCCTTCTTTTTCCCGGCGGTTCTACACTACCTCTACTTGTAGTATTTACCAGCCCTGCTCAAATGCAAGAACCCATCTACGGGGTTGGCCTGGGAGGATTGGGATTCGGCCAGCTCGGTGCCATTCGGGTGGTGTAGAGGAGGCTTTGGGTCCCGTTGAAGGATCGAAGAGTTTGGGTGATGAAGAAGGGAAAGAAGAGGAAGGGAAGCCGATGAGGCTGAATAGAAGGCAAAAGGGTTCAGGGGTTTTAGTGGGGAGTCCGGATTTGTTGACAATTCCAGGTGTAGGACCTAGAAATTTGAGGAAGCTCGTTGAGAATGGGATTCAGGGTGTTGCCGAGCTCAAGCAATTGTACAAGGATAAGGTTTTTTCCTTTTTTTTTTGGAATTTTTGTTGTAGACATTATATGGATTGATTAGTGTAAATCTGAGTTGGGATTTAGATTTTTAATGTGCTTGTAGTTTTATATCTTTATTCTGATGATGTCAAAAATTGAGTTAGATGGTGGTTTTTGTTGGGTTAAAGTATTTAGTTTTAGAGGTTTTCTTTTGCAGTTTTTCATGGGCATCTCTGAAGCTAAAAGGGGTCTGTTGGTTATATTTCCCCATTGTCTGGAATGGTTTTTGCTTATTTTTCTGATTATTTTATTCTTTGTAATATTTCAGAAAATGGATGGATTTATCTATTTAATAGTTGTGTTTCCAGAGCTTTTGTTTGGAGTAACTTATTCACATCACTGTGTAGATTCATTTCTCCATTGCATAGAGCTGACTCTTTCTAGCTTCCAAGTCCTTTCTCCCATACTATAAAGTTATTGTATAAACTTTGTACATGCTGATGGCATGTTGTTTTATTGATGTGCTTGCAATAAGAGGAGTAAGTATGAATTGGTTATGTTGTTTTATGAAAGTAATTTCCAAGTATGCCTGTTATACTAAGAAATGAAGTGTGGATTCTCATTTTCCAGGACCAAAAAAGTGCCAAGTTTAGATGACTGTATCCAAAGGGTCTGACTCCCCTCCATTACTTTTCTACTCAAAACTTTTCACAACACCTTTAATCAACATTCACAGGTATGACTTCCACAATTCATGGGTGGGTCCTACATGTTTGAATGATGATGGGTGTATTGGCAAGTAATGGAGGGGTATCCAATCTGGATCCAAAATAGTTCAAATGGTTGTAAGTGCCTAAACATGAAGAACAGAGTTTTGAGTAAATTGGTTGAAAAATCTTGTGCAAACTTATGTTTTCATGTGCACGGAGGAAACCATAGTTTTTTCTGTGATGCTTTGATGAGATTGTTTGCTGATCTGGGCTTTACCTTTTTTGCAGTTTTTTGGGAAGGCTAGTCAGAAGATGGTTGAGTTTTTACAAAGTTCTGTTGGGATTATCCACAGAAATCATGCAGAGAGTATAACAACTTTTATTAAAGAAAGTGTGGATGAAGAACTGAAGGATTCAGACTCTGACGTAAAGCCAGCTGCAAAGAAACGGTTAACATTCTGTGTTGAAGGAAATATTAGTGTTGGAAAGACAACATTCCTTCAGAGAATAGCTAATGAAACACTGGAGCTACGTGACCTTGTTGAGATTGTTCCAGAACCCATTGATAAGTGGCAGAATGTTGGACCTGACCATTTCAATATATTAGACGCGTTTTATGCTGAACCAGAGAGGTATGCCTATACCTTTCAAAATTATGTCTTTGTTACAAGGGTTATGCAGGAGAGAGAGTCATCTGGGGGAATTAAGCCACTCAGGTTGATGGAAAGGAGCGTTTTCAGCGACAGGATGGTAAGCATTTGAATAGCTTATTATTATTGTTATTTTTCTGCAGGTTGTGATGATATGATGATATGTTAATACAGTTTCTCTTTATGGTTGTCATGTTTTGCATATCCCACAAGTTTCATTAATCTAAGTTTTTGTCTTTTGAGGAATCTAAAATAGGTTTGACCCAATTAAAAAACAAAGGATTTTAGAAGTTCCTATGCATTTGTCAGTTCAATAATGACCAAAGTCATAGGATTTGAATCCTTGCAGTTCTTTCCTTTCTCCTTTGGTTCATTACAATCAAGAGGAAGAAAGCCCTGACCTAAGAGTTTCAAGGCTGACAACTTTATCTTATTTTTACTTAATTAAGGTGTTTGTACGAGCTGTTCATGAAGCAAATTGGATGAATGAGATGGAGATCAGCATTTATGACTCATGGTTTGATCCAGTTGTATCATGCTTGCCTGGACTTATTCCTGATGGTTTTATTTATCTAAGGGCAAGTCCCGATACATGCCATAAGAGGATGATGCTGCGAAAGAGAACAGAAGAGGGTGGAGTGAGCCTAGATTATCTCCGAGACTTGCATGAAAAGCATGAGAGTTGGCTTTTCCCATTCCAAAGTGGAAATCATGGAGTGCTGTCTGTTAGTAAGTTGCCTGTCCATATGGACAGCTCTTTGCATCCTGATATTAGAGATCGAGTGTTCTATTTAGAGGGTAATCATATGCATTCTAGCATTCAAAAGGTATGATGATTTCATTTATTTTGGAATTTAGATTGCTTCTCTCCTTCAGGCTGTATCTTAGGCTCTTTGTTTATGAACAGGTTCCTGCTTTGGTTCTTGACTGTGAACCCAACATTGATTTCAGCAGAGATATTGAAGCAAAGAGACAGTAAGATAACATCCCTACTGTTTTCATCAAATTAGTTAAAAGATAACTTTGAACAGAATATTATGCCTACAATTTCAAATGCTGTATTGATAGGTAGGGCTCTTTTTTCTTACCAGTGTTGGGGGGTGAGGGTGGGGGAATATTTGAGGAAGACTAAGGGGGGAGAAGGAATTGAACCTTAGTCCCAACCCTCTTAAAGAGAAGTAACAATAACTAGGCCAAGCCTGGGTTGAAGATCAAATGAGCTTTTGCTTACTTATTCAAGAAATAAAGAAACAAAAGAGCTTCTTCAGTGGCAATTGTGAATGGCCTGGTTTTCTAATTTGTTTCATTTCCCAACCCTTGATTTGCATGTTTTTTTAGCAGAAAGCTGGGAATTTGATATACCAGTCAGAATGATTTTGAGTTGACGCTTCTCCAATATCACCCTCTTTTGATCATATCGTATCTAAGAGCATCTAGGTCTCCTATTCTATAAAATCAATACAAGGACAATAGACCTTAGCATTGTGCTGAAATATTAAACTTTTAAGCACTCAAGTGGTAATAATGTCTAAGAGATTAGCTTCATGATTTGTTAAGAGTTTCTTATTGCACTATGATGTGAATATTAGAGAAAGAAATTTTTATGTGCATCAGTTCTCTTGGCATCCGATACCCCTCCTGTTATTTGTAAATGTTTTGTGCCCTTATTAGTTTGTGTCTACTCTTCAAAAGTATATATTTTTCTTGATTTATCTACTTTTGGTTCTGGGTTTTAAACATTTGTTTTTCTTAGTTCAGATATTAATATGCTGATGTCCACGTCTTCATTCAACAGTTCATATGTCCCATGTGCCTTTAGAGTTTTTTAATTTGTTCCTGAACTGGCTTTGGTGAAGGTATGCACGTCAAGTAGCAGAGTTTTTTGAATTTGTGAAGAAAAAGAAGGAAGTCTCATCCACTAAAGCTGGTGAAGAAGGTCAAGTAAATAGCCAACCTCAGATTCTACTGCCCCATGCAGGTGGATTATGGGTAGCAGATGGAAAACATTTCCCTGATTCCGCTCTGAAATCTCTAGATTTCCGGCGAGCCATGTCATTCATGTCTGGCTCAGGCTAGTCAGTTTTTGGCACGGCCCCTTTTTCCCTAATCTTGGATTTGCATCTAGAGTTTTCAGCTTTGGTTGGTTGTGACTCTGGGTGGGCATGTCTCTTGTAAAAATGTGTTTTTAACCGTTAACCTGTAGGAATGTAGAGATAGTCGTAATGCTTGTTGGATGCTTGGGTAATTCTTACCGTCTGACTGTCAAGTCACTGAAGCTCTATTTTTGTTACTAGGAAGTAGCTTCATGTACTGCATTTGTTTGGTGTGACGGCTTTCCATTAAGTGGTGCTTGCAGTGCTAGTAAAAATTCTAAATTTCTAAAGATGAAATGGACCGACTTATACGGGCATTTATACTTTTTGGAGGACTAGGTTCCAGGTTCAGATCCTTAATAAGAACTGATGTGCTGAAATACAAAGGCAGCAGCTCCCTAAAAGCAGCATCTAGTTCCACTCTCTAGTCTCAAAATCTCTGTGGCATCCATTAATCGATTGTTATTTAAAGGGTATATTCTTTTTTGGATTTCTTACAAATGCACAATTGGGTTGGATTATATTAAAGGCAAATTAATCCATATAACAAAGGTAGAGCTATCTCAGGCGCAATTATTCAAATGCTTGGTTTTCAAAGCAGGATGTTTGCCTGGCTACATGAACTAGTTTGGTACCAAGTTCTTAATGAGCATTTTTTGTTCAATTCTAACTTATAAAAAATGTAACTAAAATAAGTCAATTTTGAACTAGCCTGCTGGTGATAGATTGAACAAGAATGCTCACCAAGAGCTGGATAAAAAAATAAGTAATGTAGAACATTTGAAGGTCGAGGACTTGGACTGTGCTGTATTGTGTTTGTGGCACCCCCTATTTATAGGCATTATGTCAATACCTATCTCCACCTTTTCCTATCCAGACAAGATTAACCTCCACCTCCTGAATTCAGGCCCAAGTAACTTGACTTGGTCTTCCCTTCTGACACTGTTTCTACCAAGTGCTTATGTGTCTATTAGCTTAGTATGTATGACATCTGATAGGGGCTAGAAGCTGCAACAGTAGCAGAGTCGAACACACCAATTAAAACTAATGGAGACTGGGAGTTTGGTAAGTGTCAAAAACTGGAAGAGTAGAAATGCTCAGACATGAAATTTACATTATAAATATGTTATTCTTGGTTCTAACACTGTTTTTTCTGAACAAATTTAATACGGAGTACACCATCACCTGTACATAAATACATTAGTTTCTCTCTAGACATGGAGCTCTCTACAAACTATACAATAGATTACATTTTTTACAATTGCCTAGATATCCCACCACATCTTCCAATATCCTGACCCCAAAATAATTCTAATCGAACTTCTAAGTGGCTACAATAAATTATTTCCATGTGATATTTTCTAGCAGCAGTTTCACAAGGGTTTTGCCTCAATTACCATATCCCTAGATCAAATGATGGAGAACCCTGAAGCCCACCATTCTGAAGGTTTGGTTGAACAATTTTCTCTTGCTTCTCTATTTGTGGCTCTGACTGGTGTTTGAGAAGAAAGGTAGCTTGTGCCTCAACAGCATCAAGATCAAGACTTGCATAAAATTGATCATCATCATCGTCAAACTCATTCTCATTCACAGTGATTTTGTCCACTTGGGGCTGCTGAGAAGCCTTACTTGATTCTTTGCCTCCAACCTCAGATTCGAAAGAGAATTCTTGGTCTAAGTTAATTACAGGAATAGTCTCCAATTGGAAGAAACTCAGCTTTCGCTTCCTACTTTGCATACTCTTATTTTCTATTGCAAAATCATTAGTTCCAAAAGGCATGGATTGTGAGAAGATCCTCTCTTCCATTTGGAATAACTCAGTATACTTCCTTGCAGGCTGATTTATGGACTCAAGTTGAGGTACCTGGAGAGAATTAAAGGTCTTGCCCAAGGAACACCCACGTCCATTGTCTTTGCTCGTGGAAGCTACACAGTCAGGGCTAAAAGAAGTTGACTGCCTCACCATTGGTGATTGGCTTAGCAAAGAACGCCTGCAATAAAAGAGCAATTAGTTCATTAACGCTGCAGCTTGGCAAAAAGCCAAAAGATGAATCGAGGAAAAACACAAGGATGACATTTTAACAATGCTATTTTAAATTTACTGGTAGATTCATAATTCACTTGCAAAGTGAAGTACATATTGGATCCATGGTTGGGAAGTCGGATAACCATGTAGATTAGGAAACAAAACAATAATACTTGTTAAAAAAAAAATCATGTTGAACACCTAGTGTGGCTTACTTTATACACAACCATGCCTATGTAACTAAGAACATGGAAACCAGTCCAATAAAAAGGGCAAAGTCTGCAAATCTAAAGTACAGGACCTCAGTTATGTCATTGAAAAGCACCCATACAATTGTGAATATATGATCAATCAACATCCCTTCTTGGGAAAACTGGACTTCAAAATCGAGCTATTAACTCTGGCTCTCTGTAGCATTCAATCTTGCAGTGGGCTGTCAGCCAGCCTGCTGCAAGGACTTGATTTTGAAATTTAGATGGTGAAATCTAAAGCAGCAGCTACATAAGTGTACATTTTCTGTTAATTGACAAATTAGAATGCTCCACAAATAGCTTGTGATTCATAATAGGAACATAAAACAAGAAACTCTGTTGCTAGATATATGGACATTCTAACTGTGAGAAACTTTAGAATTCCGTGAGCTGGAAAAGATAAACTACAAAAAAAAAAAAGAAAGAAGAAGAGGTAATACATCCCTTTAGATCTAATGACAGTTTTATCATATCATGTCAGTTCTTCAGCTAATAATTTTCAAAAAAAAAATGTATCAGATTTGCAGATTTTAGGTCTCTTCTGACTGGTCCACCTGAAAATATTTATTCCAGTAAAATACTTTTATTTAATGATTTCTAAGGGTGAATGTTGGAAACCTCATGGGGATGTCAAGAAAATGGCAGAAATAATGAGAAAGAAACTGTCAGCAACCTGTAAATTGCCATCATGTCAACTCTACCAGATTCAGTCTGGTTACTGCCAGCAGTAGGAGTTATCCTGTCATCTATGAAACCATCATCATACAATTCATTGTCATCATCTTCTTCTTCAGCAGATATTTCAGCTTCTGTAGATACCCTGAGCAAAAAGATTAACAAATATATAAAAAAATAATTAACCAGCCATCATGAAAGACATTTAATATGCACACTCAAATAGCTTTTGATATGGAAACTTGATATCCATTTTATATCTAATGGAATTTAATTGTACAATTATTGTTGAAGAACAAACTAATATATGAAAGCCTTTCCTCTGGTGTGCTAATAACTAGCAACTGTTCCTTTTTTTTTTTCATAAAAAAAAATGGAAGTTGAGCAAGGCACTTACTCAGCTTCCTCATCAATGAACGTTCTGACATCATTCTCTGGCTTCTTTTTACCTGAAAACAACAGGTACCAGGCCTTATTAATAACCTGTACACAAGTTTTCTTTCTTAACATTCTAAACTGATTACACTCTAAACAATAACTAGGCTTCAAATCAAGCATGAGACAAAACTACTGGGGGAATGCAGAAGTCACACTGAAAGTCCCTGCACTGGAAATATTAAATAATTCCATGTATGACAGATTACCTCTGCCATGCTTTTTTTGAATAAGACTGGCACCAGAAAAGGATTTGGCAAGGTTTGCTACAGAGACAAGAGAATTTTCCTTCATGCTTTTTGAGCTCCTAGCTTTTCCACAATCCCCAACTTTGCGCAACCTTTTAAACTTCTGGGCATGCTCGACTGTTGCCACCTCTCCAGAACTTAAGTGCCAACTTTTGCTGCCACTACTGTTTGAAAGGTGTGCCAAGGGAGTTTTCGTTTCCACAAGTGGAGAAGTAGGGCTATGTTTTGTACTAGAAACAGGGTTCATCTTAACTAGAGGTGTCATTTCATCTTTCAAAACAGAGACATTTCTTCCATAGGGGCTATTGTCCATTACGCCCCTTTCATTTTCCACTGGACTTGATGATCTAAATAGCAGTTCAGTGCCCAATTTGGCAGGTGATGCTAGGTCTGGAATTAAAGATTCATTTCTTATTTTGTGCTTTAAAATCCCTGCAAAAAAATTCATGTTTATCAAGCTAGAATTAGTTACTCTGGCTCAACAAACTTAAGAACATATAAAACTAAAAGGACAACTACTGACCACTATCAGTTATAGGAGACTCTGGAACAACACCGATTTTGATCAAATTAGTTAGACGGGGACTAAGTTCAGTATCTTGGAGATCACAGCAATGTTCATCAGCCAGTGGTGGCGGTGCCTTGATTTCCTCAATATCAGGTGTTTCACAAGTGCCACCTGGAGTCCCAGGAATTTTTTCTACTCCATCTAGCATTTTCTTTTTTTCAGAATCAGTTTCACAAAATCTAGGTGTTGGTAGAGTATCATCTTTCGTGCTTTTTGTCTGAGAAGTTGTTACATTTGGAACAGCTTCAGTTTGCATAATTCCATCTGAAGTCTTCACAGGGTAAGTCTCTTGATTCAAACAATTTTGCAACTCTTTAGTACTAGGACTTGCATGCTTAGAATGCATTACATCTTTGAAATAAAGTGAAGGAACAGATATAATTAGGACCTTTCCCAAAGCATCAACAGATACAAAATCAGAACCAAAAAGATAGGAGTGCTCTTGGGGACTTTTGCATTCAGAATTTGGCTCATCATACTTCTCCTTAGTTCTTATAGTCCTCATAGGCAATTCTGCAGAATCTGTTACTCCTAATTGAGCATTGGCTGCTGGAGAATTATCCAAAACTAGCAAATCTGGAACAATGGTTTACTGTTAGACTTTAGCTGCTGACATTATTGGTATCTGTTAGGCAAGCAGCCAATATATATGGGGAAAAAAGGTTTCTTGACATTAAACACCAAAAAGTTACCGATGCAGATGTAATTGTTTCAAACATAATTCAGTAACAACCTGATGTTGTAACCATAGAATCAAATATGAACAAGTAAGAGGGATGAAAAGAAGAAGACTATATAGAAAAGATCTCAACAGCACATCACTATGTTATCAGGTTTAAGACTCAAAAAATCAAATTCAATTATATGGCCTATAAGAGCTACAAGATATATGGTGAGAATAAGAAAATGCAAACAATTGCTCAACCTTGATTGTTCATTTATGGCATGTACTAGAAAAGTAATTTCATGATAGGTAAGAAAGCCTATTTATAAGAAAAAAAAAATTCAGGTATCTCATATTTTATATTAATATTTTGTCAAAATATTTGTATCAATAACGGATGCTAAATTTTTTTCACAAAGTAAGAAAAAGAAAGCAAGGGATCAAAATACTGAATCTATAACCCAGTTTCATCACTGAATTAGACCAAGTTTCTCCTTCTCCCAAAAAGGAAGGAGAAAAAGAGAAATAAAAAAAAAAGTAAACACTGCCTCCTATCTCAAATCTACTAAAACCTATAAACATTTTAATCTAAAAGTACTCAAACTTAGCTAATTACATAAGCTTTCTCATAGACAAATTTGTCAAGAAAGCCTTCTATGCTGCTAAAGACAATATTACCTTTGCTGCTACTGTCATGTTGCTCAACAATGCCAACTCCAAAGCAATCACCTGAAGAGACTTCAGCCTGAATCCATTAGATAAATACATAAGCTAGATTGATGCTATGTGGGAAGGAAAACAACTCCAAAAAGTTCAAGTGTGAACCTCAACAAAGAAATTCCCATTGCCTCCTGGAAAGGTTAAGCCTTGCAAATATTGCATGGAATCTATCAGCATCTCTGTTCTACAAGAATGCATTACTTTATATACTTTGGAGGGAAATGCTTGAAAGTTAGGGAAGGCAATCAGTGAAGGTCTCCAAGTGTTCTCACTGGTAGAATGGAAATACTTGGCAATTAAATCAGACTCTGCAACAGACAGTTTCTCCCTAAAAGGAGGTGTCTCAACAGTGTGATCATCTTTTAATTTTTTTCCACGGGGAACAAATTGTTCAATTGACAGCTCAACAAATTGAACTTCTGGTTTGACAATGTGAGGAACCTACATACAGAAGATAAAAGAACATATGGGTCATAAGGTAGCAGTTGAAGCAACAAGAAAACATGACCAATGACTTTAGATAGATCTCACCATCCTTGGACTGGAATGGAAATTGAAGCTATTCATTCCACCATTTTGCATGTGTTTATTTATAGACCGGCTGTTAGCTTGCTTTCGCATATAACCCTTTAGCTCTGACCCTTGACAAGCAAGAACTAGTATGACTTGTTAAGGAACTATTTGAATTGTAAGCATTCACTTTTTCTGGTTTTTCTGTTGGCCGTGGGGGGCAGATTTTTAGAGCCATCAAATCACAAAGTAGAAAAGTACAAATTTTTGCTATATCATGTGAACACTAAACTCATTAGCCACCCACTCCTTAATACACGCATCATGAAACAACAAAAGGATATCAACTTGTCCCTCATGCTTCCTTCCGGTTCTCCCCATCCGCTGAATCATCCTTAAAGGCGAAACATTAGCATCAAAACATATTACAAGATCAACTTCCATGATATCCAGGCCTTCTTCACCTATTGATGTGGCAACAATAACATTGTACCCACCAGCTCGAAATTTCTGTCAGCAAACATAATAAGCCAATCACTGGAATTGGCAAATTCGCCAAGAAAAAAATCACTAAAATTAACACAATTACCTCCAAAACTGCCTGTTGAACTTTTTGAGACTGGCCTTTCAATGCTTTCCCTGTAAGAGACTATGGTTAACATATAGTTCATTTGTAAGGCATCCAACCTAAAACCAATTAGCAATAGGTGGAAAACCCAACCGAAAGTAAGGCCCCAAGAAAACTCAGAATTAACCAATTGAGGATAACACCACTTAATATTACCTTTCATGTGTAGGCCCAATACTAATAACTATCACAAACAGATGGCCAGTGTGTAGACAATGAATACAGTGCAATAAAATGACGAATAACAAACAAAAAGCCAGGCAACAAATAACTTTGGCTATGATAACCATAACAAAGCATCCAACTTAAAAAAATTCATAGTAAGTGGAGGGAACATAACCTAAATATCAGGTCTCAACAAACCTCAAACTTAACCAATGTGGAATAATACCATTTAACATTGATTCAACCATTACATCAAAACTTTTGCATCTTGTTCTAGATGCTTACAAATGATTTCAGAAAGGTATACTCAATGGGAAAGCTAGAAGAACAGAACAGCAAACCTGAGCTTTGACCAATAAACTCTGTTGCTTTGACTAAATCTCCAATACTTGCTAGTGCATTCATTATGTCCCTGAATGCAAGTTTAATTATACCAAGTAATGGTGAGATACTATGGACTGAAAGTGTCACAAACAAAAAGAATATAAAAAATGTTTTCCACCTGACACTTCCTCTAAAATTTGAGAAGATAATCACCCTGGAGTTTTGTGGATCCTTTGTATCTGCAACATATATAGAAATAAATATAAAATTATTTTGAAAAAGAGAAATTGTACTAGATATGTCATTAAAGCTTCACTTTGAACATAAAGCCTCTTTAAGAAACTTCTTGTGCATTAAATATTGGTACTGAACATAATCCATATTACGAAAGTGAAGTTTTATATCATCAACATGAAAATCTTCCAAAACCCTAACCATGATAGTAGAAGGGATTTAAAATGGCTGAGTTGTTGAGTATACATTTCTCCATTCTAAAATTCCTAATAGAAAGTCAGTATCAAATGGCCAAGCTAAATAAAGTGACTTGAAAGAAAGTCCAACAAAAAAGAGAACAGCCTTAGTATGCCAGTTATCCTGTGCTTCATCATGACAAGTTGACGCACTAACTGGTAGCAAGACCGAGACCAAGGACTTTTGAAACTAGGTGCTAAATAATTCTATACATCCCAAAAAGAGATAAGAATTTTATTTTTCTTGTAGATTGCAGATGCTCTACATAATTCAATACAAGATCTTACCATCAAAATCACACTTTTATCAGTAAATAATAAATTAAGGCCTATAGTTTCTCACCGCAGGCAAGGCAGAAGAAACTTTATTCCTTTCATATTTGTAATTTCAGTATTAGCAATTCAGAATTTTATTTTATAATGGTAGAATCATAATTTCTGCACATTCTACATCATAGGGTAGGGGAGACAAACAGGTGGGTTCAGATCTGGTCAGAATGACTTCGGGCTGTTTTGAGTTCAGGTTAAAATGAAACTAGCAACTAAATTTTGCATTTTTAGTGTTAAGCTCAAGTTATTATGGCTTTGAGTTGGACCGATCTCAGATTCAGGTCATTTCCGGGTTTGGATCATTTTGTGGTTCGGTTCTTTGACTTTTTTATCAATTCAAGTTTGGATGGGTTTGAATTCGGGTTCTGGTTCATTTTGTCACCTCTATCATAGGGTTAAGTTTAAATTATTCTAGGAGTTAGGTTTAATTTTGGAGTCCAAGATGGTTATTCACTTGTCTAAGAGTTAGTATCCTATAAAAAATCCTCATCTTTGTAGGTTTAGGAGTAGTCTTGCAATCTCTTATGTATTTATTTTTAGTTTTGATCAACGAAATTATGAGTATTTGGGTTTATGCAGACATGGATGCTTAAAAGTATTGTGTGCTTCTCTCGTTTGACATATTGTCTCTTGCTATAGTGTTCCTAGGTCACTTTTTATAGCAAGGACAATACCCATAAACTTTCTTTCTTCTAGTTGCTGCTGGACAAAAATTCCAGCAACCTTCCCCTTAGATTCCAGCCCCCTTTTTGAGCTCTGTTCTTATATCAAACTCTAACCACACCTTATCCTACCCAAGCCATATGCCTAAAATCCCTAATTGTAACCCTAGCCCATAATAAACCCAAAGAAGGCAGACTTCTCGCAACCAACCTGCCTCATTTGTTTCTCTATCCTTTTCCAATGCTCATTTCCCAATTACAGAGTTGAGATAATAAAACTTAAAAGATATATGTGAACCATCAATAAAGTATCAAAATGAGCAAGAGTATCCGTCACCAATTTGACAAGTACATATAATCCTTCGAGTCTTAAACTAAGGGAATTTTATTTTATTTTTTCCTTGAAGAAGAAAGTCAAAACAAACCAGAGTTCATTTTTAAAGCTTTATTCTCTCATAACTCATAAGTAGCAGCACAATACCTTAAAAGATTCCAATATATCGGTTATGATGATTCAACATTCAAGTTTCTAGCATCCTAAGAAATATACTACTGTTAGTTGCAGTAAGATTCAGGGAGGAGACGCAAATCAAAACCACCACATGCAGAATTATTATTTAAATGGCAGATGACATACGGAAATGGTCAACCAGTACTTCTAACATTTTCGACAATTTTGGACTTGGTGCACCATGAGACAAACTCCGTTGCATTAAAAGCTTTGCATTCATTATGTCTTCATTTTTACTCATCAATCTTGAAAAAGGCCTGCAACAATCAAGTCTGAACATGTAATACAATGTTGAAAGATGTTGTGATCAACATATAAAACAGTGCACATAAAAGTAGATTCAATTGCAGGTAACATGTGTGTGTTTGTGCATCGATATGTCTGTGGTTCAACTCAAACAACAATTAGCAGAATTCAGTAACAAATCACTACTCCATTTCTGCTATCTACCATCGGCTGATGGAACTTCTGGCCTTTAAAAAAAGTTAAAAAGTTATATCTTAAAATAGTATTCATATTATCTGCAAGCAAATCCTACTTATCTGAACTTATCTAAAAAAGGCTAGTAACATTGCCTCTAATCAGAGAGCAAGTTTTGGTTCACAAGGAAACAGATAATATTTGTTTAGTATGAATTGTGTTTTAGTTACAACTTCAGCAGCATTTTACTAAAGAGAATAAGTATAAAGAGTTCAAGATAATGGTTCTCTTATGATTAAAATATGCAGGCAATTTCTTCAAATTGCTGAAATGAAGGTGATAAATACATACCCTTGTCGCAACTTTTCCTCCAGCATCTCATATGCAGGTCTTATTCCATGGCTTGAAAGTAGCTTACGAATGTGGTAAAGTGTGATAAGAACTGCAAAGTATGTTTCAACTTCTCCATGCTTAACATGTGGAAGATCTGGGGGAGGTGCTTGACGAAATTTATCCCTTGAATTAAGTAAATCGACCGGGCTTAACTGTCAAAGGCCGATGTAAATTAGATGTAAAAATAATAGGAATACCCCATTGCAATCGTAGGAAATCAGAGTGATAGACAATGAGATGTTTCAAATTCAGGCAAAGTTAGAAATTGCAGAAAATTCACAGAAATTATATCTGAGCAATGCCATAAAAAGAAGCCAACATATACTTGCAATACTCTAGTCCTCAAAAGATGGTTGCAGCTCTAGGAACCTCAGGTGCCATCAGCATTTAGCATCAACCATTTTCCCTTGCTTCTAGACCCAAATAGTTTTAATGTTGCCTCAAAAAGTGAAATATTATGTTTTTAAATTCAATGAAATTTTCATAGAATGGCAGTTTGTAGCCTTTTTCCATTTGGCAGCAAGCTGGAAGTTTCCAAATTTCTATCAAGTACACCCATGCAAATATTTAGACTGAAAACTTGAATAAGCTAAGATGCAGAGCAGATGAATATTGAAAAAGAACCAAAGAATTATAGCATATGTGGAACCCATACAGTCTGATAGTCCCTGTTCTGAATAAGTCCAACCACATGAAGCCTGGCCACGTAAGGACGAATTACTTCTAACAACCGATTATTTACCTCAGCTGCATCTTGCCCCAGTGGAACCTAGAAATATTACAAGGAATATGTTAAAATTCATTAGGAATAATAAACAACAACATTTAAAAGAGACAAACTTCTAGATACCTCAATCAGTTCTATCTTTCGGTTGTGAACATATGGGCTAACATCAGGGTCACTTTCATTGCGATATTCAAGTGTTGATATATATAAGTTGTCAATTATTTTCTGGATAGCAGGCTGCTTTGCTGAATAATGGCACTTAATGTAAGCATTTAAGGTTATGCGAAAATTTTGGAATACAAGAAGACAATTGTAACTTACATCCTGGTGTGGCAGTCAAAGCTAATACCCTCAGGTGCACTGGCATTGCCATTAACTACAAATTTAGAGTACAAACAGCATCTTTGAGACCTTGCTCAGTACATGTTTCCACAAAGATTGTACTCAAATCAAAGAGAAGGAATTCAGTTTAAAATTCTAGAAAGAAAAGAGGAAACAACCTCGCGAACTGCCACACAATAGGAATAATTTCCCAATGCTCGATGAGCCTCATCAATCACTAAACATACCAGGTACTTTGCCAAACATGTGCCTGCACCATGTTACTTTATGAGTGAAGTCCAGCAAAAGAAGATACTAGAAGGACAACAAGTAGAATGGTAGTAGTAAGAAACATTAAGTCACAAGGTTACAATTATTTGCTAGCCATCCGTAACATGCTATGATATTACTTTAGAGAATCACCAGATTGAATATCCTTCTCTAGAACTTGTGGAGTAACAAAGAAAACTCGTTTAGTCTTCCAAAAACTTGCTCTTCTTGTCGGACTGATCTGACCTGTCATATCAATTGTCCATTCCTGCAATCAGTTTGTTCTAAATGTTCTCAAAATAGGTCAATGAGTTTGAAACTGCACAACCAAAAAACCAATGGATGAAAAATTCATTGCATCACTAAAGGAAGAAATAAAAATACATAAAAACACACACTGTCTTACTTGCGGAATTCCAACAATATTATGGCATGCTTCTATTTGCTGCATGACAAGCGGTCGAGAAGGAGCAGCAAAAACTATCTTCCCTGTCAAAGAACAAAAATAGACACCATAGTTTTATTGTTAAAGATTTTGTTCAGAACTAAACTTAAGCATCTGCAGATTGAGGACATATCCAGTTTCATTTTGCAAAACTAATTGAATAAAAGTCATACATCATTCTGAAGGAAAATGCATATTAAAACAATATAAAATAAACTAGTAAGAAAACACTACACATCAGACAGCATATAGGAACATAGATTTCTCATTTATCTAGTTATCAGTTCTTAACTATTTTAAACAAGGGCATCAACCATATAGTAATATGAAGCAAAATGTAAGAAATTGAACTTTTACTTCTGCTATGCAAAAAGGAATCAGAAAAAATAATAATAAAAACAATGAACATCATCAGTCACACAGGTAGAGCTTCCAGAATCAATAATAGATGTCAATAATTCACAAATTGAGTTTCCATACTGAACTGGAGAAATTTACAAAGTAAGGAATTGAAATATAGGGATTTTTCCACAAGAAATGGTTCCATTGCTTTCATAACTCAGTTGCATGTGAAATCACCAACCACTTGTGCATGAAACACGAGAAAGCAGTGCCAACCCAAAGTTGGAAACTTTGCTGTTCTTAGTCCAAGAATGTATAAGAATATAGAAACTTAAAGTCCTATATCACATAATCTATGAACACATTTTGAATACTGGCATACTTAAACGGTAGAAGCAAAAGCAAGAGAGGAGGAGGATATACCACAGTACTTTCCCTTTCTAATCAATTGTTAAACAGGCAAAAGAGCTAGTGGAGAGGCCAACAAAGAACCTCCATATGATGCTAAGTAAAGAAACTAGCATCAAGATAAAAGGAAAATGACCAGGCAAAGTTTCACGATGACTAAATCTCTCTTTTAATCAGCAAAGGTTTGTCCTTCAAATGATTATGAAGGTGTTAGGTTATGAAATTTATAAAAGTTAATAAAGTATGTGTTGCTCAGGCTGGATGGTATGCAGCTTAACAACAGCAAGGGAACAAGCAAAGATACCATAAATCATTGTTAGCATATTGCTTCTCAGATTCCTACACATCTAGCCATGCTTATATACCATGTCCAATAACAATTTTTGAAACAAACAAGGAACCTGTTACTCTACTTATCAAAACATCAATATCAGCCTCAAAAATTATCAATGACTATAAAAGCATAAATAAATTCTGATGAGATTTGAGTAATACTGTTATAGCAATGCCTGTGACATAAACGTTACCATCTGGAAACCATCTGAAGTAGTTATAAATTACAACTGCGGCAATAAGTGTTTTTCCAAGGCCTGTTGGCAACGCCACCAACGTGTTTGAAAATAGTGCTGTCTTGGTTATGGCAAATTGATAGTCACGAAGCGGGACATTAACTGCCCTAACACAAAGGAAAGAAGTTAACTTAGAAATTCTTAACAGATACTTAAAAACAAATTGTTAAAAGACACTTCAGAAATTAGATTATTTTTAAAAAAATCAAAGATATCTCCAAAAAAGAAAGTAGATAAAACTTTAAAAAATTGATTTTTTCTTCTTTTCAAATTGCTAGTGCACTACAAGATATATACTACTATAATTGTGTCTCAAAGCCATCTAGTTCATCAAACAGACCAAGTATAACATACAAAATAAAACCTAGCCTCCATAAAGAGGTAAATATCATTCATTTCAATTCAAAATTGGTCCTTTCAACTGAACTTTGAGGCACCACTTAAAAGACTGCAGGAAGCATAACAACTTGAAAAATTAAGAAATAATGCACTTTCATGGGGGAAAAGGAATATCACTATTTTTTGTACCCTCTGGCAATAAGCTAACTTGTATTGTTAACCTCAACCAACCTATTTGACCAAATAGTAAAATGAAAAAAAAAAAAAAAAAGAAAGCTATCATGGTTTATGTTCGCAAAGTGACTTACTATTGGACAAGACTTGTAGGAGTTGCACCATCCCAGAACCAAAACCAAAGCAAGGAATATACAATATCTAGATGCTTTAATATTGATTGCTCAAGCCTAAGTTTAGTGGAATATACAATATCTAGTTGAATTTTGGCATGTTAGTAAATCTTGTGTAGTTCTAGATTCCTTTCTATTCCTTGTGCACATACATGTGAGCAGACACTATTACATACTGATCATCATTACCACTAATACTTGATCCACTATCCTCATTATGGTCACGAACATTCAGTTGGTTCAACACTATTAAATGTGCAACAAATCAAACACAAGCCACTACAACAATAATGAATTAATAGTAGTTAGCATGGCCTTTGAAGCAAGGTAATCAATATTTTCACCAACCAGTACTAAAGAATTTGTATTTATTTTGTGTAAAACATTTGACAAATCACCAAATATCCCCCTATGCAATTGCAAAGTGCACCAATATTAAACCAAATATATATATATATATATATAGGAGTAGTAAATTTAAAGAATTGGTCACTAAGATTGCTACTAAATTTATCCCAACCAAATTACTTCATTGAAATAAAATAATTGATATTTAAATATACAGGTCCTGTTTTGCGGGTTCCTATAAGGACTTCTTAAGGTTATTTAAATTTCTATTTTACAAAATATTTTTCACTCAATACATTATTCTCACAAATTTCAAGAACAAAAAAATATATTCGTTACGAAAATCTTTTTACAAATATCACTATAACAAGTGGCTATAGACACTCTTTAAATTTCCTTTTAATATATCCCAGCTACCCATATTTGCTAAATCACTAATGAAATAACAAAAATACTCCACTTAACCCAAGAAAAAAAAATCAATAAAAGCCTAAATTTAAGAAATAAATAAAACAAAAAATCCAGGAAAAGAGAAATGCGTGGAAACTGCAAAAATATAACCTGGGTAAATCCAAGTTTTAGCTGCCTCAATATCAATGCCAACGGATGCCACCCTGTCTTCACCCTCAACCTCAACCTCAATTGTCCGATGATTATCAGAAGGAGGCCTGGGTCCCACCTTCCCAATGAACCTGTCGAGCGTGGATTGCCTTGAAGTACCAGCAGCAGCAGCAGTGTTTTTCTTTGACATTTGGGCTAAGGGAGGAGGATGGGCAGGGGCAAAATGGGAAGAAGAATTATTGGAAGAAGGTTTTGTGTTTTCACATGCCTTGTCGATCTCTCTAACCGCAGCTTCCCAATCAAACTCCTACGCTTAAACACCAAAATATATTTAGAAAAAGGAATTACCAGTATGCATAAAAGAGAGAAAGAGAGTGACAGTGAGGTTACGACTTGGTCGCCGTCGTCGTCGTCGTCGATGATTTGGAGAGGAATGCTTGAGGCCATTGAATCTGCAACGAGTCTGTGGTGAAACCCTGTAGAAATCAGAGAGAGCGAGAGGAGGGAAGAGTTGGCTTGGCGGCAAAACTTTGAAGGCCTTTCTGGGTTTTAGCCGAAGAGATGTGCTGGACACGGAACACCATGGAACCGTATATCCATGTTCACTGACTACACTTGGGCTTACACGCAGCCTAAGGCCGACCCATCGGCCTAGAGTTTGTAGGTTAAGATAAAATGTATTTTTATATATTTAAAAAAACACTTCTGATTTATTTTAAAAAATTCATATAAATTTTATTTTTTATTATGTATAATTAATTTTTAAAATTTTTTAAGATAAATAAGTCCTTGTTAATAATAATTAATAATTAATTATTATTTATTAAAATATTATTTTTTATTTTATACATGATATTAACATGACATACTAATATATTATATAATATGATAATGTAGCATGATAACACAATCATGTGATATTTTTATATTTCATATTAGTATTATGTCAGTTTCACATGAACATAAAATGATAAATAGTGTCATTTTGACTTATAACAATTAGTTAATCATTAGTGATAAATATTTATTTGACTCAAAATAAATATATAAAGATTTAATTAAATATAATAAAAAAATAAAAATTTATTTAAACTTTCTTAAATAAAAATGCTTTTCAAGAATTATGTTATTTTAAAATATTAATAGAAAAATATTTTAATAATAAAAATTATGTAATTCGACAATCGGTTGCCGTTGTCTCGAGTTTGGCTTTTATAAACATGGATCCAATAAGATTCTAGTCAAACTCGACTTAATCTACAAACACCCCTACTTAAACATTGACTTTTATCCACATTTTTTATTTTTCATTTTTGAATGAAAAAAGATCACTACTATTCGTAAATAAAATCTTTACTTAAATTTCAATTCACTTTCGTATTTTTTGCATACTTGGGCTACTTATTATGTTCTTTTTTATAATTAATATGGAAAGAATTTACAATTAATCAATTAGGATTTGCAATAGATAAGTAAAAAATAAATTTTTTTTCCTTAAAAAGTAATAAATTTCACAAATTTGTAGTTTACAATCCAAATGGAACCTGATTAAATGTTAATTTTAGGTTGTTTAAGCACAGCTTTACAAAATTGCACCTTACTTATTATAATAGTTTGAACTCATAAGTTATAAATAATAAGCATAATCTATTAAAAAAGTTCATAAACTATTTAGAAAAATTTAAATAAGTTCTTATTCTTATATTGTATTCAATCAAATATATGTACTTTTTATTTTAAATCAAATAAATTTTTATATTTTTATTATTGAGCAAATAAGTCATTTCGATTAATAATTAACTTAGTTAACATATCATTTAACATATTATAATGGATGATAACATGACATGCGGATGTAATATAAAGACATAAACATATGGTATTTTCACCCTCCGCATCAATACCACGAATGTATAAAATAATAAGTAATATTTTTTACTAATAACAATTAATCAACTATTAATCATAAAAATTTATTTCACCTAAAATAAAGCTGAAGTCAACCGCCATAGAAGGCCTTAGGAAAAATTATGCATAAGAGATTTTTGCCCATAATGTTGACACTTAGGTTTATTACTTTGTTTATTTTTTTTAATTCAGACTTAAGTTTGTAAAGTAAAATTGTTTATTATGAAAAAATTACTCTTTATTATGATATTTGTCTAAATTATATAAAATTGAGTTATTAACACTACCTCAAAAAGACGCAAAACAGCCCATCTTTTTTGCAGCTTTGCCAAAGCTTTATATTAACTTTTGTTTACGGGCACTGTTTTTTTTAACTAAGCTAACAAAGTAACAATCAATATATAAAATTATAAATTGTCGTAATATTGTTTTACATTTTACTTTTCAAAAAAAAAATATTGTTTTACATTTTCTACAACCGATTATAACATTTTATATATGTAATTTTTAGTATATGGGCTTACTTTAGTTTCACCTACAAAAAGTTATAGAAGGGAAAAAATGATAAACACAATTATTACAATATGTATTATTATATCCCTATGCAAAGCATGGGTACATTTGTCATATTAAAGTGCTATATTTATAGATATAACATAAAAAGGGTAATTTTTTTTTTTTTATTTTCTGGCTTTCTATTATGATTTAGATCTTTTGTCATATCTAAAAACAAATTGTGGTTCAGCGTTCGCGGCTGTACTGGGACAGCTATGGGAAGGGCCCATGGCCTTTGGAGTTTGTTTCCACCTCACACCTCAGCTTGGCTATGAGGACGTTTCATGATGAGTTTTGCCTGTTTGCAACGAGGAAAATGCTTTATCCGTGTAAAGTATTTCACAGATCAATATAGAAAAGTACCAGTTATTAATTATATTATTCTCTCATTTTCTAGAGCAAAAGATAGAAACATTTCATAAAACAAGTTACTATGATAATTACAAGATCATATCATCCTTTTCATCCAGTATATTCGATTCTTTCATTTTTATAATTTGAATTTAAAACTTTAGAGTTAAAATCTCAAAGATCGTTTTACCAAATTATTAAAGTTGTAAAACTAAAATTTGATCATATTCAAGACACTTAACCTGTTAAATAGTTTAATTTATTCATATTAGTTAGTTAGGAATTTTGAGTTAATTTAAATGCTTACTTCCTATTTAAGTATGAAGCATTTTCACAACTTAAGAGACGTGACATTACCATAGTACTGAGGGCCACAAGGTGAAATAATGATTTGAACTGTATTAAATCAGAATAACTAAAAACATATGGTTTTTTCACTTAGATGTGTAATAATCATATAACATATATATAATTACTTATGTTTGACTTAAGTCTAATTAATTCACCTTCAAATTTCTATATTTTGTTACTTAAATTTGTTAATTTTTAATTTGAACTTGATTATCAAAATTAAATTAAAAATTAGAAACAGTTAATTTTTCTAACAGTATTGTAGTAACAATTATATTTGTTCCATATACATGTTTTACCTAATAAAAATTATATACTACAGTATTTTTATATATGAAGAATATATTATTTCATTCTGAAAAACTTTATTTATCTATTTAATTGTTTTTACTAATGATCTTAGATTACATTATTTGAGTTCGAAACCTCCAAAATATAGAGTTGCAAGTTTTAACTGCAAAATTCACATTAAAAACAAAAAAAAATTAAGTTCTTTTCAAAAATAGGCCTCATGTATAAAGTGTTTTTAAAAATAACCCTTTTTCATAATTTTAATTATTTTTAGTCAAGAGAAATAAATTTTGAATAAATTTACCTTTAATGAAACCAACCCATATGTTTGGGTTCACGCCTCAACTCGACTTTTACATTTGGGTCAAGTTAGTTGATAACCTTTGTAACTCTTTAGCAACTCTTTAGTTCTCATCGACAGACCATACATCTCCTTCAAAAGCATCCTCACGAAAGCATTCCTCGCTAGGTCAACTGTTGAGCATTTTGAGCAATGATAGAAGCATTTTTGAGTGGTTTTTTGCATAGAGATAGTTCACATTTTAAGTAGTGAGAGGAAGTTCACATTCCGTGCCAAAAGGTAGACATATATTTTTATTTTTAACCATGTCCAGAAAGGTAAGGTTATTTTTCATGTTCTTCATTTATGGTTTTTGAGCATAATTGTAGGCATATTGTTCATATTTTTTATATTCTTGTTGTTTGAAGTAGTTGAATATAAAATTGAATTTGGAATTGTTGGTGGCTTTTTGGCTTGAACGGTGATAGGGCATGCATGATTGGTTGCTAGACATGCGTAACTAGTTGATAAGTCATTGTATTACTGGTTTGTAGTCATTACGTGACTTGTTGATAGGTCATTGCATGATTGAGTTTAAGTCATTGCACAATTGCTTGATAGGGCATTACGTGACTATTATTTGTAGGTCATTGCATGATTGTTATCTGTCGGGCATTCTATGATTGTTATCTGTATGACATTGCTTGCATTCTATTATCTATATGGCATTATGTGGTCGTTATTTATATGGCATTGTGTGACTATTATCTGTATGGCATTACATGACTGTCATTTCCTGGGAATTTTTTTTGCTCAACTTTAATGCTTTAATATGTATCTGTTTATTTTTACTTAATAATCCATCATTCACTCGTGCTTTAATTATTTTATTTTATGTATGCAAAGATAGTAAGAACTAGTTAGCATTTTTTTCTAATCTTCATTGATCATATTTACTAAAATGTAAATGTTATCTATTTGCTGTTGCAGGTGACTAGAATAGGAACAGAGTAGGAAAACATGGAAGTTTTGCTTTATATGTCAAGGAACTAGTGGGGCTTTAACGCTGGCATTAACATCCACTATAAGTGGATGCAACCGCGTATCATATGTGAGGCGTTACGGAAAGAAAATGAGTTGGACGCGATGAAGAGAACATGCTTCAAGAATCTGATGGCAGTCAAATCAAAAAAGAGTTTATTCTGCACTAGTCTCATACATAACCTACTGTTGTGCAAGATCAATGAACCCGACACCATCTAACATGAGTTATGGTTTGCCATAGGCAATACCAAGGCCTAGTTCTTGAAATGTGAGTTATACCTGGTAATAGGACTCAAGTTTAGCTCCACATTGGTCGTTTTTGTTAGTCCTTACGAGGCCATGCCTAAAGGAATTCACGAACGGTATTAGGGAGCAGGCAACCGAGTGAAGCTACAACATATGTTAGACACATTCAAGAAAAGGTAGTTTCAGTAAAATAGAGACACGATAAAGATCACCCTCATCTTAATCATGAATAATATTTTATTTGGTCAAAACTACTGACGAGCAATGATTCCATGACTGTTGTCGCTGGTCGAGAACATCGACCAGTGGAATGCATTCTCATGTGGCATTTACGTATGGAGTTTGAGCATGGATTACACGTTGAGGGGCTTCCAAGCTCCAGTAATGGGATCGAAAGAAAAGAAATGTTAGCACCTCTACGAATTTGTATGGACGTTTTAGGTAGTGTGTCCTATGGTTTTCCGTTTTAGTTTTCACATAGATTTTATTAAGTGATTAAAATGTTATATAATTGATGTGCAGTTTTGGGTGTTGGAGGTGATTCTTGAAATCCAAAGCTAATTTGGATCCTAGTGCCAATCTGAAGATGTTTATCCAAGAATACTGAAATGGCATTGTGATGAAAGGCCCACAAGCTTCCATAACATGATTGCAAGTTTGGAGAAATGGCAAGGTGAGGAATGAAAGCATACTATTTTTATTTTATTTAATTTTTTTGTCATATGTTAACTAGCTTTCAACCTAATGGCAATGTATGTTTTAATGCAGTTGCGCGCATTAAGGACTTTGGAGCCAATTGCGAAAGAGATATTGAAGGCACATTAGGTTGACATTGATGTCCATCTATCTGAGGGGCAGCAATACATTCCATTATGACAGTTGGATGGTTGAGCAGAATTCGATCCAGAATAAAAAGGGAAGATCATGGAGTGCAAGGAGAAAAAGGTGGTAAAATGAGCCAGTAAGTGGAGGCACATCACGAACGAGGAGGTTAATGTTGATATTGCTGCTCTTGAGGCTCTTGTTGCTCAATCATTGGATGATGATCAGACGTGCAACACGTCGTTGGGTCCTTAGATGCATATAGGCTTAAAGCGTGAGATGATACAGATGAAGACGTAGTGGAAAAAGGACTTTCAGTCACTGTAGATAGAGATGCAGATGGAGGTGCAACAAGACTTATGGATGTAGATGCAATCAATGTAACTGTAGATCCAAGAAGAGACACAAAGGTAAGAGGATCGAATTGTTCATTGGCTGCTCAACCATTATGAGGTATGAGTTTATACCTTTTTTCATTGCGTGACTTATAACATTTAGAATATATTTGATATTTTAATGTGTTTAATTTTTGTCACTATGTAAAGTTAGTTTACCGGTCAACAGTATGGTACGAGTAACGAAAAGGGCATCGGTATCAAAGTTGATCTTGATAAGCCAACTGGTAGTAATGACCCTGTTAAGCCCAGCTCTACAATATGTTTATTATGTCATTCTTACATAAGAATGCATGTTTGCTTACTTGGGTACCTCGAAAATCGTTAAAGGACAGCAATGTACCAAATAGTACAATTAAGTTGAATTAAGCCTCGAACTAGTCCAAATAGAGATTTTAAGATAAAATTAAGAATTTAAAACTCCAGAATGACTTAAAATGGTGATTCGGAGTTCGAGAATTGATTTGGAGTCAAATTGGAATTTTCATGATCTAGGGTCAAAATAGTCATTTTGCCATCGGAGGTTAAAATTGGAATGCTGGAAGAAGTTTTTAATCAAGATTGACTATTTAGAACATAATTTGAGTTTAAAAAGTGAAAATTTTTAATTTCGACATATTTTCAAGCATAGGGGTAAAATAGCCATTTTGCCACCTCAAGGGCAAAATTGTAATTTTACACCACCAAACACTTGTCCAGCACATGAATTTTATCCAATATTATCATGGATAATTGAGAAAATTTAAGTGCTGGAGAGAGATTGCTTAATGGCTAAGTATGACACATGGACCAATGGAATGGTGACATGTGTCAAATTTTCATCCATTTATTATTTTCCTTAAAAATCAGCACAAAATCAGCCTATTTCTCATTCATAGGGCTGGCCAAAGCAAGAACAAAGGAAGAAAAGAAAGAACAAGAACCCTAGGGTGAAAATTCAAGAGAAAATTGGTGGATTTCAAGTAATCAAGCAATCAAAGGTAAAATTTCTTGATTTTGACTTGTGATCTACCTTTCCCATACATTCTTTTGCATTTTCCATGGTTGAATCACAAGATATCATGAAGGATAGTGTGCTGATCAAACCCTAGGAGAGAGAATTTGATGATGATTTAGATAGATTTTTAAGATATATGGATGTTTTTAGTTGTTTATGGTGTTAAGTGTAAGAATTAAGCTTGAAATTCACATATTCCTCATGAGTTCATCATTGGCCGAATCTTCCTTGTAGAGTGTTGATGGTGGATTTGATTTTATTTCAAGTGAATTGGTTAGGAAATGATGAATTATGGTGAGAAAATCAAGTAGGAAAAATTATAGTGTTGATGCACCCACCATGGTCGAATTTTCCAAGAGAAAATGTGAGGATGATTTTGTCATATTTCAAGTTATTTAACTTGTGTTTGATGGTTTGGAGAATTGGAAGAAAAATGAAGTTAATTGGAGTTAAATTGGACATATTGACCAATTAATCGAGTGATAGATCGAATTGTGTCAATACCGTTTAATTTAGGTACACAATTGAATTTGTGTAGAACACCATATTTAGACGATAATCCAAACAATTTGCATTCCATTTCATGCATTAGTATAGAGCTTGAATTGGTTTTATAACAATTTAGCACAAATGTAGTAAATGGCTTATTGTGCATTATGTTTAGGTGGTAAGCATTCTGACAAAAGTAAAGAGATAGTACTCGAGGATAAAGAATCGGAATACTTGGAATTCGACTCCCAAAATAGTGAGTAACCTTACTATCGTCTTAATTATCTAAAGTGGTTTTTATCCGATTTTGTGATTTTATGGAAAATGAGTTGAAATGGTAAATCTTTATGTTTTATAAGTAAAATGTGATTAAATGAAAATGATTTATAAAATTGTCTTGAAATTGAAAGATGGTTTTGAAAATGGAGTAATTTGAGACTAATTGCTGTGTTATAAATCATTATTTGAATTGAATGGCTTATGATAATATTGACATGAATGACTGAATTGGTATTTGTGTTGAAAATGTGTGAACTGTTAATTTGCCTTGAGAGGCTGTAAAATAAAATAATTGTCATGTCATGCTGTTGAATTTTATTGAATTGATGGGTTATATATTGGTCGCTGCAGTGGACGCATTCCATGGACTAGCCTATTAGAGGGGCACGATAACCCTATTATATTCATACCTCAGTATGAGAGGCACAGTTGGATAACTCCTGAGGTTTAAACTTTAGAGTTCACTTCACGCCAAACCACCACGTGAGGGTGAACTCAGCCAATGCCAAGGAGCGACTATGTTTTCAAAATAAAAAACATGATTTATGCGTACATAACTTTTTAACAGCCTTGGCGGTATCGATTGGGATAGCCCTCGACCAAGGTATCCCTGATAACTGAGTATGAAAATGATTTTGGCACGAGCCAAAGTTTTAAGAAATTCATAAGCTATGTTGATTACTCGATTTATATGAATTAATTTTATTTGGTTGAAATGAGTTAAAAGGTGATGAATTATAGTATGTTAAACTATTTTATCTATCTCTATTTACTCAGCTTTAGATATTTTGGATGATATTTGTTTACTCACTGAGATTATATAATCTCACCACTCTCATTTTCACCCCTTTCAAGCTCAGGATAGTCGGTAAATAGCTCACTTTGTTGAAGGCTACTATTAGACTTGCATCTTTAAAAACTGTAGGTTTACCGCTTTTGATATTTTTGATCTTTCGTGGGCCCACATGTCACTGTAAATTAAATCTTATGCTATGGTTATCTATGTTACAGTGTGTATAAATTTATTTATCTTTTACGCTTTAAAAATTATTTATCAGTAACTCTATAAATATTATTTTATAAGAAAATAGAATATTTTATTGAATATTTTTATTATATTCAAATAGGTATAGTTTCAATTTAAATGAATTTTTTAGACATATAAACTTATTTTTGATTATGAAATATGTGTTTTCCACTCGCATACTACATTTTTAGCTGGTTTCAAGATTTTTGAGAAAAAATGACTAAATGCCCCTGTGAGAAAAAAATTATTTTCTACTATTTTGATTTGGAAATAGTTTATAATCTCTCAAAACATGATACTTAACAACTGTTGCTTACAGGGGAGGTGCGAAAACTGATATTAAAACCTTGCGAGGTTCCGGTTGACATTCCGAGCAATGAATGTCTATCGAGACGTCGCGACGGTTGTCACGGGCTCGAGGGGAGTACCGGGTCATGACAGACCCAATTGCTTTGGTTCAAAGCTCACCTTTACTACCCCATACACAGCTCCTCTTAGAAACTTAACTCCAACTAAGGCCCCACATCTTGCTTGTAGCCCAACTTTACCTGAAGTCCCTCAGCATGCTTAAAGCACACTATCTCCTAAGGTTCCACCTTCATTTCTGATCCCAGATATATTGCTAAGCATGGCCAGCAAATATTTTCGGAACCCATACATTAACCCATTATTAGTCCAACGCAAAGTGAAAGATGTGTTGAAAGACAAATATGAGCATTTCATGAAAAACGAGAAAGTTAAGTAAAATGAAAACATTACACGATATTAGGCTTTACAATTCAAAATTGTTGAATCCAACAACCTTTTGACATCATGTGCAAGGTTAAGATTCTAGGCATCAAAGGGCAGGAGGGTCTGAATTTTTCAGCCGTTTGGAAAAGCTAAATGAGTGGCTGTACAGCTAACACGTTGACGCATGCATTAGCATCATATGTAAACGCATGCACGAGCATTATTCTCAATTGTACAAGCAGAAAATATGCATTTTTGACATGAAATTCTATGTAAGTATATTATAATGAGTTATAATTATAAAAATATATGTTAAAGGTTTTAGTTCATGGCGTTTAACTATTGAGCGTAACTTAATTAACAGTTGATTTTGCTTGGCCTAAGTCGTGAAACAAGCCTTCCACCGTTTGATAAGAAATTCAAGTCGAGGAAGGTGATTTTGCTTGATTATACGAAGGGTGAGAGTCTGCCTTGGGGAAAGCCATGGCATGAGGTGGACTTGATTTTAGTGCCATGACATTTTAACAACCATTGGGTTCTAGTGCAAATCAACTTGGTGAAATGGAGTATGACGTTAGTGGATTCCTCGTATGGTCGTCAAGATGCAATTTGGTCTAACTTGCATGATGATTAGATAGGTCCCTTAACCGCATTGTTTCCCATTATATGCCATTAGACATGGCATTTTGACTATGGTGTCATAGAAAAAGACCTTGAACACAGATAAGCTGGCAATTAAATGAACAAACCCTAAAATAAAAAATTGAGAACATTTGCAGGGATTGGATAATCGCTGCTATGGAGTGGTTGATCGGTACGGGTGAGCAGACCCTAAAAAGAATGCCATTGAAGGCCTTAGGAAAAATTATGTATTAAAGATTTTTGCTAATAATGTTGACCTTTAAGTTTGTTACTTTCTTTATTTTTTTTATTCAGACTTAAGTTTGTAAAGGAATATTGTTTATTATTAAAAAAATACTCTTTGTTCAATTGGTTGTCTAAATTATATCTATTTCACCTTACATGATAATAATTTATTAATTTATTTAATCATATCTTAATAAAAGGGCCACTGACTTAGGATGCTTCTAATGATTAGAACCGCTGATTTTTAACTACTACTGACTTAGGATGCTTTTAATGACCAGTACTGCTTTTAACTTTAATTGATTAATGCAAGTTCTATCTCATTTATAAACCTTATCTCTTGCTCAATATGGCATTGCATGACATTTTTTTGGGCATTGCATAACTAGTAGATAGGCATTGCATGACTTAGACATTGCGTGCAATCATACAATCATTGCGTGACTAGTTGATATGGTGTTGTGTGATTGGTACATAAGCATTGCATGACTTGCGCATTGCATGAGGGTTTGTAGTCATTGTGTGACTTTGATGATATAGCATTGTGTGATTAGTAGACAGGCATTGTGTCACTTATGCATTGCGTGAATGGTTTGTAGTCATTGCATGACTTGTTGATTTGACAATATATTATTGGTTCATATGGCATTGCGTGACTTACGGATTGTGTGAATGGTTTGTAGTCATTGCATGACTAGTTAATGATATGATATTGCGTGACTAGTTAATGATATGACATTGCGTGATTAGTTGATATGGTATTGCACTAGCAAGTATCTTTTAGGATTAGTATGGTATCAGAGTAGACAAAGCTGCTTGGTTTGTACCAAAAATTATAATTACAAGTTTAAGGTAATTTGTGATTATCACTTTTTGAATTTGGTCAAGTTATAATTAGTGGTTCAAAAAGTGATACACAAAATTAGAAATGTTAAATTTTGTAGCTTATGGAGGTGACATTGATATTTTGTAACATTTTACCCATTGTTTGAACCAAAACAATTTTATTTTTTAGTGTTAATGTTTTTGCACATATACATGATTTTTAAAGAATATATAGAGGAAAATGAGGTCAATGAAATCATATACAATGTGAGCAACATTGATATTTTTATCAAGCTTAATTATGATACATTATTTATTAAAACTAATTAAGAAATAGTGATGAGAAATAGAGAGAGAATTTTTCTCAAAACCAAAGTAGTCAATATAATAATAAATCCAATAACCATAAGCATACCACAAGCCATGATAGTAAATCAACAAAATAATCAATTCATAATCATCATCATAAAAACATAAAAAAATAAAAATAATCAAACATAATCATCAGCCTCTAATCTTCTTGCCTCTACCAGAATGTTTCCTAGATACGGAACAAATGACTACTGCCTTGCCTTTACACTAAGTTTGCTATTGTACAATCTCCTCTCTTTCTTATTTTATTGATTTCGTTTTTTGTGCCTTGTCAGTTGCATCTTCTTTAAGAATAAGATTCTCAACATTTTGTAACATCTTTTCCATTTTTATAATTCTCTCATTTTGCTTAGTCAGTTTTCCATCAATTATTATCAATAGATTAAACATCATATCATTCAAAATAGGATCTTAACTTACTTTAGATGGAGGAGTGGCAAGAGTTTCAAGGGTAGGAAGAACTGGGCTACCTTGAATAGACTTGATAGACTCATCTACCTCAAGCTTATGACCCATTTTTTGGATACTTCTAAAAAAAGTACCTTGATCTTTGCTCTTGTTCTAATCAACTTGGTACCTACTACTTCAAACTCCTTTCTTCTTAACTAAAGAGAAAAAGATGTTTCCTTATGATAGATTGGTCTTAAATCCTAAGGAAGTTGTTTTCATTCTTTCTATCATATATCTTGCTACATTTAAAGGGATTTCATTCACAAATGCTTACATCTACCACAGATCCTAAGCACTAACATAGCAGTTGACTACAAAGGTGAAAATCGATACAACATCTTCACACTTAAACTTATTTTTTACATTTTTCTCCAAGTGGTAATTGTATAGACCATGATGCGTATCGTGGTACACTTTCTCAATTACATTCTTAATGCTAAGATACTAATCAGAAATGAACATTGCATTTTCAGGACAACCAATTGCACGACGCAATTGGGAAAGAAACCATGACCATGACTCTTCATCCTTAACATGGTCAATGCCAAATGCAAATAGATATATCTACTCATTTGAATCTTTGTAGACAACAACAAACAGAATCCCTAAAATCTATCTTTCAGATGTGTTGCATCGATATCAGTAACAGGCTGCATTACAACCCTAAACCCTCGAATACATGCCCTGCACACCTAGAAACAATATTTGAATCGTTGTTCTTGATCCGTAGGCACAACTGTGACTATATCGGGATTTTCAAGTTCCAACATATGATAATATGAGGGTAGGAGTTGGAATGACTCTTCGCATACTCTTTCACTTGCTAGAACTTACCATACAATAGTTACAATCCCCACTTACCATTCATCTCTTTCATTATTTCCTTAGGTCTCAATGGTGTTACATTATTTTCTTGTAGCCTATGGGACATAAGCTCACCAATTAACCTTGCGCTCGTTGTTTGGTACCTACCTTGCAAACCATCAACAGTACATGTGTGTAACTTGTGGAAGGTGCGAACTTGCCAATAATCTCCTTCAAGCAACTTTGTTGCACGTTTGGCGAACTTGCATGCCTTATCTTTATAAGCAACCTTAAAATGAGCGTGACATGACTTTTTAACACTAATCTCAAAATACACTTTTAATGCCTCATGCTCAAAGCTCGTTTCAATTCAGCCTTGGATGGAAACACTTTTTCGTGATATAAGTGGTCACCACTTGATCTGGACTCCTCGGTGGCAACTGTTTGGAAGGATATCATAGCTGCCCTCATAATAATTTATTGACGAGATACCCTTGCATTTATCTTTTCCTGATCATTGTTATTGGACGAACAAATCCCATTGTCACCAATGATGAGGTTGTCATAAATACATTATATTCAACATCTTCTAAGACATTATCACCAGTAATGAGGTTGTCATAAACAGGGTCATCATACTCAACATCTTTTAAGACAATAGTTGTGGTATGATCATCGCACAAAACATTTTTCAACACAACAGTTGTGGCATGTTTTGTACTACTATTTGCATGATTGCAATTCAGAATGTCATTATCCTCACCTATATTCTCCTCTGAATAATCATCATGCCTACCAACGTTATCGTCTTCACAATCATCGTCCATCTCATCATTCCAATAAGCAATGTCATCCTTTTCACAATCAGCGTCTATTTGATCAAATGTATCGTCATTACTCACGACCATCACAGTGTCGTTTACGAATGGCAATGGACCCGCTGCATTCCCAAGCGACGATTGCATTTGTTGGCAAAAACAAAGAATTTCATTTGATGCATATTCTGATCAGAATTGTGCAGACGACATTTGCAGACACCTTATGTGTGTACCAAGATACTCAAACTCATGTGCATACATCAATGGTGATTGCCATTGTTGTTCGTTAGGGAATGAATAATGTGGTTTGTTTGAAGTAGTATTATCTGATTTAGGTGATTACTAAGTTGGACATTTTGTTCATGTGGCATAATATTTACATTTCATTTCTTAACTATCACTAAATCTTTATCGTCCTTGATAACTAGGCATGAAACCCTTGTGGCATGATTGAGCAATGCATGTAGCTCGATTTCGTGACTTTGTGAGTTTACCTCAACAACATCTTCAACTAGCTTCATCAAGCTCAAAAATGACAATTCACTCCCAACATCCCTCACTTGTGTCTCACCACCCTTATAAGTGTCATTGACCAATGACCACCGTACATAATCATAAGTTTCACATTTAACATGCCACTGAAATTTAACATAATATAAGTGTCACAATCGATCAATTTATCAAAAAATAATTGCATCATCATAAGCTTTAATTAATTTGTAACACAATGCCTAACAAACTAGTCACACAGTGGCTAACAAACTAATCGTGCAATGCCATCAAGTCAGTCTCACAATCCCTATAACCCAATCACGTAATCCTTACAACCCAGTTAAGTAATGCCTACAACCTAGTCATACAATGCTTGAAAGCTTGTCTCGCAATGCCTATAAACCAATGACGCAATGCCTAAATATCAATCTTGCAATACCTACAAATGTTACCACCAATGCCTAAAAACCTTATTTTCTCCTCTGCCTAGAAACCAGTGACGCAATGCTTAATAACTAATTGATTTGCCTACTCACAGTAGCTAAGTTTAAGTTGCCAAGGTCATACAGATCTCTAATTTATAGACATGTCTAATCAATTTCAACCTTTGAACTTTTGAGATTCTATTTTATGAATATAAATCAATAAACCCAACGACCCAAAACATATATTTTGATGTTATCTCTGCTCTTCAAGATGGCGAAAGAAAGCTAGATGGTGAGATAAACAGTATTTGACAAGTGACAAAAATTGGGATGGCGAGAGAGAGCTGGATGACCAAATATACAGTAATTTTAGAATTTTTTTCTAGATGTCCAAATAGAGAAAATCTAGACCATTTACTTTGCTTAAAATTATTTAAAGGGCATTGTTGTCAAGTCATGCCAAAAATTAAATAAAAACAGTTAAAATTATTGTAAGGGCCATTTTTGAATTAAACTTATGAATATGGTTATTTCTCACAATTTTCTCAAAAATAGTTAACCCTTAATATTGATTACTTTTTTTTTTAGAATTACGTAATTTTATTGTTAGATGCCCAAGAAAAATACTTTGGTCTTATTAATATAAGGAAATTAAAATACACAAATGAATAAATATAATGCATAAACTTTAGGAACAAAAAGCATGGATGTAGGGATATCCAAGCATTAATGAAAAATCTGCTCACAAAGATATCCACACCATGTATAAATGTGAAATCCTTTTAATAAAACACTATCCAAAAAATCATTTCTAAAAAAATCATGTTGTCAATTCAATGCACAAACTAAACTTTGGAACATGTTGGGATAAATCCAACATAGGACAATCAAATATGTGCATGCTTAGACATCAAATCTAGTCTCAAATGTTGTCTACGGGAATAATTTGTAACCATGTATGTGTTTCTCATCCAAAAATAATCAGCTTTGAATTTCAAATCAATTGAAACCTACTTCACTCATACTTTACAAATCAAGTAATCTATATCATCCATAACTCTTACAGTCCATTATATTGAATATGATCTGCCTCCCTTAGCACACCTTGTTTGGTCAACTCATCAGCCTTAGAATTTGCCTCCCGTAAAATGTGTCACCCTCCATGAGATTAAATATTTTTGAAACCATTCAATTTGCATCATGTACTATCTAAAATTCCGAGATGCATTATCAGCATTACATGTCCATGTCACTACATTAAGTGAATCGCTTTCAACCCACAATTCAAGTTGTGAATTTTTGAAGTATCTGACGAATAGTGAAAAAGCTTCACGAATGACCAAAATCTTTACATGATTGGCATCACATTTTCTCACATTTTTAGAAAAATTCATGAGTATTTCACCATTATCGTTTTGTAAAATTCTTCAATTTTTGTCTTACTTAGATTACCAGCTGATGCCTCATCAACATTAAATTTAATCCAACCTGTTTGAGGCCCCACCCAAATAATATCTTTGCTGATTTTATCCAATTTTTATACAAAACAAACCAAAGTCTGATTTCTAATGACATCATCAACAAAAATTGTTAATTCTAGCCATTTAGCTTTGCTACAAACAACTATTCGAAGTTTCATCAAATCATAAACTTGTCTAATATCCCATTCTTTTCCATTAAATACAATATCATTCCAAAATAACCATATGGACCAAGATATAACATACAACACCATCATCCATATTTTCTTCTTTTCATCATTAAACCTCGTAGTTATCCAAGCTAAAAAAAAAATTTTTGACAGCAATGTTTTACCCAACTTAATCCCTAATCAAAGAACCACAAACACCACAATTTCCAAAACTCATGACGTGAAAAAAATAGATGAGTAACAAATTCAGACCAATTAACACATAACACACAATTAGCTTGATCATCACTAATTAACTATTGTTTCAACAACTCCATTTTGACTGTAAATTTTTCTCACATCAATTGTCATAAAAAAATCTCAACCCTAAATGGAGTGAACCCAAGCCATATTCTTCTCTAAAGTTTATCACATTCAAAATATGAATTTGAAGCAATTTACAAAAGGACTTGGAAGAGAACATGCTAGTTGGTGTAGCCTTCCATGTAATTCCATCCTTAAAACCCTCACCCAAAGTATATTCTCTCAAATAGCGCCATAATCTTGTCCATTGCTCAAATTCTCATCCAAAGAGTTGCCTTCTGAGTTCAAGTTGCCATTGTCAACCATCATCTGTCCATTAACCAAACTTACATAATTTTTCGTCTTTATGTAATGCTAAAGCATATAATCTTGGAAACTCAACTTTCAAAGTCAAATTTTTCAACCATGCATCATGCTAGTATGAGATAGAAGATCCATCACCTACAATAACTTCCAAATTAGCTTTAACTTACATGAAAAATTTATCAGTAAGCAATAGATGAGAAATTACATTTTTTCACATTTTAGAGTATTTACAAGTCTTTGGGTAACAAGGCACGTAGATCATAGTCATTTTTCACTACAACAAGTCTTCTCCATAAATCTTCCTTCTCATTCCCATATCTTCATAACCATTTCATTAGGAAAAGCAAACAGCTAAAGTTGTTCATTATGATTATGAACTAAAAAATGGTACAATCATTTTGAGATGTTTCTAAGTGATACACTTCTGCTCATTGAGAAATATGAAACATCGTATCTTTAACTTTGTCAAAAGTGACATTAATGTCACACATCCCAATTCACTTTGTGCTTATACAGTTGCTGATTAAGCTAGAAAAATGACATATGAAACCATTTAATTGCACGTTGAAAGAATGGAGGATAGAATTGGAAAGCTGTTCCGTGAGGGAAAATAAAATTCAACCAAAAAGTATGCCCACCTCTCGACAAAAACAATCTTTTCATCCTAGTCAAGTAAAAGAGGATAAGGAAAAGGAACCCATACCCGATTACAAGATTAAGTAAGTTATATTTCAAGATTAAATACTAATTCAATGATAGCAAATTTGTATGTGGTTTAACAAAAATAAAATACTTTAAATAAGAGTTGTGGTAGAAAAGTCATTAGACAAGGTGGGTTAGTGTCGAAGGTGGCTCTTTGGGTTGCTGTAAAGAACATGATACTGTTGGTATAGGTACACGTGAAGGATGATTCTTTGGTTTCTTTTGGGATAATGACAATTCTATAGAAAAATAGGTAGAGTTTAACAGGTTCAAAATAAGGTCAAAATTTATTAGGTTAAAGAGTTAATGTTATCTATTTAAGGTCAATGTAGCTTAGTTCATTAAATATTATCTTTGACTTTCTCTTTAAATTAGATAATTTTTTTATTAAATTTGTCTTATAGTAGGTAAAAATTAGCTTTTGTAAAGAAATTAATGATTATTATTGTTCTTTGAACTCATGTTTGATAAGTAAAAAATTAGCTTTTGCAAAGAAATTGTTTTATTTTATTATGTAAGTTATTTTTTATATATAACACAAACACTCACAAGCAACTCACGTGCAGGAAGAACAAACAAGTAAAGCTGTTCATTATGTTTATGAACCAAAAAAATGGCACAATAATGGTAAGATGCTTCTAACTGATACACTTGTACTCATATCTTGAGCATTTTTAAATTATAAAATAAGAATTTTAAGTTTTAAACTGTTAATAGGTTTTTTGTTAACAACTATATTAATAGTTAAATTATTATTTTTATATTTGTAGGTCAATGGTATTATCAATTAAAAAAATCACAAAAAAGATGGTATATATATAAATAGAATAATTATGAAAAATGCAGTAGTGGTAGATGAAAACAAAATAAATTTTGGCATTATGAGTTGTATAACTAGACTCAAGCAAGAAAATATTATGCATGCATTAGTAAACAGTTGAGAAAATATATTTTCAAGAAAAAGTTCCTTAAGCTACGACGAGTACGATATTATTATGTTTTATTTTCATATTATTTACATATTTATATAGAAAAACCCAATAGATAAAAACCATGAAAAGGAAAAAAATGTTAAATAGGAACTTAAAAATTTTCTTTCTAGTTATATATATATATATATATATATATTTGTTATTTTGTTGTTTGCTTATAGTGGAACACCTACAAATTTGTTTAGTTTATTATTTTCAAAAAATAGTCTTACTGAATTACAAATATATTATGGAAACTATGTGGCACCCTAGCTACAATAATATTTTGTTTGATATTTTTATGTTTTATTATGTTGTGACATGTCCATATTGTTATTAGGCCTAAAGTTATTTGTTATAATTAAAATAATAAGAATTAATTTGGTTAGTGTTCTCAAATTTGTTATCAATTTCATAAAAGTTGAGCTTTGCAGGTTTGAAAATTGATTTACAAGCAAATCATGGAAAAATTTCATATTTATTTTGTCTCAAGTGCTCTTTCTTTTTAGCATGGCTTCTAAATTGCTACCTTGTAGCTAATTTTAAATTGTAATCCTTAAATTAAATTAGCTAATCTAGTTTACAAATAAATTAGGTTTTAATCTCCTTTCTTCACTAGAATTTGAATCTTGAATTAACTTTTATATAAGCATAACATCGCCCTCTTAAGTTTGCTCATTATAATAATGCTATTTAAGTTGACAAGCTTTTTATTAAGTTAACTTTTATGCTATTTAACTTATATATTAGCATCGTAATGATGATAGATTGGGATTTTCTTGACATCAATTGGTCAATTATTACATGTTTTGCTTAAATTAGACATTGAAACACTTTTTAACTTTTCGTCAATAGCTAAACAACATTTAGAATATTATTTTATGAAAATACAATTTTGTAATTAGCATTAATCAGAAATATATATATATATATATATATATATATTATATAAAAGTAACTTTTATTATACGTAAGCGTAAATTGTGTATGTATACATAAAATTAAATTTTACATTATAAATTAAAATCAAAATTACATAATTATAAAATGATTCTAAATCTCCATGTAACTTTTTTCCCCTTTTAAAGAAAATATAAATAATTAAATAACCAAATTACACAATTAGTCTCTATACTCTATCAAAGTCTTGAATTTAGTCTATGTATGATAATTTGAAAAAATTGAACAATATCAATATAATCGTTAACGACGTTAAAACTTTACGATTATATATGTTGATATAGCATTTGATCAAAACCTTTTATGATGATAAATCGAGGTCCAAGCCACGAGCAATGAAGAAATCAACGATAGAAATGCTTTAATGTCTTTTTTAAAATGTGAAACATTTTAATGTTTAAATGTCAATTGTCACTTTGCAATCTAATATTTTAAAATTTCACCTCATCAATTGGTCAATGTCACGTCAACTCTTACCCAATATGACTTTAGTATCATATCAACATTAGTATTGCATCATTTGTAAAATATACCACGTCATTATTATCATATCATCATATTTATCAACATATTAACAAGAACATAATAAGTCAACTCAGTTAAATGTCACATCAATATACATAATGAAAGAATTTAAACACTATTAATGATTGAATTAATATTGTTAATTTTGAAAAATATAAAAGCTTGATTTTTACAAATTATTATATAAAAATTAAACCCAATATTTAAAATAAAAAAACTAATTGCATGATTTGACCTAACCTAATAAATAGTCATCGCTTAGATGTTAAGAACTCATTTATTTGTTTTACCAAAAATGAAAATCATATAGGTATTTCCTTTTATTTTCCTCTACCAAACTTCAAATTAGAGTAACATTTTCGATATAAACTATAGGTAACAAATTTAGAAATATAATATAAGTTTTTAAAAGATTGAAGATTGAACTCATTGAAGGAAATCAGAAAATTGAGTGATATTGATACTAATATATCTTTAGAAAACATAATGCTTAAAATTATTTTAAAAATACTGTTTAAAATCTTTTTAAACAGACATAATTACTTTGCCAAGAACAAAAAACCCTAAAAGCAATAATAAAATGAGTAAATTATATAAAAAGTACCTTGTGATTTGAGATAAAATAAATTTGTCTCTTTAAATTTAAAATTTGACACTCAACTAATTTTATTAAAAATAAATTGAATTTTTTTAAATTTTTAAATTTTATTATTAATATTAATTTAGTAAAATAAAAATATTTTAATCATTTTATTTTTAATGATTTTAATTAAAAAAATACGTTTTAAAAAAAATTAAATTTATTTCATCTCAAAATCGCATGATAATTTTTCTTGTTATTTACCGGGTTTCAAAAGTGCCAAGCCCAGTCCAGCCCAGTCCAGTCAAACCACTCACACGTGTGTAATTCCCTTTGCACGAAGCCACACGTTTTAAGCATGCTACGCAACAGCGGGGGGCTTGGTGGAATTGGAAAAAGCCTCCGATTTGTGGAAACAGCAGCTGTTTAGTTCATTTTCTCCGTGAAAAAAACAAGAAAAGCCATGGCGTTGAACGGTGGGCTTAGATCGGCTTCAAAGCTACTAACCTCGTCCTCTCAATCACTTCTCTCCAAGTCAGGTTAGCGACCCAGTGAGGATTTTATTCTTTTTAAAATATATATATATATATATATATATAATTAAGTTTTTTCTTTTTGGTGGCTGAGAAAATAGAGGAAAAGAAGGGAAAATGAGCATCTGGGTATTAGGAATTCTTTATTTTTAGCGGCAGATAGAGGGTTTATGATTCTATTTATGTAGATCTACTTGATGGGTATTTTTTGTAATTTTTTTATTGTTATTCCTTGTGTTGATGATTTGTTTTTATTGGTTCGTTGTTGAACCAAACGAATCATATGATTTTCTTATCATGTATACACTTTAAAATGGTTGAGTTTTGATTGGGTTGATTGACTCTGAAAACCCATCTTTTAGGTCAAGAGCCGAATCAAACTTTTTGTGTTTTACAAGGGTAGAACTGCTAGCAAATAGGTATTGATTGCATATGAGCACTCTGTAAATAATTGCGTAAGGGAGTTATTTAATAGGTTTGGACATCATTTGTGAATTGCTATGTGGTTCTGCTCATTTCTATCTCCTGTGAATTGACATTGGCTTATAGATTTTAGTTTAAAGAACCTCTGAAAATGCTATATCATTGTTGTGCTAATTAGTATGAAACTGTGTTATCTTGTTCTATATGGAATGCCAGTTGTAGTCTTAACAAATCAAAGCTTGTAATCCATGTGAATAATGTTTTGGGCAACACCGCATTCATGATAATCATTTTGAGTTGGATGCCTTTGAATTTGGTTTTGGTAATTTTTTTTGGCTTGTAATTCTAATAAAGCTTTGTGGGTTGTTGCTGTGTCATTTCTTTGAATTGAATATGTAAACCCTAGTGGCCTAGCCTTTGTTAATACTTTTTAAAACGGCTCTTTTTGAAATTATATGGCTATGTGGAAATTCCGGGGTCTTTTACTTGCTGAATTTTTTGTTCAAATGATATAGCGAAAGTTTTTTTTTCTCGGTTGTTAAGTGTTGAGATGCTTTCGTATTTTGCATTCGCATGACCTTCCTCTCTTGCATGGCATGTTACCTATGGAGCATAGACACACCTCAACCACCTTCGTATCAGTGTTGTGTCCATGTCCGACATGGGCTTGTCTCCGATATGCTGGGATACATATTATACATGGCTGGATATAGCAAATAAATAATAAATAATAATAATTTAATCAGACATGGCAATCAGCACTAGAATTAAAAAACACAACCAAGAAAAAGAAAGAAACACTTGCTGCTGATGAAGCATGATGGTGGTGGCACTGCCTTAAACTAAACATTTGAGATCACAAATTAAAATAACAAAAAATAAAGGCAGAAGCACTATTACATGGACTAGTCATTTCGGGCCATTAGGAGGGAGGGAAACCAAGTCTATTGCGTCGCTAGCTGGCAAAAATGAAGATGGAGAAGAAGAACAAAAATGAAGATGGAGAAGAAGAACAAAAATGAAGATGGAGAAGAAGAAAAGGCTGCTGCGACACCAAATAAGTTGAAGAAGTAATAGTGAAATTAGGGCATTCCCTTTGATTATAACTTGGGCTTGTATAAGTAGCTAACAGTTTGACCTAAATTCCATTTTAATTAGTCGTAGTCTATCCCAAAGAGCAAAGGATTATCTCTTGGGCTCTTGCCTAACTAATAATTATATGGGTTTGAGCCTTGAGATAATTTAAAAAATATTTAATTATTTTTTGAGGGAATAAAGCTATTTAAGATCAACACTCATAATAAAAAATTAGTTTAATTGCTTAAAAGATTTTAAAGGAGAAGGTTTCTCATTTTCTGTTTTTGGATAAAGCCTAAAGGAAATAGTAAAAATAAAAATGATTTATATATGGTATTGGATTAAATAAAATATATTTATATATTTTTCATTGCTGTATCCTTGCTGTGCCGTGTCCTAATTTTTTAAAAATTGCCTTGTTGCTGTATCTGTATTATGTCGTTCTTGTATCCTGTGTATAGGGTGGTGCATCATAGCATGCTATGCTACCTTTAAATGTTTGAAACCTTTCGTAGTGGCAAACTACTTTATTTTATTTTGGCCACTAGATGCAGTCAGCACTCTCTAGTTGAATTAAATACTTATAGTTCCTTCCTCCACAAATGAATGTAGGACATTCTCATGCATGACATTTGCTTGACTCTATAATCTTGAGATGTTTTCCCCTTTTCCAGTTTGTGTAATTGTTTCATATTTAGACTCAGTAGTGTGTTTTTTTTACACTCCATAGCATCTACAAGGATGTTTTTTCTTGATGTAGCTTTCAAATCATAGGCTTATGGCATAAAGTGCATGGATGTCCATACTATTTCTTTGTGCTAAAACTTTGGAAATAGTTGTCTGCATCTGCTCATCCATGTCTTGAAGTATATTACTTATGTCTATAATCTATATTACTAACATTCTTATTATTATGTGTACCTCTTGAAACCTCCTGTCAATAAGGTTTGTTTTTATATGTACATAAAAGCTTTGTGAGTTAAATATGTTTGTGAAGATTTGTACAAGCAATAATTAAAGTGGGATAGGTTGAAGAAAAGTTAAAAATGAAGAAGTGAGTAGAAGGATGAGTGAATGACTGGATGAACCATGTTCTTCTCTAACTGTATAGTTTTTTCTTTTTAGAATTTTTGTTCCTAACTGAAACGAGGACAAGAAATTTCCCCTTTCTCATTGCCTTCTTTTGTACTGAAGGTCCACTGGTTCTGATCAGTGCTAATATTTCTCAGTTACGAAATAGCCTCTTTGGAAGAGCCAAAGAGGTTTCTGCTGTTGCATGTGGTTGCTATAAACTCCTGAGTTCTTTGACTTCTATATTAATGCAGAGTAAACTGCATGACTTCTAGGTGCAAGCTTTCCGTCTAGGAGTGAAACATGATTCCATTGATCTTGGAGTATGACTGGAAGCTAAATTTGCAAATTTTTTGGGTTTGAATGAGTATCTTAAAGAACTTAGACTTGGAAGCTAATTTTGCAACTTGGTTATAGATTGAGAATCTAATGGCCATGAGTTTGGAGTTATAAACACCTTGCAAAAATCTGTGATTGCTTTGCTATTTAACGCTCGGGTAATGTAAAAAGAACCTTAACAGCTCCATTATGTAGCATATGAGAGTTGTCTTAGGTGGCACATGGTTGTTTAAAATGCATTTGATCTTGTTTCTTCATGTGCAAACACCTTTTCTGTATTGTTGGTGATACTATATTAAATCTGAAATTAAAGTCATATCTCGGATGGCATCTGCACTTTAGCAAAATAGCAACACCTCATGGTGCACTCTGGTGGTTCAGTCCTAGCGGCCATTTTGAGTTTGTCTTTGTTTCTTCTGCTTCTTGGCATATTCCAGAACTTTCAAACGTTGCAATAAACTGTTCATGACTTCAGGCTTTATGCTGTTATTTTTTGTTGGAACTATGCTTTTGGTACTAATGCCTATAAACTTACAGAACTTTTTTGGTTGTTCTGGCAGCCAATAGAGGGTTTCATTCAACTGGAGTGAAGAGGATGGGTGGAGGCCATGCGCATGGCCATGATGAACCATACTACCTTCATGCTAAGCACATGTACAATTTGGACAGGATGAAACATCAGAAGCTGAAGATGTCTCTTGGTGTTTTTACAGCCTTCAGCATTGGCGTCGGTCTTCCTGTTTATGCTGTCATTTTCCAGCAGAAAAAGACTGCATCTGGCTAAATTCTGAAGCTTACCTTCATGGCTGCAATAATAGAAGCAACCCGGAAGTCAGGATGCCGTTTTAATCAACTTTTGAATTGGTTTGATTTCATGATATTGCACAGTTTTGGTGTTTAGCATTTCTGACTGGTGTCTGTTCACTGTTGATCATGGGAATCTAGGATTGGTAATATTCTGCATTTGATAATAATATTTGATGCTCCAATTTGGATTGCAAAGGTAGTTCTTTTATCATTTAAATTTGAATCCTTTCTCTTAGAATCTCCAATTCAATGGAGTGTTCAGATTTCTGGGTAAATTACCCTTGTCTCTCAAAGGCTATGCTGGGTACCTGATAGGTAAGAAAATTATGTTGGAAAATCAGAGAGAAAATGACTGTCATATGCTTGGTAAGGGGGTGTCTATATATTCTAAGTTATCATATATAATTATACTTGGATATTTAACCCAATAGTAAATGTATGTATTTTTTTTTTCCTTAACTCAAAAAATTGATTCAAATTCACTTTTAATCTCCTCCAAAATTATAACTTAAATAAGGGAAAAAAAAACATTTGTAGAGGATATAATTGCTATTTAATTTAATATTTGATATTATGATTTAATTTGATTTTAAAGTAATTTTATCAACTAAATCAAGTCACTTAACTCATAATATCAAATTCAATTGATTTTATATAATAATATAAATACCATTTTCTTAAATAAATTTTAGGATGGTGAATGGTGATTTTCTTTTCTAGAATTTCCTACAAAATATTGTTGCTTTGTAGAAAGAAAGTTATGTGTATTTAGGTATTCGAGTATTTAGCTCATTAGTTGATGTATGATTTCTTATCTAAAAAGTAAAATTCAAAATTTTCTTTTCTCCATATTATATATATATATATATATATATATATATATATATATATAAGGGTTATGTGCATGTAGACCTTCCAGAGCATTGGCAATTTGACTTTATTTTTCCCCCATGACAATTGCAACTTGCTCATGTGCTTCCCTAGTAAATTTTGTACTTTGGAACGACTCGATGCATTGTCGTACAATTATTGTAACTAACAATCAAATCTAATTTTTTTTTGAAAATATAACTTAGTCAATAAGGAAATAGTAGTGGTGTGAATGAAAAAGTTAATTTTGAACAAAAATGGGAAATGAATATCTTGTATAGTTTAATCTTATATACAATCGATACAAAGTCTATAACGGGTCTACATTTTCAATTCAAAAAATATGATTTGTATACTTAAAGACTCGTCACATTTTTTATTGATACAAAATTTGTGACATTTTACTCTATTTAAAATTATGCAACGCCCTCATTGCACCGACTCTTTTATTCATAAAAAAAAGAGACTCTTATACTGATCCAAGTTTACCTCGATCTTTATATTTTTATAAGGTTTCCTTACACCAATTTGAGTCTATCTCGATCCTTATATCTCTTATAAAAGTCCAATATCCATGAAGATTTGAGAGTTCATATTTTTAACTTCAAAAATATATCTATTAAGTAGAAACAGGCTCATGTTTATATATTTAAAAACTCACCTCATTTCTTACTGATATAAAATCTGTAACATGTGCATGGGGAGGTTGATGTCCCCATGTGTACTACCTACACGACTACCTTTACCATGATAGATTTTTATACTGCAAATTCTATTAATGAAATCAATACTTATATACCTATTGGTATTAATCTTGAGTGAATAATTCTCGTAAGATAAAATACATTTTACATGGAAAGTGAGCAACTTATCCCCTTCAAATTTCATATTCAAAAAAAGAAAAAAAAAAAAGGAAAAGAATCCTCAGAAGAAAAGTCCATGGTCAAACAAATGCAAAGTGCCAAAGTTGACGAACTGTGAAGGTGTCTTCAAAGAATAATTGATGAATTAATTGCTTTTATGTTATTGCTCTGATTTGGATGAGCATGAACTATACATAAAGCAAGTTCGGGGTTCAACAGCAAATTAATAATAATACATCTGAGAAAGCTTCTAGAGTTGTCGGCTGTAAAATCATGCTTATCCATGAAAAGCGCTCACATTTACAGGTGGCTAACCCTGGTCAAGTTTTGTAGGCACCCTTGGGCTTGGGGTTTTGGCTTTATCACTCACCAGTCAAAGCTACACCCAGCACCTATATGATTAATAATACTTCCTAAAGTTATAGTGGTTTGTATTTTAAATTAACTCCTTGAGTTTGCCATGTGGTTAATTTCCCTATGGAATTAAAACACCATACTATTAATAGAATCTTGGGTATAAAAGTCACTTTTCCCACTTTAGCTTTTCAAAGGAAGGCTTGGGAATCAAGTCATTAGGTAGTCTTAATAGACCTTACCATCCTCCCATCATTATCTCAATCCATGATAAATTGGGGTGCTGAATCTAAATTTTCATGTATGTTTTGATTTTTTTTCCACATAAGTATCAATTATTACGTAATTAGATAGATGAGATTCGTAAATATATTTATACACATGAATTTTGACAGCGAAACACTATGTTGGATATTAGATTCGTTATTTTCTTTTTTGTGAAATCAAATTCATTGTTTAAATTACGAACATTCTCATGTAACATGATTTAAAATATATGCTTATCATTTAGGTTTCTTTTGAGAATTTCAATTGACATCAAAATACAGATTTCGACTTTAGTAGAAATTAGTTGACAAAACTCATAAAAACATAACCTTTGTGATTATATTTAAATTCAATAATTTGTTAGGTCTCTACTTAATAATGAATTTAAAATACCTATGTGAAATTGAGAACTTTGAATTCATCTTCTTAATTATATCTTTTGAAATGCATACCCACCTTGAATCTTAATTATATTTTGACATAATGTTCGCATTTGTCCTCATAAATTATAGGCATAATATATGAAAAATCTCTCAACTATTCATAAAAATTCAAATAAGTTCTTATTCTTTTATTGTATTCAATTAAACTCAAGTACTTTTATTTTGGATTAAATAGGTTTTTATGATTAATGGTTGACTAATTACCATTAATCAAAATACTACTAGTCATTTTATGTTTATGTGGAGTTGACATAAGTTGATGTTACACTGACATGGAGGATGAAAATGTCTTAATAGTCATATCATTATTGGTTCTGACATGTCAGCATACTATATCGACACTATGTTGCATAAAATGACATATGTCACTTTTAATTAACAATAATTAATCAACTATTAATTATAAAGGTCTATTTGATCTGAAATAAAAATATAAAAATATAATTAAATGTAATAAAAAATTAAAATTTTATTTAAAATTTTCTTAATAGTTTCCAAACTTTCAAAGTGTTATTTCAAAACTTAATTATAAGTCAATAGATCTCAATGATGTATGACATGGTTTGTTATATCTAAATCAATTTTATTTTTAAACTTCCAATACCAACTCAAACAATTAAAAGAAAAAGGCACAATGAGAGAAAAGATAAAGCAATAGCAAGCTTCTAAGCTTGTTTGTGTGTTGATATATGAGAAAGACAGTTAAGCCGTGAACAGGCGGACAGATTCCTTATTATTTGCCAATCTCTTTTGTCTTTTCACTTAACAAATGGACAACCAAGCAAAGCCCTAATGCAACAAAACTAGGCCTAAAAGATATAAAAATCTAATCCTTTAATATCAATACATGTGGTGCACAATGGGCATGCCTCCAGCCTCCAGCTTGCCCTTCTTTCATGAAGAAGTTTCCTAGTTTCTTTGAAGAGAATAATTGTTTGAGAATCACCTTGTTATCCTCTCTCTCTCTCTCTGCTCATTTACTAAACAAATAGTATTTCTTTGTTCTTGTCTTCCATCTCTCCTTCCATTATTGGGTACATTTCTTTTTCCTAATCAATTTGCTTTTGGATGAAAGAGGAGAATAATCAGGCCCCCAGAGTAAAAACAAAGAAAGAATTTGCATTAAACAATCAACTAAGAAAATACCCAGCATGAAAATTATTCTTTCTTCTCATTGTTTTTCCATATTATCACACTTCTAACAGTTGGGAAATGATAAGCTTGTGTTAGATTGATGGGCATCTTTTGACACCCAACTGCACAATGAATTACATTTCCAGCATCCGAGGAGCAAAGCTACTGAATCAACAATCCCAAGAAAGACAGAAAGAAAGAAATACACATGCATTTACAAAAAGAAAAGAAAAGAAAGAAGTGGAACCTGGCTGCTAAAAAAGCTATAGCAAAGCAATCGAAAAGGAAATGGACAGAAGAGTTGAAGAATGTGATTTGAATATAGAATTCTATCATTGAGAATCTGTAGCAGGATTTTCATCTCCACTATCACTGCCTTGGGTTTGGTTTTCTTGATGCTGTTGCTCCAAATTCATTCCTAGACCAACTCTATTATTGCTGTAAAGATTCATTGCACTGCCAAATAACCCCATATTAGTTTCTGTCACTCCTAAACCAAGCTGCTGACCCACGGGTTGCTGCTGTTGCAATATCATTGAACCAAGCTGAACCGGACTCACACGACCCCCACCCGAACAATGAGCCGGAAAGGTCCACATCTGGGCTTCTGGCACAGTTGCTGATGCGGTGGCACCACCACCTACCGGCAGCATCCAAAATGCATTACCTCCATTAGTGGTAGCCGGTGCAACTGCCCACATAGCTGGAGCCGGCACAATGTTGGCTGCACGAAACGAACCGGGTTCTTGATCTTGCATTCCGGTTCTCTCCGGTTTAGGAGAATTTGCCCCTACACCACCCGTTTCAGCATTGTGTTGAGATGTTTCCTTGAAAAGATCTTCTCTGAATGGCTTGGTGGAGTAATTCTCGTTACTACTTCTCATGGAACCATCGGGGTTCAAGATTTGAGGGTATAGCTGATGATGAAACCCTAACATGCCAGCACCAGCAGAAGTGTTGCTAAATCTTCTACTTTCATCTCCATTAGTACTGCTGTACAGACCTAAAGCACTGTGGAAAGAGAGAGGAGCAGATTTTGATAAAGGAGCTGAAATAGTAGAGCCACTGCTGCGTAGCGAGACGTTGAGAGTTGAGAAATTAGCTGGGATGGTGCCAGTTCCGGTGGCAGCTATGATGGCTGGCTCTGCCTGTTGAAGCAGCCACTCAATGGTTTCACCATCCGATTTATGACCCAATTCTCTGGTGAGTTGGAAGACCCTGGCGGCGCAGACGGCGGGCATGCGGATGCGGCGGCCCCGGCCATCGACCTTGGTGTGGCGGTCCTTGGTGGGTCGTTTGGCAGGTTTAGCAAGGGAAGATGTGGAAGTAGGGGAGGAAGAGTGAACCCCAATTTGGTTGGGAATGGAGCCCATGCCCGTGAATGGGACATGGGCTGGGGCCTGAGGCTGAGAGGAGGTCCCATGTGCGCCACCAGCAGCTGCTTGTGGTTGACTATCACGAGAGACCAGTTGCAGGGAAGCCTCTTGTTTTTGGCCATGGTGGTGGTGGTGGTGGTCACTGCTACTACTGCTTTTATTGCTTTGCGACTCCATTATTTCCATCTGTGGCTTTCCCAAAAGATTTCCTTATCTATCAAATTAAACCATCTCAAAAATGGAACCCCGTTTTTCTCGTCTTTTGTTTTTCTACCTCATATCCATAATAATTTTCTTCTTCTTTGTTTTTTTCTTTTCCCCACAACAAAAATGAAAAAAAAATTATAAACAAGGGTTTTGTTGTGAATTTTCTTTTCCCTTGGGAGAGTGGGCAAACGAAGGCTTGTGAGTTGTGATCCTAACTGCACCACCACTGTTAGTGCGTGGGGATCTTCTTTTCTTCCCTGTGATTGACTGCTGTCCTTTGAGAGAGAGAGAGAGAGAGAGGAGTAGGTGAGACAAGGAGCCAACAAAGCTTAAAAGAATTCAGTGATGGGGCCAGTAAATTTTGTAGCAGTGCCCCACTCGTGGGGGCCTCCTGCAACAGCAAAACATTGATCAAACCTGTTAATGTCATGTTGAAATATTTCTTTGTCTCACATTTACTTTTAAAAAGCTTTTCACATATGGTTTCTGGGTTGGACTTTTGGGTGCGAAAATGTTGAAACTTGTAAGCAAAACATATACATACTACAGGATGGGGACACGGCCTTCTTTCTCCCTAATACTCTCACTGATTGAGTTATGGTTGATAATGACAAGGATGATGACGCCAATGATCAAGTCCAACAACAACAACCACCATAAATATTTTAGACCTTTCTTCACCCCTATTTATCTGTCTCTGGCTTTTCCTGGTAAGTTTCTTTGTGACAGAAGTAACTGGCAGCAAGAGACAGTCCTTAAAAGCCAATGCTGTGAATAACATTAGATTAGGTCCTCACATTTATGCAAGCTGTTGCAGTAAAACTGTAAAACAAGGTGGCCCTTAAATGCTTCTACTGCTATAATATTCACCCCCAGGGTCCCCTACCTGCTTGGGTCATGTACCCTTGCCCCCATTTATGTCCCTCTCTCTTTCTATTAACTGTCCATCCATCCATCCGTCCACACATCTTGTCTTTTATGGGAACTTACTCCTGACTCAAATTTTAGTCAACACTCAAGTGTTAGTGCCTTGGTAGATTTTGCTACAAGATCAGCCACAAGAAATGACAGATGAAGTAATTCACCTCTGTTTATTTACAAGAACAGGAACTGAAGTTTAACCTATATATTTGCACCTTAAAGAAGGCATAAAGGTGGAAGAAAAGGGGATGAAACAGTTGATCAGTGCCAACCCAAAGGCCCTTTCTCCCTCATCTTTCTCCACAATCAAAATTTCACCTAAAAAACTTTAAAGGGGTAAATATGGTGAGGGGAGATGTGAGCAGCAAGACTATGCCTTGATAGGACAAGCAACATGGCAATTATGGTGTACATTCAAGGCACAGGGCCAAACAGCTCAGCAAAGCATCTAATGGACTAAGACAGCTCATCCCTACCAAAGCCTTTTGTTTTCTTTTTTCCTTTTTCTTCTTCTAAAGGCTAAAGGGTGTTTTTTATATATATATCTCCAAAAACAAAGACTACTCTAATATTTGAGCAGAATGGCACTTACTATGACCAGCCTACCCACCTTGCCCAACCTTTTTCTCTTCGGAATATAGTTTTAATGAAAGAATACACTTGACAAAGTCAAAAAAAATCCAAAACCCCATCTCATCTAATTTTATTAAGACAAAATACTTAAAAAAAAGTTTTTGAATTATTTTAAATAATTTAAATAATTTTTTTTATTATGTTTAATCAAAATATTATATTTTTATTTTGAATCAAATAGATNNTAAATAATTAAATAATTTTTTTATTATGTTTAATAAAGTTATTATACTTTTATTTTAAATCAAATAGATTCACATGATTAATTATTGATTAACTATTTTTAATAAAAAAGTCACTCGTTATTTTATAGCATTAGTGTTGATTTTTTTTTTTAAAAGCAACACGTGGTGTTGATATGTTATAGTAGATGATAACGTGACATGTTAATATGACCATATAACATTTTTACCTTTTACATTTTTGACACGTCAACACTACGTTGTATAAATTGACAAGTGATATTTTGATTAACAAAATAAAAGTCTATTTAATTCAAAAGAAAAGTACAATAATCTAATTAAACATAATAAAGGAATAAAAATTTATTTTAATTTTTTTAAAAAAAAATTATACTTTTTATTAATAATTTAAGATACAAATGAAAATCATACAAGAATATATATTATTCCACATCCACAACTTTTTATCTCTGTTTTACATCTAAGCATTTGGCTCATTGGTTGGTGCATGATCTTCTACTTAAAAAACATAATTCAAATCCCCTTTCTTCCAATTATAAAAAAAAAAAAAAAACTTTTTAGCCATATTTTCCCTTTTTTAATTGTTTATAAAGAATATCATTAGATATGGCATGGAGGAAGATTATAAGCCAAAAGTGTTGGGTTAAACTTTGTTGGAAGCCTCACAATCATGGTGGACTTCACCTTTCCATTTCCATCAACTTAAGCAATTAGTCACTGATAACATAATTGATGATATTCATTTACAATTAATTTTATATTCAAAGCCTGTTATGCATATTGAAATTCTGTTTAATTGGTGTTTTTAGTTACTTATGTATATAAATAAGTACATTTAGTTAAAAAATTAAATAGGAACGATCGGGTTGTACTACATCAAATTTGACTTAAAGTTTCTAAAATGTGTTATTAAAATTATTTTTAATGATATTTTTTATATACTTCTTATACCACGTTTGTGGATTTTATTGCATTATATAAAAATTTAATAATATTATAAATAAAATATTATTATAAAAACTGATTATAACATTAACTCTTACCCTTACCCATTGCCTTGCTTTCCATCTTTCTTCCCATGTGCTTCACTCATGCAAACGACAAAAGGTGTCACAGTTATGCAATAAGGCTTTTGTCTGCATATCATAATATAGGCAAGTAATGCTTGTAATTGCATTGCATGCAATAGAGGCAATGTTTTCTTCTTCATATTTAGTTATGTTTTTGTTTATTCTTATTGATTATTGCCATTGCTGTTTCACGTAAAGAGACTTTTTAACATGTAGTGCCTGATTTGTTCATGTAGTTTTAGAATTTGGCTTCGAACCATAAGAGAGATGTCTATTGTCATGGACTTCATATTAGTAAGAATGAAATGAGTTTTGAATTTATAAATAAGTACCTTCATTCATCTATCAGACATGTATTTTGGGTTGAAATCCCAGACCCATGAGATCAATGATCGGCTTTTCCAGCACGGTTTTGACAATTCATAAACAAGATGGATTAGTCTTGTCCAAATTTAACTTTTAATTTATTACGTGATTGCGATAACCTTGGAGACTTATTTTGAATAATGATCTTTATCCATATAAATAATGTTTTTAGTAAAACACAAACATATATATATATTTCTTGTCATCTTTCTGCATTTAATATGGCTAAAAGTGTTGTAATACTTAAATTAAATGTAAAGTAAGATGCTGCTCAAGAAAATAGGAAACTTTCAGCCAAATTCATTTTGTCAAAAAAGATCCATCGCTAATAATATATCTTTACCGACGAAATTTTGATCAAAGTCATTTTTTATTTTTCAGAAATTGATTGGGTGCTTAATTTTTCGATCAAATTTTTTAGCCATAAGATGATTCATATATCAATAATCACGAAATTTTGACGGAAATTTTTTTAATTGATATAGGTATATTAAAAAAATAAAAAATTGAATTTTTCATAATTATTTTTTTGGTTTACTGATTTTCTAAGAAAAAAATTGTTTCCAGTAAAATTTTCGTGGAAAATCCGGAAAGAATTTAAGCTTAAAATCCCTAATTTTTTTTTTCTTCTTGCATTTCAGTTTTACCTACCTAAAATCCAAACAGCTGCTCCTCTCCTCCCTCGATTTCCTGTGTCCCCTCTTGACTCCACCTGTCTCTATGAGGATAATCTCATCTTAGCAGGAGAGAACAAAGCTATCCTATCTGGTTTTATTCAAGCTGTGTCTTCACAATTCTCCATTAACGATCTTAGTTCATTGAATTAGTATATGTGGAGCTAAGGGTTCCCCTGCACCTGTGTCTACCTCAATGTCACCTAATTTGCATGATGGTTGAGCTAGCAAGAGTTCTGTTTAGTGTGTGGATGCATGATGTGCTGAAGGTTGAGTAGAAGACTATTTAGGCTTGATCCTGAAGCAGGTTTTTGTTGAATAACTAGCTTTGCCACAGAATTGATAGATGACCTTACCAGTTAGCTGATTGGCAAACTGGTTTCCTTTGAAAAATATATGAGAACCATTATTTTGTCTGACAGCATTGTTGAAGTTGAATCCACCTGATAGCTTAGACTTGTTAACATTAGAATAGGAAATCTTGGTAGTAAGATAAGAAGAAGGAAGAACATAATCTAGGTAGAGTTTTGCTTCTTCAATAGTCCTCATATTCATGTAACTTCTCAGATGTTCTTCAATAATTTTGCGGTCATTGGATTTACTATCTTATTCATACTTGTTCAAAAATTTTGTTCCATCATAGATTCAAAAGGCAATTAATTGATGCCAAAAAATACCTAATACTAAGAAGTAATTGGTATGCTTTACCAAGTAAATTGCAAAAATGGGGGGGTTAGATGTTACCAGTAGTCCATGCAAGAACACGAACCATTCTCGAAATGGTGAAAGCGCTTCTGATCCCTAACAATTATTTTACGTTTATAAATCTTTGAAATTAGTTTGATTGAAGAGTGGCAATCTTCACATACACGGAGGTTCTTGACTATCCGAAGTGTGGTTCCAGGACTCGTACTGATCAAGCCAAATGCAATTGCAATCCTTTCACTATGATAGTATAATGTGCTCTCTTTTTCTTCCTCATCAATGTTAAGCAAAACTGGCCTGGTATCTGGCTTATACCCTACCAACCTCATTTGCTCAGCGATTTCCTCCAACATTGAATGAATCTCTTTGGCTCTGGGATGGGAATCATCTTCCACAAGAAACTCATGAACAACTCCATCAAGCTCAATAAAACTGCATCCAGGGTCTTTCCTTACATCCATCTCCTTCATTTTTAACCTCACCCTTGCAACTGACTCCCAATCTCTGGAAGAAGCATATATGTTTGACAATGCCACATAAGCTCCACTGTCTCGAGGAGCCATATTCATCAAAATCCCGGCCACGCGGTCACCCATCTCAATGTTTCCATGCATCTTACAAGCACCTAACAACGCCTTCCACATCACATCATCTGGTTCTATTGGCATGTTCAATATAAACTCTTCAGCCTCTTTCAATAGCCCAGCACGGCCTAATAGATCAACCATACACCCATAATGTTCAAGCCTGGGTTCAAAGCCGACCACATTAACCATGTGATTGAAAAATAAACGCCCCTCTTCCACAAACCCTGCATGGCTACAAGCACTCAAGACACCAATATACACAACATCACTAGGAGTTACGCCTTCGAGTTCCATCCTTGAAAAATAATCAAGAGCACCCTCTGCTCTACCATGCATTGCAAGCCCCCCAATCATCGCGCTCCAAGTAATTGTATTTGGTTTACTTATCCTCTCAAAGACCTGAACCGCCTTATCAATACTCCCACACTTACAATACATATCGATCAAAGCAGAACCAAGAACATCATCAATCTCAATCTCATTCTTTTCAGCATACAAATGCACCCATTTCCCTAACTCAAGTGCCCCGAGTCTTGAAATGGCAGGAAGAACACTCACCAAAGTCACATAATTAGGCCTCACTTCTCCAATTTGCATCAAACGAAACATTTCAATTGCTTCCTTAAAATACCCATTTTGGGCGTATCCAGAGATCATCACATTCCATGAAATTACACTTCTTAGAGACATTTTATCAAACAATTCCCTAGCAGTCCTTAAATCCCCAATTCTTACATAACCATCAATCATCACGTTCCATAAAACAATATTTCCCTCGATTCTCCTCTTATCCCTAACTAATTTGCCACCATTTTCAAATTCAACCATCATTTTGTTAAGCAAAATGTGAGCTTCTTCCATGGCTCCACACATAACATACACTCTGACAAGATTGCTAGCAACAAACTCATCTTTTTCAAACCCAAATTTCACGACTAGCCCATGAACCTGTTCCCCTTCTGGAAGCTTCCCAGTTCTAGCACAGGCCTTTAAGACCGAAGGAAAAGTAAATCGATTAGGTAAAACATTGCCGTCAGCGACCATTTCAGTAAATAAAAACAATGCTTCCAACGGCTCATTTGTTTCATTGCTTTCATCAGATTCTGTTAGAGCTCTGATAATTGTGTTCCAAGAAAAGCAGTTAGGTTCCCCCATCTGGCGGAAAACCTTGCGGGCGTAATCGATGTCGCGGTGGGTGCCAAGGGAGCAGAATTTGAGGATTTCGGCTGCGGCTAAAGGATCGTGGATTTGGCCTGTTTTGAGGACGACGGCGTGGACTTGGTGGAGGTCTCTCATGGTTTTGCATCTTTGGATTTGTGGGAAGAGTGATGATGGGTGAGTTGATGCGGCGGCGGCGGCGGCGGCGTTGGAGTTGTAGATTGTGGTTGGGTTCATCTAAGCGGTTTCAGAAGGGGGGTTTGTTGGAGCTGTGGATGAGATTTCTTTTGTGGGTTTTCTTCCAAGATAGTGGGGTTTCTAAAAGGTTTTCATTTTGTTTCAAGGACGGATGAGGGGCCCTAAAAATTTTACCAAGAAAATCAAAATCAAGAAATCCCCAAAAAATCTACCCAACAATCAATTAGTTAGATAGCTTTACAGTAAAAATATTTGTTCTTTACATTTTTCATGTAAAGAGAGTTTTTAACATGGAGGTTAGAGAACCAGCCAATCATCTTATACTATCTGGATTTATTCAAGCTCTGTCTTCACAATTCTCCATTAAGGATCTTAGTTCATTGAACTAGTTTCAAGGAATTGGAAGTCATTCCAACATCTAAGAGCTTGTTCTTGTTTCAACATAAATATATTTATTTTATGATATTTGAAGTAAAGCAAATCTGTTTGGAGCTAAGGATTCTACTGCACCTCTGTCTACCTCCATGTCACTAAGTCTGCATGATGGTTGTGCCACAGCTAATAAAGAAGCAAGAAACAGTAGCTTTGATCTTCTATTGAGACAAAATATAACGCAATTGTTGTCACTGTTTCAGAAATTACTTGGCTAAAGGAACTTTAAGGTTGCAATTTCTGCTCTGCCAGCAGTGACAATATCAGTGCCTCTTACACCTACAAGAATCCTGTCTGTCATGCAAGAATGAAGCAACTTGCATTAGATTACTGTTTTTGTTCCAGAGATAGTGAACCAAGGGCTGCTACTTCTTCATCATGTTCCTACAACCTATCAACTGGCAGATGCTCTCCCTAAAACCATTGTCTGAAGCTCGATTTTCATTATCTGCTATCCAAAATTGGTGTCACCAATGGCCTGTCATCTAGCCGGGGCAAACTTGAGGGAAAGCACAAGCTGTTTAGATAGATTCAATTGTTGCAGAATTTTATTCTAATGTTTAACTTATTGTAATACAAAGACATATAGAACTATAAATACTAGAGATGAAGCATTTTCATTCATCTTTCTTCCTGCTATCTAAGTGTGATACTAGGAAGGATCTCATTGATCTTGGCATAACACGATTCAAGCCTTACTTTGTGACTCAATTTTTAGCAATTCTGCTTGTACAAATAGAGTTACTTAGTTGGCTTCCTTCAAGCAATGGGATCTTTACCTTTTAAGAGTAAAAGATCATTACATACCATACGTTATAGAGAGCATATACCTGGAATGATCTTACATCTGATCAGTACTTGGAAGCTTGATTGATCCCAGACTTGATCAACTCTAGACCTTGATCAAAGCTAAGCCAAAAATGAACTCACCCGATCAAAGACAGAAAAGAGATCTCGGACCATAATCTTTCACTAAAAGAATAGTAATGATTGTAATAATATCAGTCTAAATAAATAAAATACGAATTACATATAATCAAAGTATATACTAAGGAGGACAAAACCGCAGAAAAATCCTCCATTTTTTATGGTACATAAGAAAGCAAAAAAAATGTAAAAATATGGGAAAAAACAAATAAATATAGCCCAATAGTTAGAAATAATTAGAATCTACAGCCTAAGCCTAAACTTGCAGCTACTACTTTGAATTCTAATGGCGTTGTTAGCAGATAAAGCATCCACCACTAGCCCGCACCTAACCGAGAACTTCACTTTCATAAGCTTCAACTTCCCGAGCTTAACCCTCACAGGCTGGTTGACCCTCAGTCTCAAAGGAATGTTTCCTGTCTGCTGCTGCTGTTCTTGCAGCGTCGTGAGCAAGCCAGTACCGTTTTGGATTTGTCCTGACAAAGGCAAAAGCAGCACCGTCGTGTTCCGGTGACCCTGGTAGAATTTTGGCATTGACCCTTCACATAGTTTTGTTTCTGTGTACCATACGCTTATACGGCTGCCTCCCTCGTAATAAATTCCGATCCTCTTGTTGGGATTCCTCGCAGTAATAGTAACATCGAAGGTAGCCGATAAGCTAGAATCGACAGAACTAAGATCGAATTGGGTTATCTGCAACGTGTCAATAGAATACTTCGGTAGCTTCGGTTGGAAAACAAGGAATATAATGCCAACGATAATCCCCAGAATGACGATTAGCAGCAAGAGTAGAGACAGTGTCCAACACAGGCACTTGCAGAAACAGCTTCTCTTCTTGGGAGGTTTCGAGTGCATAGAAGGCAAAGTGCGCTTGAAAGGTGGGTATTCCTCTACAGGCTTACCCTTGTCGGATTTTAACGTGCCCTCAGGCACCAAGGGAGTGGTCGGGGAGGTTTGTGGCGGTGCTTCAACATCAGGGACGGGATGGATTTTCTGCTGATCCGCCATTGATGAATCCAATTCAAGAGTCAAGAGATCACAAACTAAAACCTCGAGAAAAATTCAAGAGTATTTATCGCAACCTGTCTAACTGTTTTGGTGTTCTAGATTGAAGTTGAAATGCATTGATATAGAAACAGCAAGGGGGGATTGATTAAGCCACACGACAGAAGCTTCCTTTATTTGACTTTATGTTCTACCCTACCGAGTCTTGTGTTTCTTCCAAATATTCACCTAATCGACCGCATTCACACCGGCTCAAGCTCTTCAATATTTCATGCTTTGATAATCATTTTGCCACCTTCTTGCTTTGCATGCGTAAGATTTTGGGTTGAAAAAAGGAATAATACCCAAGAAAATTTCAAAATATTTCTCAACGGTTCGAGGGAAAAAATCAAAGCCGCCTTAACAATTGAATTTTGTGCTCAGAGAAACGCGTAAACCAAAACAATAACTTAAAAGGTGAAAGTCTGTCGTCATTCAGTATGTAATGAGGGACAACTGGTGGAATTGATGATATCATTGAGTTTCTCTTCCCATTTTCTGCTCGAATTCCATATTATTGTTTATCTTTTAATTAGATACCCACAGGTATTTTACCTGTTTAAATAATTTGTGTATCTTATATTCGAGTTTGATAAGTTTAATACTCGTTTCGGGTTTAAGTAGGGTATATATATCGCCCCTTCGATGCTTGATACCAAACTCGATCATGAATGTTTATTTATTAATTTTTGGTTATATAAATTATTGTTTGAGATATTCTTAAAATAATTTATCATTGTTTAAATTTTAATTTTAATGTTTATTTATTTTTATATATTTAATCATTAGTGAATTAGATAAATGTGATGTAAATTGTAAAGTATAATTATTATCTTATATAGGTACTCGTTTAAGTTCAAATAATTGAGTATTTATAAAGAGGGTAATAATTTTTTTTTCTTTGCACAATCTGGTATTTAAAAGTGTTCGAAATAGGGTATCTTAAATTACCAATTACCAAGTATCCTATTACTTTGGCCAAACAAAATAATAATAATGTAATTATTTTGTTTGATTTTCAATCGTTTTATCACCTACAAAGGAATAAGATAATCAAATTATCAAATATTAATATTTATTTAAATATTATTCAAAATTAACACGACAATTCACATAAAAAAATATTCATGAATAAGGTTAAACCAAGCTCAATTGATTTCTTTGGAATCGCCAAATCCAACAACAAATCCATTTAGATATCGATTAAAACTCAATCAAAGCCAATATAAATAATTAAAACTGTGAGGACTAGCAAGAGTCAAAAGCTTAATACACACTCATCACATGGGTCAAAATAAATAAATTAAAAAAAAAAAAAGAACTCATCAGAAGTTTAAGTTGGAAACTTGAAGGTATAACCTTAAAGCCTTAAATAATAATAAAAACAAAGTCATTGAACTATAGCTATTTTTATAATTTATTCATCTCTTGGCGTTTGCAATTGTTGTTACTCGTTTTTTTGCATCAATAACCTTAGTGTTGAAAAATTTGAATAATACTCAACAAAATCACAAAATATTTCTCAACCCTAAATAGGAAAAATCAAAATAAGAATTGAATCATAAGAAAAAAATAAAATTATATTATATATAAAGTAAAGTAGCAATCGCGTTAAAGGAAAAAATAAAATAGAATCCTTATGAACCGTCCGATAATTTAGTACTTGATATTTTAATTCGAAAGTTTCGAGGTTGAATATTAAAATAGAAAAAGATTATAATATATTATATTTTAAATGATTATAAAATAATTTTTTGAATATGATGTATAAAGGTTCAATTTATCATTAAAAAAGATATCAAGTTGGCTCTTAGACTAAATCAAGAGATTGATTACCAATACATGTTTTGTATATTAATTTATGGAAACTTTTGAACAATTCCTCTCCAGAGTCAATATTTCACTACATTTATGCTGATTTTGTCAAGAGAGATATCTCACCTTGGAGCAACATTTTTCTGGAATGTGAATTGTTCCTTTCAGGGCTGCTAGGTTTGGTGGTGTTGTATATATATGACATTAAGGACAGATGAATGGCTCCAATTCAATGGACTGGGTCAAGGATTGGCTTCTTTAATTTAGACTGGAACTACACAAATAATTAAGGAGCTTTGCCTGTGGGGTTTGTTTTGAGTGCAACCCAGGGGGACCTTATTTTTCAATGCTAGAGACTAAGAAAATATTTAATGTATATAATGTTGTAGGAATAGCATAATAATCTCAAAAAATGTCTAAAATATTACATAATTAATAAAATTAAGAAAGAAATAAATCAAGCACACTCATGAAAACATGAAAAATTTGCGTGATTTGATCTTTTTATAACCTATGTTCACACATATGACAAAGAAATATTCACTAAGAAAAATCAAGAGATCGTAAGATCAATTTCAAACTCACAACCCTGTCCCACTTACATCCAAATCTCTTCTTCTAGATCTAGATGATCACTATACCTTTCAATCTTGTAGGAGGTCTTTCCCACCTTGGAAGTAATGGCTATGGGGTCTTCATACTTCTGCACTAGCCGTTGATCTCTCTTTCTTAGGAACTTGAGCTGTTCGGGTACTAATCTCACGAGTACAAGGTCACTTACATTAAAGTACTGAGCTTTCTGACCCTTATTTGCCTACTTCTTCATGCGATTAAAGACTTCTTCTAACTACGCTCGACCCTCAATATGACTCCATTAAGGTGTGAGGAAGTTTGGGTTGTTGTCCAATAATGACTTCAAGAGGGGAGGGGTCTTGTTGGTTGAAGAGCTTTTTTGCGAATTGAAACACAATTGAGCCACATCCAGTAGTGTAGTGTAGGCCAATTCTTCTGGTTAGCTTGTACAAAATGTTGCAAATACTCTTCCAGTAACTCATTGAAGCGCTCCGTTTGGCCATTAGTCTCGAGATAGTAATTGGAAAGATTTTAAGTTTCGATCCCAAGGTATTAAAAAGGTCTTTCTAGAAGGAACTAGTAAACTTTGGATCTTTATGGTTGATGATGCTTTGAGTAACGTCCCAATATTTCATCACATGTTTAAAGATCATGTGAGCAATTTCCTTTATAATGCCAAACTCCTGGACCGAGATGAAAGTAACATACTTCGAAAAATGGTCCATTACTACCAGAATAGACACCATATCTCCATCTTTGGGTAGTGGGAAAGGTAAGGAAGAACATGGTCTGACGGGTCACCCGGCCCAACGATAAATCCACATGTAAATATGGATTAAAATTCAATCAAAGCCGAAAGAAATAATTAAAAAAGTAAGGACTAGCAAGAGTGAAGCTTAATACACACTCATCACATGGGTCAAAAATAAATAATAGACTCATCATAAGTTTAAGTTGGAAACCTGAAGTTATAACCTTAAGCCTTAAACAATAATGCAAAAATATTCATTGAAAAATGACTTTATTCATCTCTTGGCCTTTGCAATTGTTGGTACTCGTTTCTTGCATGCGTAGCCTTTGTGTTGAAAAATTGGAATAATACTCAACAAAATTACAAAAATATTTCTCAAGCCTCCATAGGAAAAATTAAAATAAGAATTGAATTATAAAAAAAAATTATATTAATTGTGAAATAAAGTGGCAATCAAAAAAAGGAAAAAAATAAAATAGAAACTTTATGAACCCTTTCAAAATTTAAGATTTTTAATTTGAAAGTTTCGAGTTTGAATATTAAAATAGAAAAAGATTATATATCTCTGATTGGATAGTCCAAAATCATATTTATAAGTTATTATTTATAGGTTATTGTGTATTTGATAATCTAATTTTTAAATGAATCTAAAATTAATTTTGACTATGATGTATATATGAGGTTCAATTAATTATTAAAAGGATATCAAGATGACTTGTAGACTACTAGATCAAGAGATTATTAGCAAAACAATGTTGTGAAAAATAACAGAATAATCTCAAAAAATCGTCAAAACTATTACACAATCTATATAAAATGAAAAAAAAAACAAAAAAAATCAAGAACGCTCACAAAAACACACAACGATAGAGAAAAATTCAAAAAGAAAAATCAAGAGATCATGAAAATCAGGGTTTGTACTCACAACAAACCTAAAGGCAAGCCTCTACAACTACTTATACATTTATACACCCCTTTTAATTTATCATTTTTACAAAAAAAAAAAAAAAGTGTGTATATCTTTTTTAACACTACACACCCTCTCTCTCTCATTCCCTTTGAAAAGCTTAGGTTTGCTTACCCATTACATATTATATATATTTTAAATACATATATATACAAAGTTATAGTAAAACTAAAATTAAAAGTAATGAAATAATAACTTAGAATTCCAATTCCAAAGATTCTATCTTCTGTTTGAATCCAAATGCTTGAAAGAGCATATGCTAAAATACTAAATAAATCTTTTCTTCTTTTTTATATAAATTCTAGTTTTTTTTATTATATTTTTATTCTTTTTGGTAATAATTGAAGCCAAATTAGTTGGATGAGCTGAACCCACAACAATAACTAACAAGCCTCTCTTTCCAATCAACCTTCCCATTTGACTTCATATATAGGAAGCATCTTTGCACCCTCACTCTCACCCTGTCTGTTTTCCTCATCCAAATGGAAACAAGTAGAATTGATGAACTTGTGTATAAACATACACATAACAGATTCAAGTAGAATTGAAGAATGTCCATATAAACATATATCCAGTCTCATCATGTTCATTGTCCTCGAAAAATAGACAGAAAATTTTCCTTGCCATATCGGCCTTAAAAGATTGGATGAAATCTGACCTCAAAGAGCAAAATGTATCTTTTATTGTAAAAGCAAGAAATTAGTCTTAGCATCCCTGCTATGGATACACAAAAGCAAACTTTTAAATCAAACCTAAATGAACAAACGCCAAAGAATAGTGTTATAATGAAATTTGAAGGTCTTTTGCCTTCTGTCTTTCACCCTACCTTTTTCCTGCTGCTTTCTTCTGTTTTGTTTGCAATTTCTTAGCAATTCCAAGAAGATGATCTCTTTATCAATGGCTTCATCTGCTTGTCCTCTTCCAGAGAAATCATCCCCAAGTGAGACGGATCCTCTAGCATCATTTTTGCCACTAAATATCCTGCTATTGACCATGTCTGATACTTCCGAGCCTGTTTACCAATAAATCTCCCAAGTGTGCCATCATAATATTCTGGCCAGCTATCTTTCAGCAAACGTGTCTCAGCAAGATCAATAGCTCGTCTTGCAATTTGTGGTCTTCCCGTCTTGATGCAAGCAGCAGTTAGCAACCACAAAAGCACTGCATCCAAAATAGTGAATAATAGCAGGGTGATGAAAAAGGGAAGCTCAAGGGCATTAGAATTAACTATTACAGAATAACTCATCATTAAAATAAATGATCAACCAATCTATTTTTGGCACAAAATCACATGCTAACATTCAACTACTATTTATTATACTCACATCTCTGATTTTCTAAGAAGTGATGAGACAATATACATCTCTGATTTTCTACTAGTTAGAACAGAGAGGACATGGATGGAAAAAAAATCCTTTACCTTATTTTTACTAAGCTTATGGAGATATGGTCTTAAATAGGGCATAATAGTGCGGTATCGTCCATGGAGCCAATCCAAAAAGGGTGAAAAGGCTTCTTTTTTTTTTTGTCCTTTTGTTTCTTAAGTAACCGCTCTCAGGCCCATAGTACAAACAGCAGCTAAACTAAGAAAGTATATTGCTTCCCTCATTGATCTCTCCCAGTGAAAGTTGCTCTTGATTTGTGACATCAACCTTTATAAACTTAAACCACAGAGAGAACCAAGTTTAAATACATGTAAGAGACAACTAGTTTTATTAACTGTTACACTGATCCGCAAACCTCAAAATTGCAAGTCAAGAATGATAACAGAACCCAGGCATGCAAACTCCACAAATCTGAAAGGTTGCTCAATCATGTAGACAACAAATTTATCACCCTTATAAATTTGTTAAGGGGCTTCCAATGTGTAAACATCAACTGATGGTCCTGATAAGTACAGGATCATGAGAATCATGACCCAAATTTTATGATGTATTGCAAACAAGTGCAGGAAGAGAATTACTGTCCTGAACTCTTTTACCTAGTATTACAGGATTAAGCTCCCCTCCGCATTCTATCTGTTACTTTTCAATACACTTGTAATCAACTTTCACATGTCCATCCATGAATTGTGGAAATCATACCTATGAATGGTCATAACGGTGTACTCAAAAGTAATGGAGGGGAGCTGGACCCAGTATTACAAGGGTTCTTTTAATTGCTTTTAAAGCATAAAATTAACAACTCAAGTTCACAGAGTAACTACTACTTCCCAAAGTATTACGTGAAATCATTTTCAAGTGTCAATCAGGTTGTTGCCTACCTTCAAATAGCTAAGTTGTTGGTGATAGTTTATACTTATCAGAAGACGGCAGCAATTTGGGAACGGGGACTTATGAAAGTGGAATAGCTAGTTCCAAACTCTTGGTGTTACCAATATTAGCTTCAAGTTTCAGTGTATTTTCATTGTAATTTAAAAGAGTTGAAATTTATACACACAAGACCTTTTAACAAACAGCTAAAGTGTCAACCAGTTTGTTTAATCCTAGTAAGCTTTTGGTGGTTTGTTTTGTTTAACAAATAAGCAACAATTACTCTGTACCAGCTTCATGCTTTTACAAGATGCCACCAATAAATTTTTTGTTAATAACAGAAATAATCAATTATTTTGTCAATACGACAACAATTAATTACCCATGCAACAAACTAATTTCCTTTCTTATAAGATCAAAAGCACTAAAATGAAGATAAATTATAGAAAGAGATCGCCATACCTGGCCAGGATCCTCCATTGTGATAACTCCATCTCGTGTTCTTAGGGTCACAACCAGTGACAATTCGCCAGTCATGACTTTCTATTGCAGGATAAGCTATTTTTAAAGGCATTTCTCCAACAAGCTCATCCCAACGGGCTTCAATAAGGTCCATTATAGCCATTGATTGCTCTGGAGTTGCAAGAGAAGATAGGATTGCTATACAGTTACCTAAACAAAACCATCGGAAATCCATCCTTGCAGGACTAACATTGCCAATAAAGTAGCCACCTCGTGTTGGCATAAAATCAAATACCCAGTCAGGAATTGAATCAGGAATAACATTAAACTTATTTACTGCTGTGTGAGAATATTCCTCAGTTTTATATCTGTAAATATCATTTAGTTGTTGAAAGTCAAGCCAAAAGTAACTGCGCATGTGATAACTCAAGGCATGCAAACGCTTTACAATTCTTTCAATGCACTCTTTTCCTTCTGCATCATGCTTCAGCATTGATAAAGCACACCTCAACGCCATAAAGAAAAGTGCTTGAATTTCAATAGGATAACCATAAATACCCTGTAAAATAAGTTTACAACATTAACATAAAGATAAGACTTACTTTTCAAAAAATAAATAAATAAATAAAGATAAGACTCCTAGGTCTCAAAGAAAGAGAGAGAGAGAGAGAGTGGTGACAAAAAAAAAAAAACAAATATCAATCGTTGTCACCTCTATTTGATATTAATTAGAAAAAAGAAGTTTGAAACAAAGGTGTTCACAAAGTACTAATGCAGAATGCATAAATCAGATTTACTTCTTATATATTACATCAGCACACATAATCAACCAAGAGGAAAATTTTGAAGAATGCAATAAGATCTCTTTTTCAATTCAAAATAGAGAAGAAGAAAGATAAAAAGATTGCTAGGAAAAGGAGGCATGATGCACCTACCTTAATAGAAACAATACAGAAATGCAAGCATAAAGTGAAGATCAATAGGCAAATATTATTTTTAGATACAAATCATTTCCTTGATGAATAAATTACAACCCCAATCCTATATTGGGAATATATATATATATATATCTATCTAGAGAGAGAGAGAGAGAGAGCTTAAACTCATATTTACGTGCTGGCTTTTGTGGGTAAACTGTGAAACCCATTGGGTCAAAACAAACAATACTTCATAGGTTGGTTCATCACCATAGAATAACACAAAGAACATGTTTTTCTCAGACATTAAAGATGAGTCCATTAACAAAAATTTTCTCCAACTAAACAGAAGGGGATAAAGGAGGACTATAACTTATAAATCACTTACAATCAAAATAAGGATCTGGTCACCCAAAAGAATCATTTTCTTAAATGGTGATGAACTTAGAATAATAAATTAAAAAGAATCATAAGCTTATCACTATCACCACATAAATCCACATCATTCTTGTCTACCCTATCATGTAAAAGCCTAGCAAGCAATGCTACACAAATGATCAAAAGCTTATTTTCCACCATTCATCCCAAGTCTACCACAGAATAGGACTAAGCTTTTGAAATCTTGCAATCAATTTTTACTTGGAATGTTAGCATCACATCCATGACAATGAAAAAGACAAACACAAACCAACTAAATCCTACCAGTTCTTAGCAATATTAGGATGTGTATATTCAGCTCACCTTTATAGTGGACATGGAAAAGTTAAAGTGGACCATATTTTGTCTTTCTTAGCCAGTTATGGTCCCATCAAAAGGTAGATCATTTATATTGCAACGATCCTAAGGTAAAAACTCAACATGGAATCATATAGCTTTTCATACAAAGTTAATAGAAATTAACATGGGCCAAGAGCCCCAGAACTTATTTACATTCAGCAAAGCAAGATTTGGCTCAGTCTGATTGTATCTAATAACATACTCATGGAACTGCTTTATTTTTACCAGATAACATTATTCCTTTATAGTCATTCAAGGCCAAAAGACCATTGACAAACAATGTATTGTTGGTTAACTATGACAGTTTCACACAAATATTCATGTAATATATCATATGAAATCAATTTTGAATTCATTTGCTTCAATGACTTCCCATGACATTAGGAGATTTAATACCAGATTAAGAGTAGGTTAGTCTAAACAAACAAATAAAACTACAGCAGTTGCTCAAGACCATCACAGTAAACCACATCAATATGTTTATAGTAGCAGCATGCTACTAAATTAAAACCAAGGCAAGGGATTTATATATGTCATGCTGCTCCATTCTCTTTGCCACTCACCTCTAATGATAATTATCTGCCACACTTTATTTTTCCATTAATAATACATATTACATTTAATTTACAATTTTCATAAAGTTTGCTAATTTTAATTCCCAGATGTTTTGCATGTCTCACATTAATTAAAATAACTGTGATATTGGTAAGGAACCTTACTTATACACACAGGGGCAGACACACACATGCGCAAAAGAGAGAGAGAGAGAGAGAGAGAGAGAGACTACAAAAGATAGCTTACCATTCTTCGATCAATCATAGAGCATCCATCAGCACAAAGTAGGGTTGGGAATGTATCAAATCCTTCTGATAGACACAGAGTAAGTATGAGCCTCATTCCTTTTTGACACTCAGGTGTCTCCGCAAGAGATAAATCCCCGGTAGATTTTGTATATGCACGGAGCAGAATTATCCACCAAAATCCAGAGTCAACTGGAGCAACTCGTCCAATGGCACTCTCTCCAAAATCTGCAATAATTGTGTCTGTTTTACGTACAGGATCATGAAGCACTTTGAAGCTAGCTGGCATTGCACCTTCCCCTAGCTTGAATCTATCTATTCTTTTCTCCCACCCTTGAAGTTGTAGGGTCTTCAAGAGGAAGTTCTTAACTATCTCAGGCTCTCCATTCATCAGAAAAGCCAGAGCACTGGGTACAAAATCTCGAACAAAAACCTGAACAAATATCAAACATGAAAAAAAAAAATAGTCTCAGAAAATTTCAATAGCATAACTAAACAGACGGTTAAGGATTTTGAGAATAATAAGCAACTATAAATATTATAAACTTTCCTGCATCTTTAACTTAAACAAAATATTTTCAAAACAAGAAAGTTAATGATCATTTAACTTAATCTTTCCATTTTTCCTTACCAACCCTCTTTTTAACAATCAAAATTCCCTATTCATATCAAAGTTTAATAGTTGCTATGAATGGCTTGAAGTTTCACCTGATCAAAGTTGTCCAACGTGGATCAAGGTATTAACTATTAAATGGTGTTATCCTACATTAAATTAAGTTTAGAGTTTCCTATGGCCTTATATTCAGGTTCAAGCTTTCTGTCTCTTACCATTTAATCTTTAGGTTGAATGCTTAACACATGATCATAATCAATCATAGATGTCATGGTCGTAGTTTATAAATTTATACATATGCAATAAGAATTTCAACATCACAAACTCGAAACTGAAAAGGTTATTCCCTATCTGATGAGAACTTTACCTGATCATAGTTCAAAACTTCCTCAGAAGCATGATCATATGCGGCAATGGTACCAACGGGTTGGCCTCTGAAATACACCAATGATCTCCTGAGAGCTTCCCATGCTTCAGCCACCATGGGGTGAGGTTCAAAGGAATTTCTAGCTGATGAAGCCGGAGTATCAAAACCTGACCTCCCACCAGGCGAGTGGGTGGTCTCATAATTGTCATAGCTTCCTCTAGTGAGACCAATAGAGAGCTCACTTAGTGACCTCTCATCAAATGATCTTTGCCTCTCTATGTTAAGCTTTGGCTTGTTAAGAAGGCGTGACAGATCATAATCATCCATTTCGGAAATTGAGCAGGTTGAGCTCACATTTCTAAGTCCCATCTCTTTAGTCCCATCCATTTCTTTGTCTTCAATGCACAAAAACGAAACTCTCAAGTTTCAAAAGAAGAGATCTACAGTTATAAAGAAAGAAAAGATAAATGGATTAGAATCCCAAATACTATGGATAACCGTACCCCTTAAGAATAGCAAAGAAACATGCTTAATATAGAAACTGAAATGCTACGACTATATTTATAAAGCTGAAGGAAATAAAAGCCTTTGCCTCGTTATTTATTCAACAACCCATTTTCCATTTTTGTTACAGTGCAGAAAACAAATATAAATTTAATAAACAAAACTTTGTGCTCAGTACATTACCAAGATGGTTGAAGGATAAGAAGGAATTTTCCATCCAACCGACCAACCCCCATCATCATCATCGTTATATATACGGATTTGCAGATGACGCACACAAAAATTAGAAAAATGGAACCTTCTATTTACAGATTCTAAATTTTTTTTTTTAAAAAAAACATATATTTATTTGTTTTACAAATTTTTCTAACAAATTTACTGCATTATACTTGACTATAGGAAAAAATTACCAGAGAAAAAATAATCAAGATCAAAAAAAAAAATTCAAGAAAACAGATCAAGATGCATACCGAGAAAAAAAAACTAAGAGAATGAGAAAAACACAGAAACAAAAGAAATAATGCAAACCAGGCCACATAAAAAAGAAAACCCAGATCTGAAACTCATCCAAAACATCCAAACAAAACTCAAAACACACCCTCCTCTCCCCAAAACAAAAAGCTTTAAAAGTAAAAAATAAAAAACAAACCTTTAAGAAAACCAAAAAATGACGGAGAAAACGAAATTCTCCGGAAACCCCAAGAGAGAAAAACGACCGGCGACTTGGCCGGAAAATGGTTGGCGAAGGGCAAAGGAAAAGAGAGAAGCGAGAGGAGGAAGAAGAGAGGAAAAAGAAAGCAGGTGGCGAATATATGATATTTATAGAGAGTGAGAAAGCACAGACTTTGTAATAACAAACCGTACTACCGTCTCTGTCTTTCTCCTTCCCTTGTAAGAATAAACAAAAAATGGATTAAGTTTACCGGTAATTGCCGGTAAAAGCACGTGTGAAATGTCCACGCGGCACTAAACGACACAGTTTGGACACGGCTTTGCTGTCTGATTTGGCTACTGCAACTGGACTTTTCACTGCCCTCATTTCTTGAGCCCCTTTCTGTTGGAGGGACTTCCTCTGTTCTTTTTTGACCAAACTTTATTTTTGTTAGGTGGGCATTTCTCCTATTTCATTTTAAAAATACCCCTCTATTAAAAAAATTTAAATTATTCACAAAAATTTATATAAATTTATATTTTTTATTATATTTAATTAAATTTTTATAATTTTATTTTAAATAAAATATATAATTATCTGATGTAATATAATGAGGTATTATAATGATATAATGACATAGTATAGTGATATAATCATATAATATTTTTTATCATACATATCAATGTCACAATAACATACGTAAGTATAAAGTGATAAATATTTTTTTATTAATGATAATGTGGTTTAAGATAAAAATATTAAAAAATATTAATTTTTTTTAATAATTTTAAAATTTTTTAAAATGTTGTACCTATTTTGGTATATGAGTGCATTGCTTGGTGGGTTGACTTGGGTTTGTGGGTTAGCATAGGAGGCGCTTAGGGCAAAGGTTGGTACTAGGAGGATGAGACAGAAGCCATCAAGGCATGAACCAACTTGGCTGTTGTTAGGTTTAAATGGCAGATCAGATTTGGTTCACATGCCTAACTTCATCTTGGTTGTCACCTTGTAGGTACTAGTACTTTACATCTCTCCCCTCTTCAAATATTTGTCCATTCCTCAATTTGGTCCTATCTTAATAGTAAAATAAGAGATTTTAAAATTTTTAGGGTTCATAATTTTGTACTAAATACGTTTTGCGTCCGTTGAATTTTTTCCAACTTTATATTAATTTGTTGATTCATTTAAATTATTTATCGGTTTTTCTTAAACGTAATAGTTTTATCATACGTATCGTGTAATAATTTCATCATATTTTAATTTTTTTTCACTCGAACATGATATTGAAAAAAAGAGAAAAAATAAAAAAGGGATTGTCCCTCCCACTTTTCATCATTAAAATTTTATTTTATCAATATTTTTGCTAATTGTTTTTTGTGCTATTTGCTTTTTATTTTTTTTAATTTCTATAAAACAAAAGTGAAAAAACAAAAAGTAATATCATAATTAATTTAAAATAGATAAATAATTAAATTAAAACATAATTATCTATATTAGAATTAGAATCATATTTTTTTCATCTAAAAATAATTGAATATATTTTGTATATAGTTCTTCAAAAATTTAGGCGTTTTTATATTAAAACGCTTTTTTTTTCTTTTTTGCTTCCAAAAATAAAAATTAAATAGTAAACATACAAACTACATGGAATATATAAAGACATGAGTAGTATAATTATTATATATTTGAAAAGAATATCATGTAATAATTACTAAGCCAAATATTGGAGTGATTTGGTACATAAAAATTACTATTTATGTATGTGGAGTTCATAATCAATAACTATGTTTTTCACATATAATTGATAATAATGAAATTAATTCAATTACTAATAAAATGCTAAATAAGTTACCAAAGAAAAAGAAAAAGGTACTACCAACTCAACCCTTTTATGATGATAAGTGAAAATTTCTTTTCAAAAAACAGGAAAGATAATAAGTGAAATATTATTAATTGGTAAGACAAAATTTTCAAGTAAATAAAAAAATCAGAAAAGAATAAAAAGCAAAATTAAACAAATAAAATAAATTAATGTAAAACCCGATTTGATGACAAGATCTTTGATTCTAATTGATTTGAACCATTTTAGTTTAAATTTATTTTAATCAGGTATTTAACGGATAATATTTAGAATATTAGATAGAATTTGAGTGATAATTTGAAAATTTTAATTGGATATTTATAAGATGGAAGTATTGTATAAAATAATAAGATTCGAGTTAGGGTATATTAAAAATAATGAATACTTTACTTGTTGACATGTCTAAATATATTAATCATTGTAACGAGTGATGAATAAGGCATGAAGTATAAATCAAGTGAAAATACCAATACAAAATGGTATGTATCAAGAGTATACCAAATTAATATCAAAGTACTTTTTCTTCATTACATATAGTCCAAAAACTTGAGAGAAAATGTAGAATAACAACTTCCACCTTTCCACCTCGAGGCATCTTCACTTTGTCTAACCAAATCCCTCACGTATTGGGTACTTCCAAGGAATTTCACTTTGCTTTACCCAATTCTTCAATGCCCATGTGACTAGACAACTTTTGTAGCTTAGGTACTACTTTTGGATAAGTTGACTTTAACTCCATTGATCACTCAAGGGGAAAGTACCCAATGAAAACTTGTTGAAAATTTTAGATAGATTTTAGCTGTTTAATGTTATGTTTGGTTCTTGAAATAGTCATTTCGAGAAAAACGATTTGTAAAAAAAGTGAAGACACCAATATGAAATCTAAGAATATAACAAATATAAAAAATTGTTTTAATAATAAAAATCAAAGTGCTTTTTCTTAATTAGATAAGACCAAAACTTGAGAGAGAATATAGAATAACAAGTCCCACCTCCCTATCTAAAGGCATCTTCACTTTGTCTAAACCAAATCCCTCTCGTGTTGGGTACTTTCAAAGCATTTCACTTCGTTTTTACCAATTCTTTAATGTCCAATGTAACTAGATAACTTGTATAGCTATGTACTACTTTTGGATAAGGTGGCTTTTAACTCCATTCATCACACAATGGGAGGTTTTCAATGAAAATGTGTTGAAATCCTTAACAAGATTTTAGCTAATTACAACATGTTCGGTTGGAGAATGACAAGAATGACAATTCCATTCCCTTTGATTCTTGAATACCCTTTTATACCTTATTTGGTTCATCGAATGACCGATTAAGATAAGTTAAAATAGTTATTACCGACCTCCTATGAAGTAAGGAAAAATATATTATTTAATTACGTTAATTTTGTATTCTTTACTTTTAATTATTCTTTTTCTTTTTTAAGAAAAATTGACCAAGGAAAAATATTTACAAAATCGTATATGTCTTTTACAATATATTCAATAGAAAATCTACTCAACGTTTAATTTTCATTAGTATAACAAACAAATTTTTATATCATAAATTCAGTACTGCAATTTTTGAGAACTAAAAATTCAATACTTAAATTTTTAGTTTTGATTTTTTTTTTAATTTATCAAACAACACCTAAGAACTAAGTTTTTAATTTTGGAAAAAGTTTAAGTTTTGAATTTATGATGTAAAAATTATTTGGTATACTATTGAAAATTAAATGATGAGTAGATTTTCTATTGAATATTTTGTAAAACAAATATATGATCTTGTAAATATTTTTCATTGTTAAAAGTGAAATTAAATTACAATTATTTCCTCTGAATAAAGTTGACTGAATATATTAACTTATTCAGTAGTTTTTAGTTACTTAAAATTTTCAACACTTCTTCATTAAGAGTGTTTTAAAATTGAATATTTGAATTATTAAATGCATTTAAAAGTTTAAATTATTAAAAATAAAATTTTTTAATGGTTTGTCAAACATTGACATAAGTTCAATTAAAAAAAAGGGGATCGAAATTAGAAAAACTTAATTACAATTATGAAGTACCTTAGGTAGAGATTATAATTTTTCTAATAAAAGAGAAAATAGTTATCTCGATTTGAGTCGTTTTTTGCAATAATTATAACAAACACATATACTCCAAAAAAATAAAATTATAACACATACACATATACGCGTACACACGCATACACAGATATATATAACAATTGCACGTATCTAATATTGAAATTGAAATACGTGAAATCTTTGATTGGAGGAAAGACTTTGACGTAAACTTAGGTGATTGTAAAGTCTGGAATTGAAATTTATAAAAGAAATGACAATATTCAAAGACAAAAAGAAGATTTTAAAATAATATAAGATCACATTTTGCATATGTACGGTTTGCCTCCTAAAGGAATTGATATATGGATTTTGCATGCGGGTGTGCTATGATCCATCTGTCGCTTTTTTCCATAACTTGTGCTTAACTTGATACATCGGTTGCAAGACTTAACTTTAAATAAATATTTTTTATTATATTTAATTAAATTTTTATAATTAATGATTGATTAATAGTTATAAATTTAAATGTTACTTGTGTTATTTCATGTCACACTATATTAACGTGACATATTAATTAAAATGTAATCATAAAAGTAATCATATTGAATATCTCAAATTTTATATTATATAATAATAATAAATTAAAAATTAAGAGATGACAACTACAGAATCACCTTCGTCATCATCTTGTTTTTGTCGATAATTATATGATATTTTTTACTTTTTATATTAATATTATATGAGTATAAAATGATAAATAATATTTTAATTATAATGATGATTAATCAATTATTAATTATAAAAATTTATTTAGTTTCAAATAAAAGTATCGGGACATGATCATTAAACATAATAGAAAAATCAAAATTTATTTAAATTTTTTTAAATATTTAAAAAATGTAGTAGAATGCAAGAAACACAAGTTTGGCAAGGAAGCTCAAGGTTGTAATCTAACTAGCTGGGTCAACGTCAACATTAATTGGTCCAAATTCTGATTGGTTGTTGTTGGCTGCATCCTTGTCGCAAACCATCACAACCCAGCACATGTTTTTTTTTTTTTTTTTCCAATTTCTTGGTAAATCCTAAGCATCTACTCAGCAATTGGTCATTCCTTTGCAACTTCATAAATCCAGATATAACACGTAATTAAAAAATTATATATATATAAACATGCGTAATTCTATATACTTTTTCATTAATATAACATGAAAATCATTATCATGTAGTAGATCTCGACATGCTTTGCGACAACTTTTAATAGAATAATATTATTTTGTCAGATTTCTTGCTAATAGTATAAATGCAATAAATAAAAATTTATTTGCTGTCAATGTAATCGAACGATTGGATTGTCGGATACTCTATAACGATTTTCTTTTTAATCATGTAGTAGTTTTTTCCAATTCGTGTTTTTATTTATTTATTATTTTTATCATATTCTTTAAAACTAATTGCATTATTATAAACCCTCATTGACAAAGTGCAACATCATGTAATCGTCTTGTTTAATAAAAGATTAAGGGCATGAATCGTGACTTAAAGTAAATCACGTGTACCCAAACCTAAAAGAAATCAATAGCCATCTGATAATACATGTTACCTATAACATAAGACAATGGGGGCATTCCTTCAAAAGTCTAAACGAGGAACATATGGCGTGGATTAAGTCATTTTCAGTATCATTGACCATAAAATGGTTGGAAGAATGATTTCCCAATTGGATATGATTTTGACCCAAAGTTGTGCATGCTTGTTGATGCTTTGCCACTAATTTCTCCCAAAATTAAATTTTATAATTAAAGGATCGGCCCCCTTTTTGGGGTAAGAATTTTAAGAGAAGAATATTATGAAGTTCGAATTAGCTCGATCAGAAAATAGTTCAGATAGACATAAATAAAAAATATATTTTAAGATTACAAGTGTTCATAAAATAATGATGGATTTAAGATTTTATATGAAAGGTAATTAAAGGTTTAATGAAACCCTATATCTTAAATTTTATACTTATAATAATAAAAAAATTAAAAATTGAACGGTGGCAGCCATCACCTGGTCACCAATTTTGCTTTGCCCTTGCCTTGAACTCGAGTGAATTGGATAAGCACATAATTTGCACTCTAAATTAGTGACCAATATTTTATATGAAAATGATATTTTGCTAAAAATTAAAAGTGAGAATAGATCAACACCTTCTAGTGTCAATTGACCAAGAGCCTGGTCAATCAACCCTCCCTTACATTGATCCGCTAATTAATTTTCAAGATAAGAATGAATATAAATAGATTTTTTGTTTATATATATATATATATATATATATATATATATATATATATATATATATATTTGCGAGTTCATAGGAGTAAAATCCAAAATTATGAAAACATTGAACTTTTATTGAAGTGACAAAGGGGACAGATAGTTGACATTTTCTCTTGAATAAGAAGATTAATATGATTTTTAGCATAACAATAATATTGATAATTTTAAGCAAAAGGGTTGGCAAAACATCTAGAAAAGCCCTTAAACTTATTTAGAAAAATTCAAATAAGCTCTTATATTTTTATTATGTTTAAGCAAGCAACTATACTTTTATTTTGAGCTAAACAAGCTTTTATATTTTTATTTTGAGTCAAATAAATCCTTATAATTAATGGTTGACTTAGTTAAAATTTCACTTGTCATTATATACCACGTGGTGTTGATGTGATATGTTGATATGGATGATGGTATGGCATATTAATGTGGTATAATGAAATGGCTATGTGGTATTTTTTACTATTCACATCAACGTCATATAAGTATAAAATGACAAGTGGCATTTTGAAAAACGACAAGTGGTATTTTGTGTAATGACTATTAGTCAACCATTAATTAGAAGGACTTATTGGATCCAAAATAAAAGTATAAGGGCTTGATTAAATATAATAAAAGAATAAAGGTTTATTTGAATTTTCTTCAATAATTCAAAGCTTTTTTTGAGCATTATGCCTAAAAAGGTTTCAAATCAAAAGGTTTTTTAATGCTCATTTAGTGTTGGAGTCAAATAATATATTTGAAAAGACTTAAAGTGTCAATCAACACTCCCTAATATAGATAGACACTTTTCTTTTTATGTTTTTGCTTTAACTTTAAGAATTATTTGACGATTTATCACTTAAAATAATAATTTTATAAAAAATTATCATTTTTAGATGATGAATCTCAAATTTTTCTTTAAATTTGGGTCTTTCATTGCCTTTAATCTCGAACGTTCATTCTAATCTCCCTCAACTATATATACTCCTCCTTTTCACTTTTTTCCACACTTAGTGCTCTGTTTTGCACTCAAAGCACTAGAGTCTAAGTCTATTTGATGGTTTAAGGAGCCTAAAAGAAGTGAGAGAGTCCAAAAGGAGTCTAGAAACCATAAAAGGTTTAGAAGTCTTGGAAGAGTATAGACACTTAGAAAGAGCAAAAGCTTAGATGGCAAGAAGCCAAAACAAGCCAAAAAGGAGTTTAGAAGACTAAATGAGCCCATAGCCCCATATGAGTCTTAAAGGCTTAATTGAGCTTAGACAATCTAAGCTTAAACAGTTGAACCTTGTGTCTCATTCGAACCTAGATCCAAGCATATTCATCTTGGTAACATCTAAATCCACAATGACAGAAGGAATCCTAAAGTTTTAAAATTTCTTATTATATTCTTACTCCTTTTAGAAATCTATAGTTTTGCCTCTACAACAATTTTTTTGTTTGGTGAGATGCTTCTATAGCAATTAATCAACAACTAATTTTAGTAGACTTAAAGACTAAAATAAAACTTATTGTAGTATAATTATTCCCCAAGCCTTGTTGCCCCAAGACTCCACAACTAACCCACCTTTTGTTTGACCCCTTAAATACGAAATCTTGACTCCACTATTGGGAATCCACAAGCATGACAAACATGGGAGACAAAATATCCACATGAACATCTATCATGTAGATATTAGTATGCATGGGTTAAGATTATAATGAGTATACAATATAATAAAAGAAAATGACATGAGAGTGTGATTGACTCACACATACGCAGCAAAATAAATGGATCGAAAAAACAAAACAAAATAGAAATTTTCATGCCTTATCCCATGGATCTCCTTGGTGTTTTAACACAATCAAAACAAAGGGAATATTCTGAAAATAATATTACCTAACCAAGTGATATAGTGATCATGATGGCAACCCTTTTTGTTTATTAAAACTTGCGACACACCACAAGAAAGAAAGAGAACCTGAGCTACTTAATTGTTAGGCCTTCAATGGTTGCACACACAGTTGCAATGGATCCTTCAAAAAGAGGGAGTTTCTCAACCACGTCAATGTGCTAACAATGTGGATAACTGATTGTCCTTTTAACACATTATCAATTTCACTCTAGGCTAATTTTAGGGAGAAAAGTGCTTTTTCAACTGTTCCTCTCAAGTGGCAGTTAAAGTGCTTCTACTAGTGTGTTGTCAAACAACATATGTGAGGAATGGCTGAAAAGTGAGTTTTATACCTAGGTTAAAACCATCCTTGGTTTTTATTAAAGGCCTCAATATTATAATTATTTATAATATTGACCCCATGCTTAATTAAACTCATTTTAATTAAATCCTTAGAGGGTAAAACCTGGTGTATGATTCAAATCCATTTTAAATCATCACACTCCAAATTTAATCCTTATTACAACTTATTGTGTGTGACCCATTAAATTCCTAATATGTTGGCAATAACATTCAATTATAATCTAAGTGACCTTAAGATCACTAATTCAATACTATCGACTAGAGTGGTATCTAGCAACACATCATGGTTATCTAATTGTTAGCAGAGTCAAAGGGTTCTTTGATAATTTTTCAGTGTACAGTCTATCAGTGTGATTCATTCCTTATCACATATATCTCGAAAAGAATGAGAGTATGGTACAGTGTCTACTCTCATATCATTTTATGTTAATTCTTTTAGACTTCACCATTAGTTTTATTTGAGACTTAGAAAACTCCTTTCCTAATCTCCAAGTCGCCTTGACTAAGGATTACATATGGTTAGTGTGAACAAACTTAGGATGATGATTCTTCTCTTAACCACTCATTTGTTTTCACGTGCTTCATGTTACACCTAACATTCATCCTTTTTAAGCATCCTTGGTTAGGACCCAAAAAGATTAAGTTAAAGCATAGCACTCCACATATAAGACAACTTTGTATCTCAAGTTATAGAGTAATTACAGGACTGACACATGAGAAGTGTTCCATAGATACTAAAGTGAGCTACCAAATGGACATGGCAGGTCATGTTCAATGAACTTGCATCCTATGCAAGCACCCACATATTAACTCAAAATATCTTTATACTTCAACATATGAGATTACTTGCTTACTTCATAAGTAAAAAACATAACATGTGTCAATCTTTAAACATTATTAATGCCTTATCTTGATAATACAATGGCCATGAACTATTTTGAAATAGTGCTTTGATGCATAAGGCTCTCACAATTATAACTCGCTTATAATTCCTTTGCAAAACCCATATGTTCCAAGAGCTTTTTCTTTATAAGTTAAAGTAACTATTTACAAGGCAACTTATGAATAAATAAATATCTCTTGTTGCATTATAATAAATGTCATAATACATTAATTAACATGGAATACCCTCCACAATCTATGTGATTGGCTTTTGGACTCATTCCAACAAATATGTATGTACTAAAGTTATTTTAAATCGTATAGATGTATGTTGCTATTAGGATTGTCATACTAGTATGCTATATAAACTATATGCCATCATGATGATAATATTATTGTTATGCTTTGATAAAAGTATGCCATGTCATTTCACCATGAGTTATGCCATCACGAAGAAGTACACTATCATGCAATGTGTCATGTGACTATTAATAATGAAATATATCATGTAGTTCTATGTATGTATTTATCATAAAATATGCCATTTAACTCTAAAGACATTATTGTCATTTGATATGTCACATAGGCTAGGGACATTTTCATAATTTTGTGTATGATGTAGAATATGTATGGTAGCAAGTTTTTCTACTATTCCATGGTTAATTTCCTTTATGTAATTTTTACGTTGTTACTTTAAGTAATTAAATAATTGTTTGAACCATTTAATGGCCAATAGGCCATCAAAAGTAGTCAGTCCACTTGTACCTTTTTAGATGTATGCATGATAATATGAAAATTTTAATTGTTCGTGATTGTATGATATAGTAAGTAAATGTGAAGTGGGCTCTTTGATTTTGAAGCCCTAACTGAGTTGATTTAAAGTGGAATAATAAAGGTTGGATTATTTAGGGTAGGATTGGAAGCTTTGATTCCTTCTGTACTTCGCACCCTAGCTTTGAACCAAGTTCTTAGTAACAACGAGATTTGTGACCTTAAAGCTTATGTAATTGGTTCTCAATTCCGACATAAAAATCAAGTGGTGACTCCCAAATCTTGCCTTAAATGGCATAAACTCGAGTCTACTTAAAGTTTGAACTCACAAAAGCTAAAAGTGATATGTATGTTGCTTATGTCAATTGGTACCTCTAAAACTTAGTCTTTTATCAAGGTTTAATCTAATCTAGCTCACCTTTTTAAATTATATTTATTATTAAAATATTAAAAAATTTTATATTAATATATTAATATTTTTAAGTATATTTTAAAATTAAAATTAAACAAAAATCATTATAATTAATATAATAATATCTCAAACTTGGTCGAATAAAAAAAATTCCAATCTATTGCTTGGGATGAGTCGAGCTAGGCTCATAAAAAGGTGTATTATTTAAGAGTTTTTTTTATGGTAAAATAATTAGATTCCTCTAAGTTTTAGCCATAATTCCATATAAGCTCATTATTTTTTGAGATCATTATTTTTTGAAATGGATAGTCCGTCTCAAAAAATATCTTTCGTTAGACACATAAATTCAACTATTAGTTAACCGTTAATGTTTCTGTTAGTTTGATAACGTAACAATATTTAAAAGATAATTTTACCCTTTATTAATTTTAAAAATTATTATTATATAAATTATATTTTTTTTATTTTTAATTTTTTTCTTCTTTTTTGTTAAAAAAAAATTCTCTTGGGCCAAGGAAAGGGAGCACCAAATCAGTGCTCCATAGAAGAGAGAGCACCAGATCGATGCTCCCCTCCCTTAAAGGAGCACTTGTCGTGGGGTGGTTAGTCGATGAATGGGAGTGTCACCGATTGGCCACATTATTTGAGAGAAAAAAAAAATAAGGGAGAAAAAATAAAGGCCATTTTAGTCTTTCATATTTTTTGTTAACGGTATTTGCACTTTTGGTTCTCATTATCTATTTCGAAAACTAATGAACTTGCGTGAAATTTTGATTAAAACTTAGGAGGGTCTAAATATTTTACTTATATTTTTTTACGAAATTACATCTATAAGTAAAAATTATGATTACAATCCAGTATCACATCTCATATAAGAAATCAACTAAACAAATACACCAACCAACAAACCGATATATAAGTGGACAAATTCAATATAAAATTAGATCAAAACTCATAAATGATTAAACTTGAACATAAGACCTTAAGTTTCATGAGTTCCATTTCTGTTAAGTACCGTATTCATTATTATGAACATTGAATCACTTTTGTCTGTCTCTGTCTCCGTCTCCGAATCTAATTTTGATTTTCTAACTTCTTTTGTTCAAACAAATAAAGTAGGAGGCAAAATATGTTTGATTCCATTCCATTCAAACTTGGAAATTCCCCTTCATACTTGAACAAGGATTGAATTTGAGCCGTTGAGTCATGCATTATGGATGCTTACTAATCATGAAATGGATTGACACCCTAGAAATAAATTGAAGGTATTTCTCAATAGTATTGCATCAATTTCTTTTATTCTCCAAATTCCATTTTTCCAGCATTTCCATCAACATGTAAGGTTCAAACCAATCTCGATTATTGAAATATACGCTAAAACAAATTTGACTTTTAATTACGTTTTTTTTAATAATGTTGTGAAAAAGATTTTTTTCATTGGATTCTTTTTTCTTTTTTTATAGGTTTTTTCAACTAAATTTGATCTATTTATCATTTTCCGATATTATTAATTAAAAGCTTTTTCTAATTGATTTTAACCGATCAAAACATTTTATAGATTTGACTGCATAATTTAAAATTTTGATGGTATTTTGAATAAAATAAAGTTATAGAGATTGTATGCATCAATAATGATTAAACTTTATTCATTGCTGTTAAAGGTGAAAAAAGTGTAAATAAAAAGTTTTGAATAATAGCACTTTTTAAAATTTTTTTCTTTTAAAATATATGCTACATCAATTAAATTTATTTTAATATATTATAAATAAAACTTTAGCTTATATAAACATTTTGCGTAATTGTGTAAATGAAAAATTATGATATAAAAATTAGAAATATTCATTATCGTTTAAAAAGTTTTCAAATTTTTTTTTATTTTTAGTTTTGAATAATGTTTTTTTATTTTTAACTTATTTTAAGAAAAATAATTTTACTTTTCAATTAAATAGTGTGGTCACTGCAAATATTGTGTCAGATATGTAATTCATAACCACGTGAACAGAAAAAAAAAATGGCTTTCAACGTGGGGACCGAGGTTGTTGGGTTTATCTGCGGCAATCACTTTGTTTTTCGCCTTTTCAGCTGCATGAAAAATGTGCAAAATATTTAATTGGCAATCTGTATAAACAAATCTGACAAATAGTTATTAAAGGATAAAATTGGGTCATTGGTCTTGCGATTATTTTAAAATAATATTTTTAAAAATTTTAAATAAATATTTATTTTTTATTACGTTTAATCCAACTCGTATGTTTTTATTTCAAATTAAATAAATCTTTATTGTTAACGAATGACTAATTACAGTCAATATTCATTGACGAAATTTTATCAATGGACTTAATTCTATTGATAAAAACCTATTTTTTTATAATGCTATTATTAGTCAAAATGTTATATGATGTTAACATAATTGGTAAAATTACCACATTACCATGTCATTATGCTATATTAACATGTCACGTTACTATTCACTATATCATATCAACATGCTATAAATTAATAATTGACGTTTTGATTAACAATAGTCAACTAACCGTTAATAATAAAAACTTATTTATCTCAAAATAAAATTGAAAGATTTAATTAAATATAATAAAAAATAAAAAATTATTTAAATTTTATTGAATAATTTAGACGTTTTTGAGATATTATGTGTTTTTTGGTTAATCACTTGTATTGAATTTTGAATTCTATTATTGACTAATTATTAAATTTAGATAAAGTAATATCATGATATATAATATTATAGTAATTAACATGATTTTAATGTTATTGGCATACACAAAAAGACAAACACAAAAAAAGAAAAAGGGGTAAGACAAAAACGTATCACGAGGAGGTAGATAAATGCAGGGAATCCCTTATAATCTGGAATTATCAAAGCCTTATTGTACATTAAAGAATTCAACTATGAAATATAGAAATAAGTTGATGATGATCTCAGTGACACAATTGGGTAAATAGAGACAAACTGTGGTTGAGTATCTAGGAGATTCATTGTTTATAATAATTTTCTCAATTATTAATAAAATTGAAACTAAATCTTGGCTGTGAAGCACAAGAGATTTTGTGAGTTAGTTTTAGTTCACCCCCATAGGATATATTATCATATTCCATTTAATAAAAAATAAAGAATTAGGAAACCAACAATAGTTGCTTTTATTTCAATGTTTGATCATAAATAAAATAAAAATAAATGGATTTTTGAGAAAACTATGAGCAAACTATGGATGACAAGCTTCGGGTTTTTGAGAAAACTCATACTAGGGGTTTACTGGACCTCCCTCCTAGCAAGACACTTATTGGTTCTAAAAGGGCCTATAAAACCAAAAATTACTCAAATAGATTTGTTGAATATTATAAAGTTCGCTTAATGGTCAAGTGTTATTTTTAAAAGTTCGAGATAGATTAAGAAGAAACTTTTGCTCTTGTAGCTCGTTTAATTTTCATTTGCAGTCATTGTTGTTGCCGAACATTCAACACTTCTTCAAATGAAAGTCAAAAATACTTTTTTTAATGGTGATTTAAAAGAAAAAGTGTACATGTTGCCTCTACCTAATAACTCTCAACCTCATTATAAAGTCTGTAAGTTTTAACAAACTTTATACAATTCGAAGCAAGCATTGAGAGCTTGGTTTGCAAAATTCAGTTCCATTATTGCTCAGTTAGGTTCTATTTCTAGCCTTCATGATTTTGCATTTGGTTTGACATATGCATTGTTCTTCTTCATCTCTATGTGGATAATATATCATCACTCGCGATGGATACATCTTGTATTGCAGAATTACCACAGTTTCTTAATCAGTAATTTGAGATGAAGGATCATGGTTCTGTTAATTATTTCTTTGGACTTGAGTTCCCCTCCAGTACTGTGGATACTATCTCTCCCAAGCTAACTATACATTTGATTTACTTCTCAGGTCAACATTATTGACAACAAGACTGTGTTTACTCTTTTGGAGAATATTGTTAAACTTACTTCTATGGATGAAACTCTCTTTTCCAGGCCCTACCTTATATCTTCAACTTGTTGGGAGTCTTGTCTATCCACATGCAAAACATTTCTACAGGTAGATGCCATGTGTTTGTTGCCTAATTCCTTTCTTTTTCATATGTAACAGAGTCGATTGTCCTTCTTTGAGGTTGAGATTGAAATTATATTGAGAGTTTTTATCATAAAAACAAAAATTAAAGAGCTCAAATCAACATTAAATAAAATGTTGTTTTACTTTTGGAAAAATAGTAAATAGCCCGAAATAAGTACGATCCATTTAAGCTTAAATAGATACTTCATTCGTGTTAAATATATTTGTTTTTAATTGATTTTTACGCATTTTAAGAAAAATAATTTTGATTTTATTTAATTAAAATTTTAAAATTCTTTTATAAAAATTGATTCTCCATTTAAGATAATTTTAAAATATGAATAAGAATATTAGATGTCCAATAAAAAAATAGACAAATAAAATAGAACGAAAGAAATAAATTACATTTTAAGTTAACATAATAGATTTATGCAATTATTTCTCTCCTCACTTTTAATTTTGATTTCTTTTTGTTTTCTTTTCACTATATAGCATTACCTTTTTTTTTTCCTTTTAAATTTATTTCCCAACATATCTATTAAGAGGTTCTTGTGATGAAGACAGATAGGAAGTATCTACAATATCTTTTTTATGTAGTGAAAACTTAAAAAATATAACTGTTTGAAGGTTTAATTACACTTTTTCCATACTTAACAAAATTACAGACTTTGTTAAAGTATATAATTCAGACCCATTTTGACCAAAATTTATATTACAAACTTGTTAGTGAAGGCATGAAATTGTCAAATGAAAAATATTCATGCGGATATATAATATGCTCATATCCATTATTAGTTATAGGGAATTGAGTAAGTCTAGTCTTCTCAATATGAAATGTCAACAAATTAATGAAGTGGAGTTCTTATCCATTTCGAAGCAAATTAAGTCTTCCACTAAGCATGTCTAAAGACTTTAGAAAAAGGAAAACCCAATTGAATACCTTTGCTTTGGGATCTATGTCTTGGAATTTCCATTTTATTTTGGGGTTCACATTTTAGACCATAAAATTTTGTGATTAGACTTAGTGGATAGGAATATATTGAATAGTTTGGATAGGAAGATATTGAATAGTTTGCCCTTTTTTAAATGGGGTCTTTTAGCTACTTTTATTCCTCTTTTAAGAATGAGAAAAGTCTTTATGAATAATGCTTACAAAAATTCTTAAACTATTCATGAGAATTCTTTTATTATGTCTAATCTTATACTTTTATTTTAAATCAAATAAATTTTTAGTCGTCATTTATAATTTTATATCATGTGATGTCAATAGCATATTATAATGGATAGTAATATGACATGATAACTCACACAGCATTTACACTTTTTACATAGATGCCATGTGAATAAAAAATGACAATTAAATTTTTAAATTAATATCAATTAGTCAACCGTTAATCATAAAGATTTGTTTGATTTAAAATAAATAAAAATATAATGATTTAATTAATTAAACACATTAAAAGAGTAAAAATTTATTTTAATTTTTTAAATTAAGATGAAACATAATTATACTACAATTAAAGTCTTTACTAGCTATTCAAGCCCGTCTGGGCACCAACATTATTAGAATGCAATTTGGCCACACCACCAATGAGCATGCCAATCCTGCCTGGGTGACAATTGCACAGCCATAATTGTTGACCGACCATTGTAATATTTTTATTTCATATTTTTCATTATTTGTTTAATGTGATAAATAAATAAATAAATCACAAAACAAATATATAAGCATATAAATATAAATAATTGTAAAAAGAAATATAGAAATAAGTAAATAAATAATTAAAAAATAACTATAAGATACATAAACAATTTGTTTAGTAAACAGAGAACTAAATGAATGGAAAGCATTACATAATTAATTATGTGAAATAAAAAATTATTTTATTAACTTTGTAAATGTCTAATATATTATAAAAATTGCATAACATATCTTTAATGTTTTTAATGACCATTTTATCATCTTAATACATCACTACTGTTGGTTTTACCAAACAAACATCGTGTCACCGTTAATTTCAATTCACTATTGTAACTTCCGGTCTTTTCAATTATAAATAATGCTAATTAATTAGTCAAATTAAGTAGAAAGGGATTTAATTTTTTAATTTTCTATATGACTTCAGTTAATAAGAAAAATAACATTTAATTCATATTGCTTTAAACCCATAAAAAATGGAAAATGAGAAAACCTTGCTTGATGCATCATGCAATGGTGTGAGTCATAATGATTTGATACAAAGATTTGGGATAAGAAAGACTTCACCTCCCACTTCACACCATTTTTGCCCTTAACCTCAGGAAAGGCAACAGGGTTTGGGTAGGTGGGAAACGTGTATTAATTATTGAAGCTAAAATAAATTGAATCTCTGTACATCGTGACAGTAAGATCATTTTATTACTTACAATTTTCTGTCGTGTATTTAAGTCGTACGACCGTACCTTTATTAGCCACGCATTTACTTTCATTGTTGACACATTTATAAGTCGAAGAGATTATTCCCAAGCAATAATTCTTGCATTGGTAGTTCATGAGGAACCCTAAAGCTAGGGGCATCTCGAGTTCAGAGCGTTCAGCTCTGCACTGTTTGGCGAGTTAATGTTCCCCTTAACATGGTGCATCAATAGTACGTAAAGGAAGTCCACTTTGCAATTTCCTTGCCTGCTTTTGGCAAGTCCTCTTCAAGCATGTTTTTGTACACATAAAAGAAGAAAGAAAAAAAGCTTATGTGGGTTTTGAACATGAGACCAATGCATTCCCTAAGCTATACTTGGAATAATATCGAAGATGACTATATGTAATCTAAGATTTAATAGTTTATCTTATGTATACATATTACGTGTTCATATTTTCAATTCAAAAGATATATTTGTTACGTAGAAAAGGTTTTTATTTGTAAAATAGAAACTTATTCATCTCTTACTATATAAGATTCGTGACATTCTATCCTATTTAATTGTATAATATAGTCATTATACCCACAGAGAAAAAGACTCACTTAAGACCTACTTTAACCTTAATATTTCTCATAGAGTCCCATATCAATGAAGACTTAGATATACTTTAATATATCTTGTCACGGATTCATATTTTCAACTCACGAGACATATTTATTAAGTGAAGGAAAATCGTTATTTATAAACTTGAGACTCATTTTACTTCTTACGAACGTGAAATCCGTAACGTGTACACCTCCTTAATATACAAAAATACTCTCAGCCAAATTTGGCCAGTGCAACATAATTTAGAAAATTGAAAAATGAATTTAACCATTGCTATGAAATAATGTAAGTTTAGCGATGCATTTACTTACATTGTTGACATATTTATAAGTGTAAGAGTATTATTCCCAAGCAATAATTCTTCTACTGGTAGTCCATGAGGAACCCTAAAGCTAGGGGCATCTGAGTTCAAAGCTTTACAGCTCTGCACTGTTTGGCGAGTTAATGTTCCCCTTGACGTGGTGCATCAATAGCACGTAAAGGAAGTCCACTTTGCAATTTATTTTCCTGCCTTTAACAAGTCCTCTTCAAGCATGATTTTGTACACAAAAAAGAATAAAAGAAAGGCTGATGTGGGTTTTGAGCATGAGACCAATGCCATTCCCTAAGCAGTGGACATGGATGCTTAACCTAAGATTTAATAGTTTATCTTATATATATATATATTACGTGCTCATATTTTTAATTCAAAAAATATGTCTGTTAGGTGGAGAAAGTCTTTATTTATAAAACAAAAACTCATTCATCTCTTATTATGTAAGAGTCGTGACATTTTATTCTATCTAATTATACAATGCACTTGTTATACTCATAGAGAAAGGGACTCACTTAAGACCTACCTTGATCTTAATATTTCTCATAAAGTCTCACATCAATGAATACTTAGATATACTTTAACATACCTTGTCACGGATTCATATTTCTAACTCACAAGACATACTTATTAAGTAAAAGAAGATCGTTAGTTATAAACTTAAAACTCATTTCATCTCTTACTGACGTAAAATCCATAACATACACATCTCCTTAATATATGAAAATATTCACATCCAAATTTGGCCAATACAACCATCCGAGCATTTGGCTCATTGATTGGTGCATGATCTTTCTGCTTAAAGAGAAGGGTTCGAATCTCTCTCCCTCAATTATAAAAAAAAAAAAAAATTTGGCCAGTGCAACATAATTTAGAAAATTGAAAAATGAATTTAACCATTGCTATGAAATAATGTAAGTTTAGGGTATTGTTTAACTATTATAATTTGTAATTTTTAATTGAAAGGTTTTAGATTTTTGTTTTGGTAAAGGGGTTTTAGATTAAAAACTTTATAAGGAGTAGTGGGCAATTGTAGCTTAATGAAGAAAATGTGGTTGCCCATACATGAGAAGCCCAAGCATGATTTAGATGTCACCGATATTGGGCCGGACTATAATATTTTTATTAACGCTTTCCTTCATATTAACTGTACTAAAATTTGAGAAAACACTTAGGCTGTGTTTGGGATTAGAAGTGTTCATGCATTAGATTAGATCTAGTTGACAACTCTACAAATTAGGTCTGAGTTGATTTAGGATACTCATTTAAATTATATTTAACATCAAAATATTTATTAATGAAATAATATCTCGAGTTGGATCAAGTCTATACTTAAAAAGTCCCACTTAAAGCTCGACCCGAGTTGGGTAACTTTTGAGCTTGATGAGCCACCCGGCTCGTGGACAAGTCTAGCTTAGGTGAAGGTTTTATTTGTAGAGAGAATTTCAAAATTCTAAAATAAAATTACTTTATTTGGTAAAATAAATTTTATAATTCTTGCTCGAGATTCAAATTGGCTCAATTCTTTCATCAATACAATGTATATATGTATCCAAAGCTTCGGATCGATGAATGAAATTATCACAACAGATGAAATGAAAAGCTGGTTACAGCTAGTTGTGAGTTCCACTTCCGCCAAGCCTCCATTCCCTGTCGCGTTAACCTCAGGCCTTTCGGGAATTTGAAGAATAGTTTGAGGTCGATGTATGCAACACTTTGCTCTCTCCATGCTAAAGTTGGATGGCGACCTGGAGCCAGAATAACCGACATGGGGCTCAATGATTTAGCTGGGGATAGCTCATAGTGCTTATGGCAAGTTTTTGTCATCAGTTGGCGGGGGGGGAATGGATATGGAGGTATGCAAATACCACACTCAAGATCAAAGGGGGTCAACTAGCTAGCTCTCCATGTTTGTTTCAGACCTTGTCTGTCATGAGATAAGGGAGGCACGCTCTCCTAAATGTGTAAAGGTGGAAGATGCCGTATACCCTGTACATATGATTTCATGGAAATCAAGAAAATTAATAAAGAGAGAATGTGAGAGCTTGAGCTTGCATGTCATCCTAATTTATGCCATTCCGTACAATATTAAGCCCTAGGTCTGGCTCTTTAAGTAAGCGGACAAGGAGATCAGGTCAGTGATGTTTGTGTTTCGAGCCTACGTTGAACAAATTATAGTGGGTATGGAAGGGGTTTCTTTACACGCAGAGCCGTCAGGAACCCCATGTGTAGTTGCAGATGCAGCTAGCTAACGTCTGCGACAGCACTTTTCTGTGCTAGGTGGGGAACTTGTAGAGACAACACATCCAGCCACATTAATGGAAGAAAACAATCACCAAAATAAATCCGTTGTCGTCTACCCTGGCTGTCCATTGGGTCTCTCTCACTTCAATTTGCACTTTGGAAGCACGTTAGGTGAGGATCAACCCCAGTAGTCCACGTTAAGGCCAATCAATCCTCTGCCAAGCCTTCTTTACATTGCTGCATGCATGCCTTATCTTGCACGATATATATGTAATTAATGAAGGCAAAGGCACGCCTCCCAAGCTCTATAGATACTTAGAGCATTCCCTTAAAATTCCCAACTTACTTCAACCTTGTTGAGTGACCCGATGCCAAAAAAAGTAGAGGCTGAAGAAGGAAAGATCAGGAGAGCTTCAAAGGGGCATTTTGTGGTATATGTGGGTACTACAATGACAAGGTTTGTGATTCCCACATCTTTCCTGAAGAACCCCATCTTCCAGCAGTTGCTTGACAAAGCTGCAGAAGAGTATGGATTCAATAACCAGAGCAGGCTCATCCTTCCCTGTGATGAGTTCGCTTTTCAAAGGCTTACCAAGTTCTTGGCCCAGCATTGTAATTCTTAGATACCTTTCCCCACTTCAAACTCTTAACTATTACATGATCATGATCATGAATCCAAGGGTCGTTTACTGTGGTAATAATAAACGATCAGCTGTCTCTATTTTGCTTATTTGTAATTCAGCTTTTTCTTTTCCATGCAAACTTCCTCATTTTTCTTTCTTTCTATCGTATAGTAATATCTATAATTATGAGATTAGATTTATGAATAGAAAACTATAATTACCCTCGTTACCAAGACATCGTCGTCGGAGTCCCTCGACTTTAATATGTCATTAAATTAAGTTAAATTAATTTAGTCTTAATAAAGAGATAATATTATAGTACATAATTTGATTTAATAAAGTGGATTAAAATTTCAATGTTATACGTGGGTTTAAAAGTATAAATCTGTATAAGAATTCACTATATAAAAGTATGATTAAGTCTCTCCCTTGTTTACAAGAACATTATGTTGAAAAAGATGATAGTGCATTGAATCTTGATAATTAAAATTAATCACTTAAATCATGTATCAAGAATTAATAACCCTTTTGTGCTCTAAATTCCAATTAGATGTCTTCGTAGACCAACCATCATCTTTTTATCTTCCTATTGCCATGGCAGAGTTTGATTTCTCCTTGAGAGAGTTATTTTCTCATGCTTCCACATATGGAATATTTATACACATTAGGGTTGAGAGGTGTCCATGAATCGAGTTCAAACCTCATCTTATTTATATTTTCAAAAGTTAAATTCTAATTCATGTTCTTATTATTTATATTTATATTCATGCTTACTTATTATATAACATTTATTATTAAAATATTTAAAAATATTTATATTAATATTTCATGTTCTTTGATCAATTAAATATTTAAGAATAAAGTTTTTAATTTTAATGTATTTAACATTTTAAAAAAATCACATAAAAAATCAAATTTATAAATATTCTGAAAAACAAGTAAAGTAAACAAAATTTTAGAACAAATTTTAAAAAAATTAAACATCTAATTTGAAATAAAAAATATTATTATTTATTAATAGAATATTACTTTTAGATGGAATCTGGGCCGGGCTTGAACCTAAGCCCAAGCCCGACATTGCTTGTGCTACAAATTTGGGCGGGCAATCCGATCCTCCCTTAGAGCTTATAGCTCGAATCATGGAGCCTAAACGTCTTCATTAGTAGCTCTTGTCCATTTTGATTATGTTGGTTTGGTAGTATTATCTGAGCCGGACTCTATTATTTTTCAAATTCTTTGGCTTTTTGGTGTTTATTGGAGCCGGTGTCATTGCGGAGCGAGGAATCATCGAGAAAACAATAAGAAGAAAGAGACAGAAGAGACGACGATGATGATTCCCATTTTCCATTACCCATTTCTCTTTCCCTGTCCATTCTCTCTCTTTTAATCTGACGAGAATTACAAGGGAAGCAAAACCCACCTTTCCATAACGACCCACCAACGATCTAAACTTCACCCAACTCAGATCCGACACTCACCCGCCTTCTTTTTGCAGGTACAATTGAACATTCTTATGTTTTCATTAATATGGTATTTAGTTTCCTTTACAAATGTTTGTTATTTTGCTTATGTTCCTTAAAACTCGCCTTAAATTTCTGATTGAGTTTTGGATTCCTTTATTGTATATGTTTTGCGTCATAAAAGGCATAGTGCTACAGCTTGTATTTAGGATCTCTACCCAAACCTTTTGTGTTTTCTGATTCTGTATGGGGTTTTTTTTTTTTTTTGGATATTTTTGCTTTGCAGCGTTTGTTTGGTTTTATTAAACAATGGATTCGAAACCCAAGAGGAGAACGGTTATAGAGAATGGGGATACAGGGGAAGACTTGGTACTTGCAACTGTGATTGGGAATGGGGATGATTTGAGTCCACTTGTTAGACACGCCTTTGAAATGGGGAGGCCTGAGCCGCTTGTTCACCAGCTGAAGCATGTTGTTAAAAAGAAAGAAGTGGAAATTGAGGAGCTCTGCAAGACCCACTATGAGGAATTCATTCTTGCCGTTGATGAGCTTCGGGGCGTCTTGGTTGATGCTGAAGAGCTGAAAAGTGATCTCGCAAGTGATAATTTTAGGTTGCAAGAGGTTGGAAGTGCTCTTTTGGTGAAGCTTGAAGAGCTTCTTGAATCTTGTTCGATTAAGAAAAATGTGACTGAAGCTATTAAGATGTCAAAGATTTGTATTGAAGTCTTGGAGCTCTGCGCTAAATGTAACAATCACATTTCAGAAGGCCAGTTTTACCCTGCGTTGAAAACCGTGGATTTGATTGAGAGAAACTACTTGGAGAATATCCCTGTAAATGCAATCAAGATAGTGATAGGGAAGAATATTCCTATAATAAAAGCACATATTGAGAAGAAAGTGACTACACACTTTAATGAGTGGCTGGTTCAGATTAGGAGTTCTGCCAAAGATATTGGGCAGACAGCAATAGGTCATGCTGCATCAGCACGCCAGAGAGATGAGGAAATGCTGGAACGGCAGAGAAAAGCCGAGGAACAGAACGTTTCAGGCTTAGGAGATTTGGCATATTCATTAGATGTTGAAGAAGTTGATGAGGATTCTGTTTTGAAGTTTGATCTGACACCTCTTTATCGGTCATATCACATCCATGCCTGCCTTGGAATCCAAGAGCAATTTCGTGAATATTACTACAAGAATCGGTTATTACAGCTCAATTCAGACTTGCAAATATCTTCTGCGCAACCATTTGTTGAATCATATCAAACTTATCTGGCTCAGATTGCAGGCTACTTTATCGTGGAAGATAGGGTCCTAAGGACAGCTGGAGGCCTGTTGTCTGCTGATCAGGTTGAGACAATGTGGGAAACAACTGTATCTAAACTGGCATCAGTTTTGGAAGAACAATTTTCTCATATGGATTCTGCAACGCACCTTCTCTTGGTGAAGGATTATATTACTCTTCTTGGGGCAACTCTTAGACAGTATGGGTATGAAGTGGGTTCAGTTCTTGAGGTATTGGATAATAGCCGAGACAAATACCACGAGCTTCTTCTTGAAGAGTGCCGGCAGCAAATTGCTAATGTTCTTTCCAATGATACCTATGAGCAGATGGTAATGAAGAAGGATACTGACTATGAGAATAATGTTTTGATATTTCATCTTCAGGCTTCAGATATAATGCCAGCTTTTCCATATATTGCACCATTCTCTTCTATGGTGCCTGATTGCTGTCGCATTGTTCGATCATTCATCAAAGGCTCTGTTGACTACTTGTCTTATGGGGTGAATTCTAATGTTTACGATGTAGTGAGAAAATATTTGGATAAGCTCTTGATTGATGTGCTTAATGAAGTTGTTCTTACTACAGTACATAGTGCAGGCATTGGTGTATCTCAAGCCATGCAGATTACTGCAAATATATCATTTCTTGAAAGAGCTTGTGACTTTTTTCTGCGACATGCTGCCCAACTCTGTGGGATTCCAGTTCGATCAGTCGAGAGGCCTCAGGCCAGTCTGACAGCCAAGGTGGTCTTGAAAACTTCAAGAGATGCAGCTTATCTGGCTCTCCTGAATTTGGTGAATGGTAAGTTAGAAGAGTTCATGGCACTTTCGGAAAATATAAACTGGACTTCTGAAGAGATATCCCAAAATACCAGTGAGTATATGAATGAGGTGATTTTATACCTTGACACTCTTTTGTCAACAGCACAGCAAATTCTACCATTGGATGCTTTATACAAAGTTGGGAGTGGGGCTCTTGAGCATATTTCCGATACTATTGTTGAAGCATTTCTCAGTGATAGTATCAAGAGGTTCTACGCTAATGCCGTCATGGTTATCAACAATGATCTAAAGATGTTAGAGAATTTTGCCGATGATAGGTTTCACAGCACTGGTTTAAGTGAGATATATAAGGAAGGTAGTTTTAGAGGTTGCTTGATAGAAGCCCGACAGTTGATAAACCTTTTGTCTAGCAGCCAGCCAGAGAATTTCATGAATCCTGTAATACGGGAGAAAAACTACAATGCATTGGATTATAAGAAAGTGGCTAGCATTTGTGAAAAATTCAAGGATTCAGCAGACGGGATATTTGGGAGCCTTTCGACCAGAAATACAAAACAAAATGCGCGGAAGAAATCAATGGACGTGCTGAAGAAAAGATTGAAGGACTTCAACTGAGAAGGATTCAAAAGTTTGGTTGCATTAGAAGCAGTTATGTGTGTTTTGATCTTCATATTTCTTTTTCGTTCCCCCTTTTTTCTAAATGATATTGTTTGTTAGTTCATTTGGTCGTAAATTATTATAATAAAGTTTCTATATTCCTCTCACATGGAGTTACTCTTTTTTCTTCTGGTTAACCTACTGGAGAATAGTTTTTCTGGAATTGGCATGATACATTGTCATAGGTTGAGGTTACTGTAAGCTTTAATTAGGATCTCTTTACATGCTTATGATGTTTGACATTTGACAACCACTACCAGGCATATTCATTTTTTTAGTATTATCTTTTCTACTAAATTCTGCTTGATCTTTTTAGTATTATATAAAGAATTTAGGTCTACATATTCAATGGTTGAAAATTTTGTCCAACAAACAAGCTATTTAACCTTTCTAGAGGTTATGATAATCTCCAGAATTTTTTGGTATTGAGAACAACTTACTGCCCTGTTTTCCAGTTGTTTAGGTAATTGTCAGCCATGGATTATAGCAACTATTCTCTCCCCCTTTTTTTCCCCTCTTTTGCATTATTCTCTCTACGACCATTACATTATCAGAGTAAGTCCTTAAAGAGCTGGTTTGGAGCTGCATTTTCTGAATTTCACTGTAAATGCAATGCCAAACAAGGTAAATTTGCTTTATCTTTTTACTATTATATAAAGCATTTTGGTCTATATATTCAATGGTTGAAAATTTTCTACAAGAAACAAGCTATTGAACCTTTTCAGAGGTTATGGTAACCCCCAGAAGTTTTGGTATTGAGAACAACTTACTGCACTGTTTTCCGGTTGTTTAGGTAATTCTGCCATTGATTATATTAACTGTTCTCTCTCCCTCTGTCTTCCTCTTCTGTTGTATTATTCTCTCTACTGACTCTTGCATTTCAGAGTTAGTCTTTAAAGAGCTGGTTTGGAGCTGCATTTGATATTTAGTGGCTTATTAAGATTTAAACTAGGAGATTTGTAGTGTTTCTTTTCTCTTGAAGCCTTGCAATAATTAAATCTATTATTTACTTTCCGTAATTTTTTTTTTGAGTTTAAACAAAATTGAAAAAAATTAGAGTGTTTAATTAATATCTACTTTCTACATTTTGAGAGCTATAAGTTTTAGATCAGGAGATTTTTGGTCTGTAATTTTATAAGTACTATTGAATTGAGGAATTTTATATGCAAATAATTTTAATTTTGAGCATTTTGGGATTTGAACTTCTGCTGAAAAAAAATGGAAAAACAGATTATTTTTTCGTCTGTTTTTGTTGTTCTTCGATTTTCTTTCGGATTTACTTTTTGCTTGACCCAATCTTCAGGTGCTAGACTGCTTTGGAGATATATGTTGGGATGTATGCTGGCCTTAGTCCTGGATGGCAACTCAAACATTAGACCCTCTTAGAGTTTGTTTTTCGGGTTTGTATCCAGTTGTTCATCGATACAAATATAACATTTTTGGAAATATTTATTCAATCCAGGTTTAGAAATATTTATTGGAGGTGCCTGGAATGAGACCCTTCATTTGATGTAACAATAAATGTTCATATGTTGTTACTGAAGGCCTTGAGACACTGTTTTTAATTGTAGATTCAATGATTGGAATCTCATTGACTTATATATGCAAGGTTCAGTTGAAAATCTAAATTAAGTTGCTGCCTTGCAGATGTATGACAATTCATTGACTGTAAGTGCAATGGAGTTGTTGATGCACGGCAACTCTGGTTAAACATCAATGCAACTGTAAGTGATTGTTACTAAGCTTGAATTAGATTTACTTGTATTTGTATGAGAATATTTATCAGGTTCATTATGTTGGATTCCTCTGAACTTCCCCCATCATTTTGTAAGTTTTTCTTCTTCTCTGTCACACAATTAAAGAAAGTCTTAATTGAGATTTGGCCGCTGAGTTTTTTTGGTGCTGTCGAATTAACTGGATTGGTGCAAGCATTTTCCAAGAACTGTTTTACTAGCTGCAGAGGCTTTTCATAGAATCAAAACGTAGAGAAAATTATAAATGGAGAAAGAGTGGCATATCCAATAATCATTTATCTAGCTCTGTCTCTCTTCTCTCGCAATAATGCCTTGAAGATTTAGGATCTGGGATTAGCTTTGGGTGTGCAGTGGTAAGCTTCCAGTCGAAGTAGATTATGTAAAAGTAGACCTAAGAACTTGGTTTCGTAAGTTTCAGGTTGGAAAACATTTTGTGGCTATATTTGTTTCCCTCATAGCCAACTGCTATTGCTGCTTCTGTAGTTTGGATTAAATGATGTCCAGACAAGTTAACACCCTTTTTCTTAAGCAATGGTTGAGCAGTAGCACCACCATTCAAGTTTATCACTTGAATGCGCTTTGTCAGAGCTATTTACAGTGTTCAATCTCTCTTGAGACTAGGAACAGTGTCCTTTGCTCAATCTCAGGAGTCCCAGAAAGCTTTTATGCATGTCCCCTTGCTCTTGTTTGGAGTTTTGCTTGTGGTTCAACCATTTATGCTATGAACATATCACTTTTGCAAGTTGCTAAAATCATGTCCGCTTTGGCTCCATTGGAGCTCATGGTTGGAGATGGTGTGAATACTTAAACAGAGGTAGAAGGGAGGAGGTTAGTAGGGGCTCCCGCCTCTCAAAAATTTTAAAATGTTTAAAACATATCTTTATTTTTAAAACATATTTTTGGTTTTTTAGAATTTTATAATTTTGTTACTACAATAATTTTTTGTTTGGCGAGATGTCCTACAACAATTAGTTAACAACTAATTTTAATAGACTTTGGACTAAAATAAAACCTATCGCAATAGAATTCTTTCCAAACCTCACTTCTCAAACTTCACAACCATCTCCTCTTGTTCTATTTTTTTTTTTTTTACCAAATAGAAACAAAAACTCTTTTTTTTTGTTATACTTTTTTGCTTGCCATAGTATTCTTTGTGAAGAAAACTTCTAGTCAATAATTTAATTTTCATGTCATAATAATTGATAAGTCTGGTTTATTCATTCTTGGTATATGTTTGGACTTTCAAAATAATTTCGAATCGTTTGATATTGAAAGTATTTACAACTTTGCAAATTAATATTACCTGATTACTTTGTTGAGCATGGTAAAATACATCTCAGCTATTAATTGGATTTATTCAAGCTTAACATCTTTTATAATCAGGCTTTAGAAATTGTATGTACACTTTTTAAACTATGTCAAGTGTTGAAGAAGATAGGAATATCAAAAATTTACTTCTTTGTTGACAAATGAATCTGGCTTGATTCTTCGAGTTTTCATTACAATATCAGAACATGCATTTTTTGCTATGAAACTTGTTAAGAACGAGATTTGTAATAGAATGTCAAATGATTTTTTAAAAAATTAATTAATTCTTTTCATTGAAAAAGAAATCATTCGAGACTTTGATACTGATTAAATGATAGATATCTTCAACTCTATCTCTATGAAAGACGGTGGAGCTCAATTAAAGATGCTCAATATTAACATACAATAGTTAAAAATTATTTTTATTTTGTATTTAATACGAAATTAGAGTTATTTATGTAATTTTCATATGAATTTTTTCTATTTAAGTTACTTTATATTTTTTCATATGAATTTTCTCAAAAAAAAAAAAGAAGTTAATACAACACTCAATTGACAGATATTTATTAAGAAAAAATTTGTGACATGTTTGGCAGGTTTTTAAAGTCTCTTTTTGGGTAGATCTTGCATTAAAATAAAATAATAAAAACATGTAAAATCAAGTTTGAATTTGGATCACATTAAGAGTTAAACAAAATCCAACTTTAAAAACAAAATAGTAAAAGAACAGAAAGAATAGAAGTCAAAGAGAATAAAAGGCAAATTCAATAAACAAATATGCAGGAAAAGAAGGAAAAAATAAAAATTAAATCAGTAAAAAGAAAGTAATTATAAATTTGTATACAACAAAACAGTAAGTAAAATTAAAAAATAGAATGTAAGGAGCCAAAAGAAAAAAACTGTTCTCATCATTTACTAATTGGTTAATTAACATCATCCATAATCTTCTCAATAATGAATGAAACCATAGATATTCGCAACGTAAATCACGATTGGCATTGACTATATTATAGGTGACCATGTTCGGTTCTCAAAATACCAAATTACATAGCAATTAATATGAAAAAAAAAAAAACTCATCTTAATTTACTCCAAATTTAAAAAATCTAATAAAATAAACCATCCTATAAACAAAGATATATTGATCAATTACAATTAATTTGATATAAAATTACATAATAAAATGAAAATCTTACTACACAAACTCAATAATTATGAATAATAATGAGCACTCGAATATTTGATTCATTGATTGGTGCATGATTTTCTGTTTAAAGAGTAAGATTCGAATCTCTTTTTCTCCTAATTATAAAAAAAATAACTCAATAATAATGAAAAAAGGTGTGTGTGCATTTTTATAAATTTTGTTTGAAATAAACAACACAATTTTAACAGTGAAGGTTTTCCTTTTCTTTTACCGCTCTCTAAACTCCCACCCACTCCCATCGAAATCCGCCAAGTACCATTCGCGAAACAGAAACACTAGTGAAGGCTTTCATTTTCTCTTACCACTCTCTGAACTCCCACCCACTCCCATCTAAATCCGTAGGCTCTCCTTTTCTCTTACTGCTTTCTAAACTCCCACCCATTCCCATCTAAATCCGCTAAGTACCATTCGTAAGACAGAAACACCAGTGACGGCTCTTCCTTCTCTGACTGCTCTTTAAACTCCCACCCACTCCTATTTAAATCCGCCAAGTACCATTTGTGAGACAAAAACACAAAAATTAACAAAACCCAAACAAATAAAACAAGAATAGTAAAAAAAATAGAAAAAAGTGTTAGATACAAAGAAAAAAATCGAGAAAATTTCATTAAAACCCAAAGAAATGATATAACTTAAAAGCCAAACAAATGATAGAACAACAACAAAGAAAAAAAAATAAAATAAAGCCTAATGGTGAAGATCTAGCAAGCTTGGTCTCAAGCTTAATGGTAAAGGTTTCAAGTGCAAACAATTCTTCTAACCATGATGACTCCTACCAAACCTATTCACTAAAACTTTGTATCTGGCCTAATTCGAAGATATTAGATAGAAAGTAGTCTAAACTTTTTTGTGCAGATAGCGATGCAGACTTTCTTCTTAAATGTCTAAATCCACTATGAAAAAACCTAAAGTTCTTCCTCACTTTGCCGTTCAAAAAAGATGAATTGGCCAACCCAACAAAAGCTAGTCACTCAAGCATGAACCCAGACCATCTCAGGCTAGCAATTGAAGAATGTGCCTAACTCTAAACCCAAAGACTTATTGAGTCCACAACTTCTTCATGGTCATGCGAAGCCTTCTATGTCAACAAATGCTTAGAGCAAGTACGTAGTAAGTTACAATTGGTTATCAATTACAAGCCATTACACTTGTTTTTAGTGGATGACAAGTTCTCATTACCCAACAGAAAAACACTATTCGTGAATTTGTCCAATACCAAGGTTTTTTTTAAAATTTGTACTTAAACATTTATCTCATTAGTTGATGTATAATCCTTCCGCTTAAAAAATAAAGTTCGAATCCCCCTCCCTTAATTATAAAAAATAAAATAAAATTTTTTCTCTAAATTTGACTTCTGCATCTTGCAACACCACTTCCAATAGATAGTAATACCCTTCGAACTTAAGACAACATTGTATTTATTCTACAAAGCAATGACGAAGATATTTAACCCAATATTATATAACACACATATTTATATTGACGAATCTTACTGTTTTTACTTAACGAGACAAGTTACAGACAACTGTTGAAAAGATTCCAAAGCATCGTCTAATACTATGGGATACTGTTATCTAGAAAAAGATGACCTTTGGCACTACAAAAATCGACTTCCTTGATATGCACCTAAAGAATGGATAATATATTGCACAGCCACACATTGACCAAGAACTTCAATCCTTTCAAATGAAAGACTCACAAAAAAGCCAGTTTAATAGTTATTCGGAATTGTTAACTACATGGAAGAATTCATCCTATATCTTGCAAAGATTACAATTCCACCTAAATTACTATTAAAGAAACTCCCCAAAACAGTGGACAAGGAAGCAAATGAAAACTTTACAAATCCTTAAATCTTTGGCTAGATCACTTCCAGCACTGCAGATTCCCTCTTAAGGAAAAAAGATGCTCAATCTAGGCCATCCTCCCACTCAAGAACCAGATGTGTCAGCTTTTAGACACAGTACAGTACCAAAAAGAAGCCTCTTTGCAATAAACAAAGCTTCTCAAAGACTCGGTCACAACCAGCACTATAAAAGGAGACCACAACATGCTTCTGAGGTAGCCCTGCATCACTCAAAACCCACAATTGTCCCCTAAAACCCTTCTTGCCGTAGCCATTGTGGAACCAACACCTTTTTCTCCTACTGAAAACTTCCCCTTTGAAGATCTTCCCCCATAACTGATCTCCCAAATACCCCAAAAAATAGTAAAGTCTAGGGCACGAGACAAACTCTTTCATTACCAGAGTAGTCTCCTAGTCATGCATGGAGACCAAGCGATAAGACCGATTGGTAATAGATTATGAATACCGCAAGAACAATAAAAAAAAATCAATGCTTTATTTTTGAAGAGTTTGATACTTTATTTTTATTTTTTATGTTTGCATGCGAATTATATGTTAAACAATAGTTAATAAATATAAAATTGCTACAAGAAATTTGACATGATTGAATTCTTTAAAACACATCAACTAACAAAGAATCTATGCTTTAGAAACATAAAACTTCACAAAATTAAAAAAAAATCTTTATAATTAAATTTGAAATTTTATTTCTTATTTTTAATTTAATTTTAGCCTAATATTTAGAGTATGTTTGGCTTGATTTTTTTTATTTAAAAACTATTATGAAAATTTTATAAAAAATAATAGTTTTTAAAATTAAGTTAAAACTATTTAGTAAATTTACTTTTATAATATGTTTTTTTTATAGATAAATTGTTTAGTAAAATAATTTATATAATTTTTAATTTTGGTTAAAATTACCATTAAAGGTAAGTTGAGATTATTTTTAATAAATAAGGACATTTTTGGAACGAAAAGAAAAATTCTCCTAAAAAATTAGTATGTTTTTTTTTAAAAAAAAGAGAAGGCTCAACTCTGGAGCTTTTCTTGAATTTTTTTTATATTTTATTCTTTAAAAAAATATTTTTTGATTTTTATTTTTAAGAGATAGATAAGTTAAAAAATCGAATCAAACGGTCACTTAAAAAAATCTTTAAATTATTAAAACCTTTCAAATAAATTTTTGTGACTAGCGGTGTCATTAATTAAAACGTCACATATAATTTTATGTTGAATAGTGTTGACGTAGTATGTTGATATGTCATAATGAATAATTGTATGATATATTGCGTAAATGATGACATAGTATAAGAACTTAATTGATCGTGGTGAAAAATAAAAATTTATTTAAAATTTTTTAAATAATTAAGTTTTTAAATCATTATACTTCTAATTTGGTTAACGTGTTATTTTTTTTTATAAATGCCGGTCTAATAAAAAAGAAGGTTGCACGGCGGTCCAACTCCTAGATTGCGACGGTCCGACGAGATTATGAACCGGGTCCATATCTCAATGTGCAAATGGCTAATTTCGACCTTTTAGTTTTAATAATTTAAAAAAGAGAGAGAGAGAGAAGGGAAAGCCATGCGACTCTCTTTGAACAAGGCAATAAGGCTCAAGGCCAAGGCGCCTCTTCTCCTTCACTCCCTCTATCTACCCGCTGCCAACACCTCGCTACCGTTTCGAAACGTTTCAACTCACTCCAAAGCAACGACTCTAACCCTAACCACAAAAACCAGAGCCTTTCTTCCCTCGCCGTTTCTTACCTGCGGAGCGGCCATGGCGACCGCGGCGTGCGTTCAAGTGAAGGAACAGATTGAGTTGACGGAAACGGAGAAGAAGATTTTCGCTAGGCTTTTGAACACTATTCGCTATTTCAATCTCCAAACTCAGCTTCGCGTTGCTGGTGGATGGGTCCGGGATAAGGTGATTTTACATTTTACTCACATTTTGGAACAATTTATGTATATATATTTTAAAAAAATTTTAAATTATAACTTTTGTTGTTTATGGCCTGTTTGAGTAAATTCCAGTGTTCAAATGGAAATGTAATTGATGAAAAAACATGATATTTGGGATTTTGATGGAGTTGTCTAGCATTAAGGATTTTCAAGTAATGAAATAAATTTTTGGGAAAGAAAAAAGAAGACAATTTAGCTTAGGGTGGACTCTTTTTCTTCAAAATAAAGTTGAAGGTGCTGCCTTCTAGCTAATTATTTCGCTAGAATCATGATTTATATTAAGATTATTTGTGGTTGTTAAAGCACATTTGGAATGACAATGGTCGAATGTGTTGCTGTCTATAGGTTAAGAAATAGAGTCAATCATGATAAGTAGAGTTGGTTATTATTATCAATTGAGGATAGGCGAGAAGGATTTGTTCAATATATATTAGCCATGCATAATGAGGGCAAAAGATTTCCATTTATGATGAGCATGTGAAGGGATTAATGTGGAAGGAATTAAAAGGGAAATGGGAAGGCAAAAACAAGTCTGATTTTGACTATGTCAGATGAATGGTTTAGGTGAAATTTAATAAAATATTTATTTTTATATAAAATACAGTAATTTTAATTTATCTATTTTTTTGTATCCTTAGCTTTTGAGAATGCTGTTTTATGGAATCCTTATTGTATCATAACTCATAAGTTGCATCCTGTATCTGTTTGAGTGCTTCATAGATGGCCTGTGATGTTCCTATTGATTTTTATTTGTGGCATGTACCTTATGTTGGGTTCATTTCCGTTGCAGCTTCTTGGCAAAGAATGTTATGACATTGATATTGCACTTGACAATATGTTGGGCAGTGAATTTGTTGATAAGGTTCGGGAATACTTGTCATCTACAGGGGAAGAGGCACAGGGGCTTGCTGTCATTCCAAGGTACACCATTCATTTTATAGTGAAAAAGACATCTTTTTGCTGCTGTTTACTTGCCACGGCAATAAAGTACATACTGTTATTTTGTATATTTTTAACTTGCTTCCTTTTGTTTTATAACTTCATCAGGATAGTGTTTGGCTATATGTAATGGTTAGCAATATTTATTTGTTTAAGTTCTTTGTCTGTGTTTCCTTTTCCTGATATAATAGTATATGGACTCCTAATTTTTTGGTTTTTCTGCTATACTATTGTTGGCCATTATACAGTTAAATTTAATTTTGCAGTAATCCTGAACAGTCTAAGCACTTAGAAACAGCAAGGATGCGCCTTTTTGATTTATGGATTGATTTTGTGAACTTAAGGTGTGAAGACTATAGTGAGAATAGCCGCATCCCTACAATGGTAAATAAATATTTGATATTTAATTTTCGATATAATTGTTGGATTTCTCCATATGCAGCCTGCCGAATATCTGATCATGTTTAGAAATCTCATTGATATGTATATATGTTCTATAACTTCTTTTTGAGGATTTGATGGCTTTAGCTGTTGCCTGTTGAGAATGAAGTAATTTGCTGAGACTTTGCTGTTTTATTAAATGATTTGTAGTTAGAGAAATATATTCATGGGGGTTATGATAATTTACTTATCGTAGTAAATGAACCTTGAACCTTGAATTAATTGTTACCAGAGGTTTATGCTGTTTAGCAGTTAAAGATATATTTTATCTTGAACATTATGTTACTTAAGTGTTGCATTTATAAGTTTTAATGGTCACTCATGTCTCGATGCAGAAATTTGGTACTGCTGAGGAGGATGCATATCGAAGGGATTTAACCATTAATAGGTATCTTTCTTTGCTATAATTCACATGTCCTAACTAGGAAATGAGCACTGTACTTCTATAGGCATGTTTAGCTTTCAATAAATGAGTAATACAAATAATAATATTTTGTGAGAGTAGTGTCTTGTCTGCATCTTCCTTGATATAATTTGCTGAGCAGATGGTATTAATGGGGTTTTCTTTTCATTTGTCAGCTTGTTCTACAACATTAACACCAACTTAGTTGAAGACTTCACTAAAAGAGGTAAGCATTTTCTGATTGTTTTTTTTCTCTTGAATCTACTTATTCCACATATTTTTAGTTTGCAGTTATGTTTCATTATTGTTCCTTTTCATTTAATAAACTGCAGGGATTGAGGATCTAAAATTTGGAAGGATAGTGACTCCATTACCTCCAAAGGAAACGTTTTTGGATGATCCCCTACGGGTTCTTCGAGCTATTCGTTTTGGTACTTGATTTTGTATTTTCCTTTACTATCCTTGCTAGTTTATTATGGAGGAATATTATTTTCTGTTCTTGTGCCCGTTTTTCCCTTTAATGATTAGCATTGCATTTTTTAATGATGAAGTAGGCATGGAAAAATTAGAACTTGTAGGCATGGAGGTATAGGGGAGTATGGTGTGAGGGTTTTGTAAGTAAGGTGGAATATAAAATAAGGTTTATTGGAAATTCCAAGTTTTTAGAGAAGGAAACTATAGAGAAAGTGTTACAGTGCTGAATGAGAGCTTTTGATATAAATGGTTATTGATGGTATTTGGTAAATAAGGTGGCCTTACCAATGTAAGGCTTTCATAATGTGGATCACCATACAAGGTGGGTTAGACAAATGAAATTGTGACAAATTTACAAAGTAGTTATGTGCAGATCTAAGTAATGGAGTAATACCATGTTTGTTATATGGAGTAAATGGGTGAGATTTGAGGGTTTGAGCACCATAAGCGTGCTGAAAGATAATTTTGGTTTCTTGAGGACCCTTTACTTAAACCCATCAGGCCAGTGTTCTCTGTTACATTCCAATAATTAGGTTTTAATGAGTTTTCTGACAAAACTAGATAAAATTAAGCAAGACATGATTCTATATACCACTTTTCTTGAGGGTCATAGATTGGTTGCAAATTGAAGTGGACTTGTGCTAATAATATTGTTTGAATGGCTGCACTGATTCTATTTATAAAAGAACAAAAGAATAGAAGAATAGAAGAATGTCTGCAATACTTGGATTCTCACTCATGGAAAGCAGGCTAAGCTTTCTTACTAGCCTTCTTGCAGACATGGCTGCATGGTTACCTATTTTCTGCTGATTGACCTCTGAATATGTGAATGGCAAAAGACATGCATTTTTTGACTTTTATTTCATCAATTAGGTGCAAGGTTTGGTTTTGCTCTGGATGAAGAACTAAAGAAAGCTGCTTCTTGTGATGATGTAAAAACAGCTCTTGCAGCTAAAATTAGCAGAGAGCGCATCGGAACTGAAGTATGTTTCTTTCATGCCTTGCTGCTGTTCTGCATATAATTATATTTCTGGGGAGATTCATGTTAACTTGTTCATATGGAGATTCTTTCTCTCTCTTTGTTTTATATACCTTGTTAAACTTACTATTTGTTCTTTTTCCATGTTGCTTGTCTTCTATGCAGATTGATCTGATGATCTCTGGCAATCAACCTGTTAAAGCAATTGACTACATTTGTGATTTGACATTATTTTGGGTTGTTTTCAATCTCCCTCTGCAGGTTGAGCCTGCTGTATCAGAAGGATGCTATAGGTTTGTGGTTAATTTAATAATGTTATATCCTATCTGTTCTAGCTTTAGTGAAACACAAGTCTATCTTGACTTCATAAGTTTTAAGTTTAAGAGTCAAATAAAATCTTAATTGTCTAGTTACCTTTTGATAATCAATTAGAGGAATGCTCCGAAATAATGGTAACTTGCTGTTGTGAATAGTTTCTTTTTGAAACCACATGGTATGCCGTATGCAAATATGGCAATATTTTCTTGCTCGGTACATATGGACTTTTATTGTGTGAAATCTGGCACTTAGATGTTCTATACACATCAACTGAAATTCAAGAGTCTAAGTAAGTGAAGCTGCCAAGTCCTAGTGCGCCAGAAGAATTTCTTAAGTGTATTAAGCATTTTTTTTAAAACTTTCCATCTGAGTTTCTCCTCATATATTGTTCCTTTTACAATTTTATAGGCTTTCTGCTGCTTATTTGGATGCTACATGGAAACTTATCCAACTTATTGGATGCTCCAGCTTTAATGTGAGTATTGAGACTCTTAATGTGTTTGTTCATTCTCTAAATTTGCTACTGCTATCCTTGTTTGACAGCAGCTTCATTTTTTATTTGTTCTCTTTTCATCTATGCTATGTGTTCTCTTGTTAGCATCTGAATTTTGGCATGTGAATTTTAGGATGAACAGAGAAGGCTGTCTTTGTATTCTGCTTTATTTCTGCCATTGCGCAATGCCACATACAAGGATCGAAAAGCTAAAAAGGTACCAATTCTGTTCCTTGTCTTACATGTCTGAAGGCGAATTAAGTGTTTAACATGTTTTCTGTTAATTGGATAGCATGTGCTGGGTTCTGATAGGGTGTATATATACAAGTTTAGGAAAGTTGTTGGTTATTGTTATATTTTTCACAATGGATAATTTCACTTGACTGAATTTTTGTTGAATTAGTTTTGGAGTTTGATGGTTCAACCTATTACTCATCCTGCTTAGCCTTGTTATTCAAAACTTTTTGTTTATGGTCTAAGAGCCATTGTCATGCACTTTAGTTGGACTCCTTTAAATGTTTAAACTTGTGCTTTGCTAAATTCTCAGTTGATTGTGCTTGCAGTGTTTGGCTGGGCATACTTGACTTGATTTCTTGTATATCTTATGTGAAATTCTGAGGCTTTCTTTCATGTGCTTTTTTAAAGCTAAACCTGTGTAACTGGATTGCAGATTCCTGCTGTCAACTACATTTTCAAGGATTCTCTTAAGCGAAAAGCTAGTGATGCTGAAACGGTGATCCAGCTCTACTTCCTCCTGATACCCTGACATATTCTTTGTTTTTGTTGTGATTGTTTAATTATAACGTGAATTGGCAGCCTTCTTGTAGCATTAATTGCAATTCTCTTTGCTTTGTAGGTTACAAAAGTCCACAAGTCGTTGGACAAATTCTTATCTTTGATTCCTTGTCTTTTATCAAATGATGATATGCAACTCGTTAAGGTTGACTGGGGACAAGAATTTGTCGATGTCCCTTTAAGTTCAAAACTGCGGGTACTGACAGGTATGTAGTTTTCACTGTTCTAGATTTTTCTTTTAAGATCTTCACTATGTTTTTTTTTTTTTCCAAACATAGACTTCTGAGGGTGATTAAATGATGAGTTAGTTCCTTAAAAATGCTGACCTTTGATTTTACAACCATGTGGTGAAAATTGATATTTCAAATTTGTATATATATAGTATGATAATAAGGTTGTGCTATGAATAACAGCATTATTGTATAAACATGAAGCATCAAAGCAGGATTGCAATTGGCTCACTTCTATTGGAAATAAAACTTCTTTTATATTGATACTGACCAAAGCATGCCTGGAGTCTTCCCTGAGAAAAGATTCTGTTGGACATAGTTTGTAGAGTTGGGATCATGGATTGTCTACATGCATAATCATTCTGCTTTGGTTCTGCCTGTTTAGGATATTCATGTTTTTACATAGTTAGTTATTTCCACTGAACACTTGAATCAACTTTACAGGCTTTACTATCAGCTTGATTTTCTTTTCACATTAAAACAATTTACAATGAGGATCATTTGTTGGGTCTTTTTTGCTAGTCTATTATTCTTACATGTACAGGGTTTCTTCTCAAAGAAATTAAAGATTTTTGGCGAGTTGCTTTGTTGATGTCAACATTGCTATATCCCACTGATATTGATTGCACTCAAGATGATAGAGACAAGCACTTTCAACTGGATAAAAGAAAAGACCTTTTTGTGTCAGTTGAGAATGCCATCGTTAAGTTAGGTACAACCAGTTTCTTTTTCCCATTTGTTAAGTTTTTATGTTTTATCTTTCCTATGACTCCTATTCTTAGCCACATTAACAATTGAAGTCGAGTATCCTGACATTTTCACGTGAAATTCTTTTTTTTATCATAGAGCTTTTTGTTGTTAGTCTTTCCATGCAGAACATGTTTACTGTGCTGCACTCTTTGCTTCTCTCACATAGTAATTAGTACCCTGATACTTTTTGGCACTAAACAGTGCCTAACAGCCAGTTGCTGACTAATTGAGCTTTTTATGACCAAATACTTGTGTACTCATACCTAACTGCTTTTTTACCTGATAGCTCTAATTTTGGACCTCTAGTGTGCTATCAATCTATCCGATTTAATTTGTGAGGCTAAACCAAGGAAAACAACTTCCCAAATATTAGTGGGAAGTAGTTGTTCATGGCACTAAACTTGTCAACGATAAAAAAAAAAGAGAAAGAACATGCTAAACCAAGAAAAATGAAGTTGTTTATCGTAAACAATAGCCCTTTCTTTTATGCAGAGACCTGTGTTTCTCACTTTCCTTCCAAATTCCAGCAATCTCTTGGAGTGTATTTTTTGGGCATTTTTTCTTCAGTGTGGTCTAGAACTCTATATGCTACTATTTTCTATCTCTTTCCAGTTGTAAATATTGAAATTTCTATTAAAACTTTGGTCGTTAAGGAAATTAACTTTTTTTTTATAGGTGAGTCAGTTATAGAAATTATTATCCTACACAAACAAGTTAAAACTGAAAAGAAAAATGAAGGTATTAATGCAATTTTCACAGGTTTACGATATATCTCAAAGATAATTTCAAGATTCTAATGACACATGTCAAACTGCAAAAATAATTTTAGGTGTCATGCAAACAACAGAAAATGATTTTCTTTGCTGGGAAAATGATTTTCTTTGCTGGGAAAATGTTTTCTGTGACAGTATTTCCCATCAAGATGTTTATTTCCTTAACCTAAACAGATCCCAATTCTGTTATTTGATGTATAATGGTCAATTAATTTGTTCAGGCTGGATTTGGAACTTGTTGTGCATTCTGCTAGCAAGTCACATATGATGTGTTTTTGTTGAATGCAGGTCTTGATAAAGTTTGGGATGTAAAACCATTGGTTAATGGGAAGGATATTATGAATGTTTTGCAGCTTAAAGCTGGAGGGCCTCTTGTTAGTGAATGGGTAAGGCATTTCAGCCACCTTAATTTTGTTTTTTTTCAGAACTTGAAATGCTAATCTGTTCTTTCCATTGGCAGCAACAAAAAGTTCTCACATGGCAGCTGGCACATCCTTCCGGGACTGCAGAGGAATGCCTTGATTGGATGAGGGAAACACATTCGAAGCGCATAAAGATTGAGTAACAGACTGGTTGCCGGACTTTTTTCCTTCAGCCCTAGATTATCATAACAGGCTGTTGGTGTACTTTTTTGATCACCCACTGTTCTGAACATCTTGGAGCTTGATTACCATCCGAGCAAAATCATCTTAAAATTTTGGGCGTCGACTCAAGCTTCAAAAACGAAGCTGAAAAGCATTGCTGGAGCAACATGATGTTCAGGGTAGATGCATAAGCATTTGTCTACATTTACTTCTTCAACAAAGTAGCATGTTCATTACATAAAAGTATTGTAGGAAATTGGAGCAGGTTTGATGAGTATGGTAGGCACAAAGGTATGGGATGCAATAACATACATCTTACTTAGTGGTGTAGTTGATAATCCTTTCTGTTTCCTTAGTAACCACTTCACATATATTTATGAAGATCAATAAGAGTCTGAAGGTGTACTCCTTTTCTTTTTGGTAGGACTCTTCTTTATTATTTAACTATGTGAAAACTATGAGTAAAATTATTATTTTATAATAGTAATTATTTGTAAGATTGTCACGTATATTCAATCATATTATACTTGTTTAGAATACTTTTAAATTTTTTATTTTAGGTTAATTTGTTTTTATAATTATCGGTTTTAATTAATAAATAATTTATTATTTTAATTCATTTGAGGTCGATGTAACATACACATAAGATAGGAGAATTTAGATAATTAATTTGAAAAAAATTGAATTTTTCTTTTACAAATATTGAAACCATATTAAAGTAATTGTAGTAATCGAAAAATCGAATATTGAATTATTTTGGTTAATTTGGTGCAATTATAAAAAATCAAACTCATGAAGATAGAGGAGGAAACTGTGAGTATGTGGTATTTTTTTAATAGAATTTAATCAATCAAAATAATTAAATGTCGTGAATTCATTTTGACTCGGTTCGGTTCAAATTTGCATGACGTTAGGAGAGATGAATAAACGTAGTAGTCACGTATACAAATGTTGGGCACTGATTAGTCATATAAAGAATTGCGGTTCCGTTGAACATAAACCAAGGAAGAAAGCATGGTTTTCACTCTTCATCACTCATAATCACCGTCAGATTTGCTTAGTCCAACTGCAAAGATGCGTTTGCTAACAATTTTATGCAGCCTGGTGCTGTGCTTACTGAAACCAGGGATTTCTGCGACAGCCCCTCAGTTTAAGGTCGATGGGAAAGTGTTGGAGTTGGAGGAATCCAACTTTGACTCTGCTATTTCCTCCTTCGATTACATCCTCGTCGACTTCTACGCCCCCTGGTGCGGCCACTGCAAACGCCTTTCCCCTCAGGTACCCACCTTTCTCCATATGGGTTCAAATGGTTTCAGCCATGAAGTTTCTCATTTTTTGCTTTTGGATTGAAATGATTGCGTTTTTGGTGTTCTGTTTATGTTGGGTTTTACTTTCAAGGATTCCATAATTGAAGAATGATGGTATCTATGTTTCTTGGGTTGCAGTTAGATGAGGCTGCCCCTGTTCTTGCTGGATTGAAGGAGCCCATAGTGATAGCTAAACTAAATGCTGACAAGTTCACCAGTCTTGCTCGGAAATACGAAATCGGGTAAGCTCCTATCTCACATTAAAACTGAATTTTCTTTCATTCATTCATTCACTCGTTAACCTCAACTACCCTTTGGTTATTATAAAACATACGGGGTTAAGACATATATAATGGTATTCTCAGCTATGATGGTAGTCCAAGTGCCAAGCTAGAAACTATCTTACAATTTATGTAAGTAGTAATAAGGCATAGTTTTAAACTGAAAGACATGGTTATTGCTTAATATTTGTCATTCTGATCTATTTGTTTTCCCTTTTATACAGCTTGCTTTCCACCGGACATTTTTTTTTTTATATGTGATTATAGGATTTGAATGGTTTATTTCAGCAAGAATGGTCCTAGAGTGTTAGGCTGTAGTTGGTTGTTGGTTTTAATCTAATACTGATTTTGCAGTGGATATCCTACACTCAAGCTCTTTATGCATGGTGTTCCTGTAGACTATTACGGGCCAAGGAAAGCAGATTTACTTGTTCGATTTCTGAAGAAATTCGTTGCTCCTGATGTCTCTATTCTTGGTTCAGATTCTGCCATCAATGATTTTGTTGAAGCAGCTGGTACTTACTTTCCTATATACATAGGTTTTGGCTTGAATGAGACGGTGATATCTAATTTGGCTGTCAAGTATAAAAAGAAGGCATGGTTTTCTGTGGCAAAGGATTTCTCTGAGGATGTCATGGTACTGTATGACTTCGACAAAGTTCCTGCCTTGGTGGTTCTTCATCCAAGTTATAACCAGCAGACCGTTTTTTACGGTCCCTTTGAAGGTTAGTTTGTTATCAGAGTATCAAGATTGACTCAGATACTAAAATCTTCTTAATCCTTGGTCACCTACCTTTAATTACATATCGATGCCTTAAAATTGACAGCTATTTTAGTCATTTCCTTCATGCCAATGCATATAAATACATTTTAGAAATTTGATAAATGTAAGTTGGGCTATGGTTTGTTGGATGTGGGAATGATTCAAGGTTGGTTTTAGATTAAACACAACAGTGAAAACTGAAGAAGAAGAAGAAAAAGAAAGAAGCAGATATCTAGGCTTTGCACCTAGGGTTTGGCTTTCATATCAGAACAGTGAAAACTAACATGTTCTATTCAATATGTTATATCAAAAATAGAACTTATAGATTATTTCAAATGATTGTAAGTACCAACCTCAATTTAAGTTGGATTTGTCGTATGCAGAATTTTATGATCAATGCAAACCTCTATGAATCGTTCTTTTCACTTTCCCCAATCAACTGAGTCTAAGAAGCTGCCGCTTGTCATATGTTGACAGGTCTTTCATTTGTGCATACTCTCAAAGAAATCATTTCTTCCTCCATCTTTATTGCCAATATGTCTTATGCATTAACTGATCAATATCAAAAGGTTAGCGTCATGAAGTCTGTCAAGCCAATATACTTTCCAACCTTCTTGGGTTTAGCTTAAACATGACCTAAACATTTCGTCAAGCTCATTCTAAACTTCCAAATTATCTGATTGACTGCTGCCTCAGCATGACCAATGATCATTAAGTATGATGGTCTTGATCTATTTTTAAGTTTTGTACCCTTGTTAACTCTCCATCTTCACATATTTTCTGTTCTTTGTATAAAATTTTTATTCTTATCTTCTGGTTAAAATTCCTCAAATTCTTTAATTTGCTAGTTCTTGTGTAGATATTTGTTTGTGGCTACAAAAAGCAAAAGCTATCTTAGCCACATTTTCTTCCGATAGGGCCAAAAAAGGAGAAAAGTTATCTTACTCTTCTGGCTTCAATGATGCAGATGAATTTTTGGGTGATTTTATAAAGCAAAATTTTCTCCCTCTAGTGGTGCCCATGAAACATGAAACATTGAAGCTTTTGAAAGATGATAAGAGAAAAATTGTCCTGACAATTATGGAGGATGAAAATGAAGAGAAATCACAGAAATTGATCAAGTTATTAAAGGCTGCTGCATCTGCAAATCGTGACTTGGTATTTGGCTATGTTGGAGTTAAACAGTGGGAAGAGTTTGCTGATACATTTGATGGCGCTGAGAAGACAAATTTTCCAAAAATGATAATCTGGAATGGCGATGAGGAGTACTTTTCAGTAAGTATCAACTCTTCAAATATTATGTTTAGCTCTTAACGATTGTGGTAAACAGTAACTGGTTATCTTCTTGATTGTAGCATAACTTACCATTGGTGCGACATGGACATTATTGATGTTAAAACAACATATCATCATGTGCATGCTTGGTTTTATTGACCAAAGCAGATTGCAAATGCAGAATTTTCCACACAAATTTTGGTTGCTTTTTTTTTTCTCCTTATAACTACTGTTATCTGTATCAGCAATACATCGAAGTACATGTTTATGCTGCTCTGGATTTACTATACATTAATGTACGGTAGGAAACATCTTGTGTTTATCAAGTATTTTGCAGCTTTAAATTACTGTTCTATTAAGATTTTCCTGACTTCATTGAACATTGCCATTTCTTTGTTTAGAGCCTCCAAATTTTTGGCCAAAAAACAAAGCCCAAAATTTTGCATACTAAAGCAAATTTTGTTACATCTACAATCTATAGCTTTGGGATTTCTTATGATGGTTGGCTTAGGTAGTTACTTTCTCTATTTTCCAACATATATATTTCTTTCATCAGAAAAATAAAACACATTGACTCATCTTCTACTTTTTATGGAAGGTTATTGGTTCTGAAAGCCTTGATGATGAAGATCAAGGGTCTCAAATTTCGCGATTCCTGGAAGGATACAGAGAAGGAAGACTGGAAAAGAAAAGAATTAAAGGGCCATCATTTATGGACTTTATTAATTCACTAATTGGCATTAGAACTGTGTATATAATTGTCTTTTTGGTTGCAATGCTGATACTTATACGAAGCCTAGGCAAAGATGACGAACCTCTCAGGGTTGGCACTCGCGATGAGGTTGATCATGCTGAAAGCTCCACGGCCGAAAGCAGTGGCTACAGACCCGGTGAGAAAGAAGATTAAAGTGAGACATACATTTGAGGAGATGGTCGGAAAAACAAGGATCGGAAACGGAAAAGATACTGCACTGCTCCTTTTCAGCAATGATCTATCCCTGAGGTTATTCCAATGTATTCTGAACTGCTTACTGCATTACATGTTTTAGAGACCAATATTTTTGTACCTATAGTTTATATTTATCAAAGGTTCGTTTTATTATGTATAGTATTCGTATTTTTGTGTCATCAATGTTTTTTGTTAGGATTGTTAACGGGTACGATACTTAGTAATTTAAGGTATCTTAATCCGGGCCTGATTAATAAGTAGAGTACTCGAACCTTACAACTATCCAGCTATTTTTGGAATTTTCTGCTTGAACTCGAACCTTAATACCCTACACACTACCCATTAACTATCCGTGCCTGATTATGTAAAAAACATTTATTAACCTTTTCACGAGTACTCATAAAATTGACTAGTAAATTTTAGCAATTAGCTAGGACTTTGCCCATCCTTGTGAAGAGCTGAGTTGGGCAGGCCTAACTGAGACGACAAAGACATACAAAGGTTTTCCATCTAAGGGTGCTTGTTGGTCAAAATAGTTATAAAGACAAATAATTTTCTATGGCCCGAAAAGGAGAAACATAAAATTGATTAAATCATACAATTACTTTTTTAACTTTATAAGAAAAAAAATAAGATTTAATCTCTACATAATAATTTATATAAATTGAGTCATTTTATTTTTTCAATTTGTCAATTTCAATTCAAATCTTAACATTTTTAAATTTTCACCATTAAGTATATTAGTGTGACGTTCTAATTAAATTGACATAATATGTGAGGTAAAATATTCAGACACCTTCAAGTTTTGATTAAAATTATATAAAAATTTATCACTTTGAAAAATAGGCACTTTGTTCCAAAAGCCATAACACCATTAATAGAAAAAGTGAAAAAAACTAAAATAGCCTTTTCTCTTTGTACGTCAATTGGGCACCTCGTGGCTAAATCTAGCACTCCTCAACGTAAAATTAAAAATATATATAATTATTTACTTTATATAAATTATTATATAAGAACTATATTTATATCAGAAGAATGGGTCAAAGTAAATTCAAAGAGATGAAATGGGCAAAGCCGAGCAATGACCAATGAACACGAAGCAGAACAACACCATAGTTGCGTAATGTTGAAGGAAGATTAAGTTTGAACAAATAACAACTACCCTGCTTCTTCCACAATTTGGTACATCACCCATTGGGAAATACAATGCGAAGGGTCTGCTATACCTCCCCATAGTTTTGCCACTTTTTTGCCTTGTCTCTCTCTCTTTCAAAGGAGAGAAATCTGAGAGAGAGAGATAAGGACTACCCAACTGGCAATTACTTCCCCCGACCATGCAATTGAAACCTCTCAACACCTTAACCGTCACGCTGATGTTGTTCTTCACTTTCGTGATCCTGTTCTTCTCCGGTTTCCTTGAATTCCCATCTCTAGCCAACTCAATCGAACCCCTTTCCAAACCCACCGAGAGCCTCAATTCCGAGCCTGACCCATTTATTGATTTGTTGACTGCTTTCAAGAAATGGGATTCTCGAATGGGATGTACCCAGTTCAAGGAAAAACACAAGGATTTGATCCATTTGCTTTCCAACAGGTCTGGGTCTTTGCAGGAAGCTGTTGCTGATTCTGGGTGCAATGAGTTGAAAATGGAACATGTTACTGTTTTGGTAAAAGGGTGGACTTGGATTCCTGATAATTTAGATAATTTGTATTCTTGTGGATGTGGAATGAGTTGCTTGTGGACTAAATCTTCCGTTCTTGCTGATAAACCTGATGCCTTTTTGTTTGAGACCACTACCCCTCCACTTCAGGTAGTTTTTCTCTTTGCTTTGCTTTGCCTTATTTTTTTTTTTGGTTCTTTTTCCTTTTGGGCTTGGCTGCAATTATGGAATATAGAAATTTTGTTGATTATTTGTTTAATTAAAGTTGAAATCTTGGAGTTGGAAATGATGATTTGGTGAAGATTCTGTCTATTCTTGGATTTTATACTTGTGATCTACTTGTCTCATGGTTTCTAAAACTCAGATTTTGTTTTTTGAATGGAGTCATAGATTTGAATTGATTTCTAAGGAGATCAAAAGAGAGAAGTGAAGTGATGAATGCATAAAGTGTAAATCATCACGATTTAAGTGAAGTGAAGCTTGTGAGTAATTCAGCTGCAGTGAACAAGATGTTTGGTTTGGGGACATGAGGAATTTGATTTTAATAATAAGAGGAAGTTGAGTAACCAATTTGATTAGTAGAGTGATGATTTAAAATCTAGGAGATTTTACTCATTGGTGATGACAGGGTTCCCTGGTTCTTTTCAATCATTTTCAATATTAGCAAAAGATAAGTTACTGTACAATCAACAGCTAAATTGAAGTTGTTATACTTTTGCTTACGAATTGCAGCTAGAAGCTATGTTACTTGGACTTAGGGGTGAGTGTTGAATACGGGTATGTGATGAATGGAATATTCAATTTTTCTAAGTTTATCCATATAATTGGAGGGTTTGATCTCCATCCCTGTCTGTTGGATATGTGTCGGACATGGGTACTTAAAGGAAAATGAGGAGTTGAAGCAATATAAGGTGTAGCCTATAAGTGATGTCATTCACTTTTATTCCATTATGATCTAAAAATTTCCAAATAGTAATTCTCTATATACTGTAGATTTAGGGGAGGCATAATGCCTAGAGTTGAAGAATCAGCTTGTTGGAAATTGATGATTTGTTACTTAAAATGTTTCCTCTAGTTGTTGGGAAGTAGGGTTGCTAAGGTTCTGTTGAGTGCATGTCAGGTCTGGTTGTTAAGGTTTCTCCATATACAGCTAGAGTCACTAACAGTGCATGCCTTACTTGGAAAAAGGTAGAAGAAATAAATGTTAAATGTAATAGTTGCTGATGACATCATATAGGAGCTACTTTCAGGGTTTCATTTAAAATGAGTTGAAGATGGTCATTTTTTAGCCCACCTGAGAAGCAGGATGTTGAAGAGCCACTTTATGTGCCTTTCTACGTTTTGAAGCTCCTTTTAAAATCTGCAGTAAAGGGTACAAAAAATGGCAGACCAAGCATTTCTCTGTACTGTGGGGCCTGCCCATGGTTCGTCAATTTATGCAGTAATATGTGCTTGATAGAATTCTCTCTCTCTCTGTCTCACATTGTAGAGAAGGCTCCATTCATCAACTTTGTCTATTGAATTATGTTTCTTGTTAAGAGACAATACATTTGAGTTAGGCATTATGTGCATGTGCATGGTGTGTAAAGAGATGCAAGAGATGAAATATTTTGCTATTGTCCAGTTAAGTTCCAATAAACATCCTTTGTCTTTTATTGGTAAACCATATTGCCTCTACCATCAGAGTCATGGAAACTCATACAAACCTTGTTATTGATAATAATCAAGCAAGGTTCTGGAAAGGTTTCATGCATAATCTTCTATATGCAAATTATGGTCTATGGTTTCCATTTTAGGAGATCCTCTAAATCAGAAACTTGTATCAGATGACTCAATCTTTTGCGATGCATTAACTTTGTAGTTTGTACCTTCAAGGTGCAGTTAGGTCCTTGAGACTTTTGTAGTCAGAGGCAATTGTCTTGGAGAAGAGTGTGGGCATACTTTGGCTTGTAACCCCACAGAACCATGGATTCATTTCCCCCTTTTGATATACAAATTATTAGTTATTAGAAAACCTTGTCGAAAGAATCTTCTTGGAATCGGAATCTTTTTAAATCAATTTTCTGAGAAGCATTCCTTTTGAGAAAGGGGAAGAAATCTAAAAGAAACTAATATATCACATTATGAGGTTCCTGCTTCTTGAAGCTAGTTCTGCCCCTAGTCAAGGCAGAATAAGAATAAAACTTTCATGTAAGTCATTACAGTTTTGAATATTGTATAACAAGTCCAGAGGTCCTGTATCAAAAGGACCTTAGTGTATGAAGAGATGCAAGAGAAAAAAAAACCCTCTCTCTCTTTCTCTGGTTTTTTTTTCCAGCCAAGCATTACTAAACACCATTTGACTTCTTTCTTTATCCTCTCTTGATTAAGTCCTTGCTTTTCATTGGTATTGTCCTGGCTCTTGCTTAGCAAAAATAGTAGCCACCAGGATGTAGGAGCCATTCCTCTCAACGTCTTTCAACATTCAATTAAGATAGAAACTCCAGTACTTATCTGCAAGTAGTTATCATGTTATTTAGACATATAATTAAAAATTTAGCTATTCCTACATCTAAAAGTACCTATTATATCACAATTATGGAGGGCCTGCCTCTTGAAGCTAGTTCTGCCCCTAGTCAAGGCAGAATAAGAATAAAATTCTTCATGTAAGTCTTTACGGTCTTGAACATTGTAACAAGTCCGAAGCTCCTTCATCAAAAGGACCTTAGTGTATGAAGAGATGCAAGAAAGAAAAAAGAAGAAGAAAATCTCTCTTTCTTGATTTTCTTCCAACCAAGCATCACTAATTTGACTTCTTTCTTTATACTCTCTTGATTAATTCCTTGCTTCTCTTTGTTACGTCCAGGCTCTTGCTTAGTAAAAAGGGTAGCCACCAGGACCTAGGAGCTATTCCTCTCAACTTCTTACAACATTCAACCAGGATAGAAACTCCAGTACTTATCTGCAAGTAGTTATCATGTTATATACACCTTTAATGACAAATTTAGCTATTCCTATATATTATTCTGAGTTTGACATAGGACACACTTGTGCTTAGTATGAACAAACCCATTACCCAAGCATCAGTTTTAAGTTTTAACGAAATTTAGACAGCACATTGTCAGTGGTGGACAAAGAGAAGGGTAGCAGTCTGGCTGCAGTTCTCTAAGTGATGTAATCCTGGTCTTCTTCTTTGTGCATGATAACATCACAATCATTCAGAATACCGGTAATATAGCCATGTAGGATGTTGTGGCTTCCTTTGTTGCTTATATGGATCATCCATACATTCAATATTTGGATATTGTTTCTGGGATACTTTGAAATGGGGCTTATCTTTTCTTTTTGGTTAGAGGCGCAGTGGAGATCCACTTCGTGTGTACATGGACCTTGAGGCTGGCAGGAGGCGTTCAGGTCGGGAGGATATATTCATCAGTTACCATGCAAAAGATGATGTTCAGTCTACATATGCTGGTGCTCTCTTTCATAATGGCCGAAATTATCATGTATCTTCATATAAGAACAATGTGAGTAGTTGGCTTTTTATTTCTTTGTTCATTGTGTTGTTTCCTGATAACTTACTTCCATAAATCAGTGGTTGTAATCACATCTGGGTTCTTTTGCTTCTTTGAATCTATTTCAAGGATACGCTTCTTTATTGGTCGTCATCACGTTGCCTTCCTCAAAGAAACCAGCTTGCCAAGAGTCTCCTCAGATTGCTGCCTCACCACTCATTTGGAAAGTGCCTGAACAATGTCGGTGGTTTAGACATGGCCCTTTCATTCTACCCTGAGTGTGCCAATGATGCCAATGCCCCAAAGTGGTGGGACCATTTACATTGTGCCATGTCTCATTACAAATTTGTCCTTGCAATTGAAAATACCGCTACAGAGAGTTACGTGACTGAGAAGCTATTTTATGCTTTAGACTCTGGTGCAGTTCCTATCTATTTTGGTGCTCCTAATGTCCTGGACTTTGTCCCTCCACATTCAATAATAGATGGAACTAAATTTAGTTCCATGGAGGAACTGGCTGCCTATGTGAAAGCCCTCGCTAACGACCCTATAGCTTACGCTGAGTACCATGCCTGGAGAAGATGTGGTGTATTGGGTAACTATGCAAAGACCCGTGCAGCAAGCCTTGACACATTGCCATGTCGATTGTGTGAGGCAGTTAGTAGAAGAGGTGGGAGAAATGCATGAACATAATGAATTGTTTATTATTCTTGTGGTTTTCATTTTATTCTTCTCGTATTTGGGAACTATAGTGAGTCATCAATTTTGTGTTTGATTGAATAGAAGAAAATGGCCAATGGGATAGGTTTTAGGTGTAAAGTAGCTAGATAAAAAATGTACAAAAAACAAGGGACAAAGAAATGTAAACCAATTATATTGTTCTAGTTGCTTCACATTTTCTTGTTTTTGATCTTTTACTTTCATTTTCTATCAATTTTTGTATACCAATGAAGTTGAATATGAGGATGACAAGAGCTGCAACAGTAGGAACTAGAGAGGTTCATTTTGCTCAGCAACAGGGAAGAGTAAGCCTGAAGCCTTTGTTAACAAATTATATCGTGCATCAGATCTTGCAGGCAATTCTTTATCATCATCATCTTCCTTATGGAACTTCCATACAGAGGCCATGATTCCACTACATGTTGAAGGTTTTGGCTTCACAACCTTTTGGACCTGTATCATCACAACCCTTTTTATCTTTCAGTAAGAAAGAACTGAGAAAAAAAAATGAAAACCCTTCTTCTTTTCTTACTTTTTGCTTTGGCTTGCTCTTCTGGATCTTCACAGTCTTCAATTCTTCTGGTCTCCTTTTAAGGTATTCCTTTAACTGCTCATCATTCATGGCATCTACCGTATCAGTCTACATGATTCAGTCATCCAGCATCCAAAGCAAGTTACAATACGGAATTCCTCAACATACAGAAAAAGAAAAAAGAAAAAAGAAAAAAAAGCTAGAAATGAATACCCATTTCCTGAGATCATCTATGTCTCTGACCAAAGCTTCTTCTTCTTCATCTACCATTTCTTTCTTCTCTTGCAATGACACAGCCTTGGGCTTCGATGCTATGTTCTTGCTTCTCTTTCCTGGTCCCCCACTTGACATAGCTCCTTGTAATTATATCACTGAATCTACCCTGTAATCATGTAGGGAAATGATGGAAAGAGTCCAAAGATATATGAGTAGAACGGTTCCTCAGATTCTGCTCATAACTTGCAGCTTAAGGTTTGTCCATGAAACAAGAGCAGCCCAACCCCTAGAAAACTGTTACAAAAGGCAAATGCATAACATGTGAAGCCGAATGAAAAAACGTTCTCTCTCTGGACACGAGTAGATATGACATTTGGACCAAGTCAGAGTTTGGATCGAATCATTTTTTGTCTGGTTTCATCGAGTTTGGGTTGAGTTAATTTTTGTTAAATTTTTTTAAAATTGAATTATTTTAAATTTAACTCATTTTAAGTTTAAGTTATTTAATTTGACACTCTGACATATAGATTCAGATTGTTATTAGTTCAAATTGTTAACTTTTAAAGTAAAATCAATTTAAATTCAGATTATTTTAAATTATTTTTACAGGTTATTTGAGTTCGATAAAATATTTAATTGAAATTAATTTTAATTCAAATTATTTCGAATTCAAATTAATTCAAGCTCAAATTGTTGACATTTCTTAATCAAATCGAGTTGGAAATGGATTTTTTGAGTTAGGATCAACTTTCTCTACTGTATTAATACGAGATAAAAAATATCAAATTAACAATTTTAATTTTTCCATATACGATTCAACTTCTTTCAACAAGAAAAATGATATTAATATCAAAATTAAATCCAAATTCGACTTCTATCTACCATTAATTATTAAATCGAGATATGTATTTTGTATCATAATTTTTTTTAGTATTTTGTATGGTAAAATACAGAATATTAATTATTCCCATAAAAGTATTATTATGAAACTAAAACACTGCTTAGTAATAGTAGCAGTGCTATGTTTGAGTTTTGATCAACCAACAAAAGAATAGAAAAGTCGCGGCAAACGCTGTTTCTTCAAGGAAACCCAGAAAGAAACCATGCGTTTGCTCATGATCTTATTGCTGCTGTTATGCATCTTCAGATCAGGAATTTGTTCGACGGCCGATCAGTTTAAGGTAGACGGGAAAGTGTTGGAGCTGGACGAATCCAACTTTGACTCCGCCATTTCCTCCTTCGATTACATCCTCGTTGACTTCTACGCTCCCTGGTGCGGCCACTGCAAACGCCTTTCCCCTCAGGTTTCCATATTCTTCTTTGTCGAATCTCTGGCAAAACCCGGATTCAGTATTTTTCGAGATACCATTTCTCGTTTGGTTCGTTTGTCTTTTTAGTTTTGTTGAGTTGATTTGATTCTGATCAAATTAAGAACCTTTGGTTTCCACTTTGCAGTTGGATGAGGCTGCTCCTGTTCTTGCTGGATTGAAGGAGCCAATAGTGATAGCTAAAGTAAATGCTGACAAGTATACCCGTCTTGCTAGGAAACATGATGTTGAGTAAGCGTCTATGTCTCTTTTTTGCTTTAACCGGCAATCCAAACGAAAAATTAGTAAATATGTTAGGAATCTTTTTTTTGGTAATCTGTAGACTATGGAATTGAAGTAAAAGCCCATGGTAGTTAGTTATGGTTATGTACTTCGATACATTTATTTTCAATTTATGCAGGACATTTCATTTGATGGGTTTTATGCATAATCAATAGGACATGAATGATCTATTTCAATAAATAAAGCATACCCCTTGAGCTAGGCCACTGTCATTGTCATATTTGTAATAATTACAATCTGAATTTGATTTTGCAGTGCATATCCTACTCTCAAGCTCTTTATGCATGGCGTTTCTATGGAGTATTTTGGACCAAGGAAAGCAGAATTACTTGTTCAATACCTGAAGAAATTTGTTGCTCCTGATGTGTCTGTTCTTAGTTCAGACTCTGCAATTAGTGATTTTGTTGAAGCAGCTGGTAGTTTCTTTCCTATATACATAGGTTTTGGATTGAATGAGACTGTGACATCTAATTTAGCTGTTAAGTACAAGAAAAGGGCATGGTTTTCTGTCGCAAAGGATTTCTCCGATGATGCCATGGTATTGTACGACTTTGACAAAGTTCCTGCTTTGGTAGCTCTTCATCCAAGTTATAAGCAGCAAAGCATTTTTTATGGCCCCTTTGAAGGTTAGTTTATCATCAGTGTCTTAAGCCCCTTTCAGATACTACTATCATGTTAAGTTGCTTATTTTTTATCATGCATAACCCACCTGGATATTAACTTCTGCTTTAGCCATTTTCATTATGCTAGTGCATATTGAAAATGTTTTTAAGAATTTTAACTAGAGCCTTTTTTTTTTGTGGTGGATTGGTAGAATGTAATTGAGTTCTGATTCATCTTTTTTGGGGTTTTATATAATATGAATTACATGCAATATTAGATTGGTTTGATTTATATCTAGTCGAACAACTTGATTTTGTATTTCCTATAAAAATAATTAGGAACAGATGGAAAAAATAAATTTAATTTATTAATGGATTTAGTAGAGTTACATGGCCCTACATTGTGTAATTTTAAAATTTTTAAAAAATGCAGTTTGAGTGACTTTAGGTAAAATTGGAAATGCATGAATGGAGTGTTCTGCATTAGCATAGAAGTCCCTAAAATTGGAAGACAACTGTATAGAACGGCTTAACAAGAATTGATATTCATGGTAATATTTGTGGAAATCAAAGCAAGCATGACAAAAAGTGTGGAGTTGGATGTTTGCTCTTATAAGAAAATGTAGACTAAAGGGAAATTATATTTATAAGAAGAAGGAAGTGGTATAGCAGATTAGATTAGGGATACATGGTGGTCTTTTGATGGCTTGTTACATATCACATTGTTGTATAGATATGTTGGTGTGGAGAAGGATCTGATCCTAGTAAAATGGAAAACATCCCATTGACTGTAACAATGAAGAAGAATCTTGTAGTGATTTATGAAGACCTCTAGGATAAGCGAATTGAAGGTAAAAAGATGAGAAGGTAATATTAGAATCATATGATGAGTGTGGCTGAGATGAGAATAAAATGATGTAAGCTTGATCATACAGGGAAAGGGAGGATTATGAATGAGTGCATAAGAGAAAAGTGGGGGTCGCACCCATTGATGACAAAATAAGAAACGTTTAAGGTGGTTAGGACACATAAAGAGGAATATGATGTTGTTATTATCCATTTTGAACACATATCTGATAGCACCCATGTCAGGAACATACTGATATCTGAAATTGACGTGTGATGACATAATTGGAATAAAATTGATTGAAATCACTGAATCAACTAGTTTTTAGAATTCAGTTTAACTAAGTTCTTTTCAATTGAGAAGAGTACAAAAACAATATAATATGGACCCTCAATTATTTATTTAAGATTTAGATGTTACTTAATAGCACATTTAAATTCTCATGGACTATTGTTGATATGTGACAGTACTTCCAATGCCAGATATCAAAAAAGAGTTGTTAGTTTTTGAGCTGTGCTTTATAGAGTCATAGCGTGCATGCCAAGTTGGATCTCTCATCTTTATATTATATTGTAAGCTGGTTCTTTTAGTTAGTGTTACTGATATGATGAATCCAGAGGACTTTTAGTTAGTGTGATGTTTGTAACTCATCAGTTGAGTTTTTCCTAGACTTCACGGCACTTACACGTGTAATTTTGTTTGGATCTGTTTACCTGTGACTTTTAATTGGCCATGCCTAAATCTAGAGATTGTTGAGCTGTAGTATATTCCAGTGTTCATGCATCTATTATTATGATTCGCATTTATCTGCATTCTCCACAGAGCATTCTATTCAACATGTTATTTAAGAAAGAAATGCTTGCAGATTATGGTAAATTACTATACCAACCTCAAATTTAAGTTGGATTTCCACTACCCAATCAGGAGTTAGACCTCTATTTTGTGTGCTTTGCATACACGTGCACCATGTGAAATGATTACTTTTTCATGGTTTAATAATAAGTTGAGCTTGCTTAATCCATGCCTGGACCAGGAATGTTGGTTATCTATGTGAATGGGAGCTTCTTCATTCACATTTTAATGTTCAATTCATACTCAGATAGTGGCTTTGTATCCCTTTTTTCATTTTCCCTACTCAATTGAGACTCAGAAACTGTAACTTATTATATTCTTGACAGGTCTTCATTCAATGAAAGATCCAATGAAGCCATTCTTTTTCTCTATCTTTTAGGCGTTTTGTTTATTGACCACTAAGTACGTAATAGTCAAACTCAAGCATCATGGAATCAAATATATAACAAATGAGGGTTAAGTGCGGTCAAGTCTCATCTGCTTTTCAATCTTATTTCAGTTTAGTTGAACATGACCTCAAACCTCAAACTGTAACATTATCTGAGCAGCTGTTGCCTCAAGCTCTTCAACAATAAGCATGATCTTCTTGATTTTTTCAAGTTGTATGTACTTATTTTTTGCCAGCTCTATGTATTCACATGCTTACTGTCCTCTATATAATTGATATGCTTTTCTTCTGCTTTAAAGTCCTCAAACTCTTTAATCTTGCTCATCATCTGTAAATTTTTTCTGGCTGCATAAAAAACAAGCAATCTTACCTTTCAGCATCAATCTTGCAGATGAATTTTTGGGGGATTTTATAAAACAGAATTTGCTGCCTCTGGTGGTGCCCTTGAACCATGAGACATTAAAGCTATTGAAAGATGAGGAGAGGAAAATTGTCCTGACAATCACAGCTGATGAGAATGAAGACCAATCACAGAACTTGATCAAGGTATTGAAGGCTGCTGCATCTGCAAATCGTGACTTGGTATTTGGCTATGTCGGGGTTCAACAATGGGAAGACTTTGCTGATAAATTTGGGGTTGACAAGAAGACAAAGTTGCCAAAAATGATTGTCTGGAATGGAGATGAGGAGTACTTTTCAGTAAGTATTAATTCTTTAAATATTATATCTTTAATTCTACACACTAGCTTCAGTGCCTCAATGATGGTAGCTGGTTTTCTTTTTGATTTTAGTATAATTAATCATCAAATCAAATGACAATATTAATGTTATACCAGCATATGATCATTGATCATGCCCATCTTAATTATCATTGGCTACAGGATATTGAGAATGCATAGTGATGCTGATGCTTATTTGCATGGTAAAAGGCTCAAATTGGTCCTTCAATTCATTCTGTAAAATTTTGTCCCATAACTTCGAATTTCTGCAATTAAGTATTCAATCTTTTGATCCTGAATCAATTTAGTCCTTTTTCTACTAAAATTGCAGAAGTGTCACTTAGGTGTGTGAAAAAAATATTAAATAATTTAATTGCAGCATACTCAACCTAAAGCCTAAAACTTGATCCAAGTCTAACCTAAAGGTCTTAGGCGCAAATCCAGCCTTCTTGAGAAAAGAATTACTTGATGGAATAAAGAAAAAATAAAATAAAAACAATTCCCTTGCCAGTATCTATTGCTACACTACCCTTGCAGCACCATTTTCCTTCCAAGGTTTCTTAATCTCAATCCTCAAGATTAGTGTCCCTTCACCTGCTCTGTTAATCTTCAGTTTCTTATAATTTATGACATATCATATTTATTTTTAATTGTAAATGGAGTTTAGTTGCTATATTAGCCGAGAGACAATATTAGAGCCTCAGTGGCTGAGGTGAAGTAGTGAGTAGAAAGATTCAGGAGAACAAGGAAAGATTAAATAATATGAGAGGAAGTGGTTTGAATAAACATTAAGTTGGAAGGGAGGAAAGAAAATAAAATAAAGGAGCCATCATCACTTGAGAAATGATCGTGATGGTGGCAGACAAGAGAGGAGAAAAATGACTGAGGTTAAAGAAATAGGTTATGATCATATTGGAGCTGAATGTGTGAGGGTTTTGGGTAGGGCTGTAAATGAACTGTTGCATATGTTGGACATTGTGTGAGTGAGCTAAGTTTTGGTTTTTCATTTTTGTTTATTGAGTCAAAGAAACGTGTTCAAATAGAATTTCTCTAACAGAGGTTAGTAGATGAGTTTAGCTCCGACAAGGGTGAGCTTGGCTTGTATACATTCCTGGATAGACTTGTTTACAAGATGAGCTGCTTGTCTTTTACTAATTTAATCCTTGAAGAAAGATTGTTCAGCCTTGTTCAGAACTCATTTAAAGAGATTACATTATCCATGACAATATTAGAGTTTCTCTTTTAGGCTCTCAGTTCCCATTCTTTTCAACCTAGGTGCTCCAATACCCCACTTTTAGGGTGTTGAATTTGGAGAAATCCTAGAATTGAATGTGGATCTGCGAATTGCCCGAAGATACATGTCAAATTCTAATTTTTTTTTTTTTTACAAGTAAAAATGCTAAAACCTAGTGTTCAAACCAGGAATTTGGTAAATGTAATTTAAACCCTTAACCATCAAGCCATATTTCAATATTTGATAATAAGCACATTTTTATTAGACTTATATCTTTCACTTAGTTAATAAAATTAAATTATCTTCTATAAAATCAATTTAACATTGCACCACTTTATCTAGTTATCAAAGAACACATAAAGCTTTTAAAGCATTTTAAGCTAGTATCTTCTCCCGATGGAGAAAAGAAGCAGTGCTACAAGTCAATATTGGTTCTGCAATCCTTCAACCATTTTTCTTTAAACTTTTATTCAGTATTGGTTCTGTGACCAAGTGTCCACAATGGAAGTGAGAGCGATAATTGAAGCAAGAGCATGAAAGTGTCAAAACCTAAGAATTTTTTGGTGTGATATAAATTTTTATGATATTTATCGTAAAATAGAATGATAATATTAAAAAGAATGCTTGTTTTTAGCTCTTGATTTCTTTGAAATTAAGATTATAATTCTTTGTATGCAGTGACAAATTTACACGCACACATACGCCTAAATGTATGTACGTGTATGTAGAAGCTGGCATAGTCCATACGAAATATAACGCCTGTCTACTTGTCTTAAATGTCTTCATCCAATTTGCGTACTCAGAAATTATAGAGCTTGCTACTGGCACTTCTGCTTCCAACTTTTAATCACTGTTTGTTGAGTTCACCTTGAATTCATTATCCCTTATATCTTTTGAACCCATAAAATTATTTCTGAAAACTAGTAGGAGCTGGAGACTGTTAGGCTTTCTTCTATGATTTTTTCAGTACAGGTCTTTTTCTATGACGGTTGATCGAATTCATCCAGAAAAAAAAAAGAAGCATGATTGTTGATCTTGGTGGTTTCTTCCTCAATGTTTCATCATGTATATCTCTTGCATTTTAGAACTAAAAAAATGAATTCACTGATTTACTACATTTTGTTGATGTGCAAGGTTATCGGTATCGAAAGCCTTGATAAGGAGGATCTGGGATCTCAAATATCACGATTTCTAGAAGGATATAGAGAAGGAAGAACAGAAAGGAAAACAGTTAAAGGGCCATCATTCATGGGCTTTATCAATTCACTAATTGGCATCAGAACTGTCTACATAGTTGTCTTTATCGTTGCAGTGATGATGCTCATACAAAGTATTGGTAAAGACGACGAACCTCTCAGGGTTGGCAGACGAGATGAGGTTGATCATGCTGAGAGCTCCGAAGCTGAAAGCAGCCAGTATGGACCTGAAAAGAAAGAAGATTAAACTGAGGCATCTTCCTGGTGGAGATGCAGCAAAACAACAAGCTGTTCTTATGGATTAGAGTTGCAGCGGAGAAAAGAAACCTGTTACAATGCTCTGTGGAGAGGGATGATCCCTGCTTTATTGACATGAATTTTGATATGCTCCACTGCAAGGCATCTTGTGCCAAGAAACCAAGTCTTCAGGAGTAATAGTTTGTATTTATGAAGATTCCCTTTCTGTTTTCCTTTTAACACTGTTTTTACACATTTATGGCCCTTTCATCACTGTCAGCTAAACGATCAACTTTGCAATTTTTCTCCAGGAATGTACAACTAAATTTGTTCTTATCATCTTATATTCATCTCAAATTATTTATGAAAATTCAAGTAAGTCTATATTACTTCAATCAAGTTTTTATATTTTTATTTTAAGTTACATAATTTTTGTGATTAATGATTGATTAATTGTTATTAATTAAAATATCATTTGTCATTCTGTCACATGATGTTGATGACGATGGTGCGTGATATGATAATATGATCATGCGATATTTTTCATCTCACATATCAATGTCATTATGAGTTTAAAATAACAAATGATAATTTGATTGATTAATGATAATTAGTCCATAATTGATAATAAAAACTTATTTAACTCAAAATAAAATTACATAAACTTCACAAAAGAATAGGCATTTTGAATAAATCATGAACTATTTCAAGCATTATGCTTAATGCATTTTTGTATGAAGCAGAGAGTGAGGCTTTGAGATGAGTATCTTTCCTTTACGTTCTAATATATTTTTAATTATAATTCATATGTTCACAAGTTATAATGAAAATCTATACATGTAAATAATAATAATTGATGTATTGAAAAATAATGAAGAAAAGCTAAACTTGTATAAAACTTATAAGCATGTCTCATTCCTCTTGGGAAGTGTTTATATTTGTTTTGAGTTTTATAGTAAAATTTTGGTATCCATACAAAACTCCCAACCCATTTCCCATATTACCAAACTGGCTTGAATCCTATTACTCACATCTCCTCTAAAAATAATTGCTTCATCATGTATATAAAGTTACTTCTAAATTGAAAACAAAATCCAAATGGAAGGGAGAACACATGAAAAGAACAGATAAGAAACAAAGCTCATATCAACATGACTAGGCATCCACACAATTCAGTAGTTAGGGGTTAACTATATTCACAAGACTGCTAAAACAATGTCAACAATCCTCTGCTCGCAATACACACATTCCTCCAGTATCAACTCTAGGATCCTCATTTATGTAAACCACATCATGATTTCGGAATCAAAACAAATGACCACAAATCTTAAGCTACAATGTACAAAATCAGCGGCAGACATGGGATAAGAACGCCACAATCACATCAAAAGGAACCCAATAATGAAGAGTACCAGAGATCAAGAACGATTTAACTGTGCAAAGGTCATTCCATTTTACAAAATTCAGCTCATTATCACTTAACTAGTTAACATTCTGGAAGAGATTGAGCAGATGCGAAAGGAGAAAAACTAGCTGCTGACTCACTGCAACGCAGTGGATGCAGCTGGTGACCAGAAGAGCTGACTAAACTTGGTGAGGCATTGCTTGGGCTTGGAAAATACGGGGACATGTATCTTGCATTAAGAGGTGATATAGATGGGTAATTCAATGAGGCTGGTGAAACCAAATGAGAAGCATGGGATCTCTGAGAAGATGTGTTCCTAAGATCTACTGAGCTTCGGCTTAAGCTGATGGAAGGGGATTGATGGCAGGACCTAAGTGATTGCTGGACGTATGGAGTGCTGGCAAGAGGATGAATATGAGAAACTGATGGACACCGTGACGATGCTGGGGCAATTTGTATGGCTGATGATGATGCTAATGAAGATCTAGCAGATGACAACACAGAGGAGGACACAGAGCTTGGGATGGATGAAAGCAATGGTGTACTCTCTGATGCTGGTGGATCACCTGTGCTGGTTCTTGCATCACGCTTGCAAACAGGGCAAAAAGTTCTCCATGTCGTAAGCCAAGAATCAACACAGAAAGCATGAAATTCTGAAAAAAGAATACCAAGAAATATTTAGATATGCACTTATAAAATAAAGTAAATAAATCAAGAAACAAGTTAAGAAGCTTTACAGATGTCTCAATCAAGAATGATCGCAAGAGTCTACATTAACAACTTATATTCTGGTGTTCCAAATGATACAAATAATAAAAAAAATAACTGATGCAAAATCCATATTTCCTTTAAATTCTTCTCAAGCTACATTTGTTTGGGGAGGGGATGATATAGGATACAATTCAAGAACTTGCAACCCCAATGCAATTGTTTCACCAAGCAGCCCATGAAGATAAAAAGAAAATAGACTACCGCATTTTTGCTAACCTTCTGAAATTTTTGGCTGGATATAAGCACGACTGCTTCTTAGAGAAGCACTTCATATTATTGCAAATCACAAAATAAAAAAGGGCAAAAAAAATTAACACGGGATAGAGAAGAAGAGTTGGTTTTAAACCTAAAACAGAGTGGGAAATTGAATGATAAGAAGAAAGAAGATAAGCTCTCAGTTTGACACCAAGATTCCCTTAGAAGTCATAACCTGGCATCTGAAGGATTACACCTTGAGTCAGGGTTCCTTAATTGCAATCCTAGTGAAAGTATAACAGCTGCTAGAATTTTCATAAATTTGATATTAGTAATTGGAAGAAAGTTGAGACCTCTAGCTAGCCTAAACCATTTCAAGTTTTCATCTACATTAAAAGTTTATATCCCACTGCTGCAAACAGCATACAACCATCAGGAAAGCTTGACATAGGATAGCCACAACCATAAAATGTCTCATGAGATTGGTGGCCTAGTAACTATGCAAAAATACATAGAAAAAGACATTGGGCTACCACATAAAAAAAAAACAGCAAGCAATGTCATCCTTAGTGCTGGAAGAAAGCTTACTATGACGACATGGAAGAATCCTGAGCTTCTCTCCCACGGTATAGTCTTCAAGGCATATTGCACACGTTCTTGAAGTACAATTATCCTCTAAGACAGCAGTGAATACCAAGCTGGGCATTGCTTTTACTAAACGCCTGCTCATTCCATGGAATTCACGAACTCGAGAAGATTGAGGGCGTTCTCGTCTGATGCGATGTCTGCGTACAAAGAAACAAGTTGCCAGCACTGCTGACATGGCAAGTAGAGAAATAAAGGAGATCGCCATGATCGACCAAGCTGAGTTTTCAAAACTAGGGATAAGCCACAGCTCCGTATCAGTACATCCAGCATACTTTTTGAGTATTTCACCAGAAGCTTTGGAGACAAAGACAGCATTTATCTTTATGCCAGCTGCAGTCCCTGCCACTGTAAAAAAATTAACATGTAAGATCAGAAGAACCATATAGAAAGCATATATTTTTGTTCAAAAACAAAAACAATGAACGAAACAAATAAACTTCTGCCACTCGAAGAAATTTTAAAAATAAAAGAAATTTGGAACAGAGCAAACATATACAAATCAATAATGCAGCCATTTATAAATGTAGATGAAATAATTGATGATAAAGATTTGGTCCTAATTCTCACTCTTAGCAATCAGATTCCAGCAAGAGAATACCACTGTCATGTATAACATATCTTTAATTTCGGCACCCTCTCTGTCATTTGCAATCTACTCTAGCCAAACAGTTTCTTCCTGACAATTAATCCAACATCCAAAACTTTACTTGTCCAAGATGAACCATCAATTACAGGTGTGATTGATTAAAACCATTTACGCTTCGACAGGTGTAATATCTTTACTCAGCCAAAACTAAAATCCAAAGAACTGAAGACCTAAACATGATGAGTTATCAGAGTAAACTGTTTTACATATTATAATATGCATACTGCTTTAAAGCATCACATACAGCACAATTGAGCTTTACATGAATAAGCCATGTGTAGGATTAAACCAGAAAAACAATCACAATATTTGTCTGCCAAGATCTATGGATTCAACATTATTCACAATTGTATGCATCTGAACACAGAACCTACAACAGGATTTTATCTAGCAGACCAGATAAGTTACATAAGAGGAACATGAATATCGTTTAATCAAAAAATCCAGGATCAGAAAGTTTTCAATCTATATAAAACAATATTTACAAGTGGAGTGGACAAAGGGGACTCTACATCATACTATCATTTCTCCAACTTCATCCTTATTGGACTTTGTGGAACAAATAATCAAGTCCAAATGCCAACTAAAGATGAAAAGAGGGTTCTACATAATTAAATTCGAGGTCCATGAGGTTACTCGTTTTTTCAGAAAATGTAAATTGGGTCTAACGATTACCAATTCATGCCATACCACCATCCCATGAATACATCAAATATGAATTTAGGAGAATGTTTATGGTCAAACAGTCAGAAAGGGTCAAACAAAAGTTGGGAGTTGAATTGATGCAATCAAGATTTAGTGGCAAGTACTGCTAAAAGGCAATTCAAAGGGTTTCCAGAAGGTGGCAGGTTTTTAGGATTACAATGTTATTTCTAAAAATAAATCCTGTTAAGGATCTCTTAGAATTTACTGACAACAAAAGGGGTCTGTTTTCATGCATTTACACACCTTCCAATAATGATTACTGTCAGCAAATTGCTCTTGCTGCCCAAGAATCTTTCTAGAAACCAAGTTTACCAAAATGTACATAATTATGAAACTGAAATCATTCAACATAAAAATGTTTCCCCAGAGAAATAGGGTATTACTTGCAACCAGGATACCATCATCATCATTGTCATAGACAATAGCAGCTTTGAACCCCGCCTTTTGCACTCTTCGTACTTTCTCATCGAAACTGCACCTTCCTCTAATAACCAGCGCAAAAGGGGAAGTAACATTCGAAACCTCTTCAACTTTATTACTTAAATCCGAACACGCGTCAAGAGGCTCTGCCAAGTATAATACCCCACATTCCCCAGACCCTTCAATCGCCGGAGCTGGAAATTCCCAACCAGACAAGACAAAAGAACATAAATACAGAAATTCAGTCATATTTTCCAACACCAATAAACGTCAGTTTCTCAGTTTAATCATACATAAGTTACTTCAATACCTTATGACCATAGTATTAAATCACATATTCGATCAAATTAAATAAGCTCAGCTGACAAAGAAATCAACTTTGACCTCCCAGAAGACCAAAAAATCCAAGTCTCCTTGAATTTCCCCACACTTTCTCAGGAACCAAACAGAAAAACCTGAAAGTAAATTTAACAAAACAGAAAAAAGATACAAGCTTACCGAAATTAGCTTCAATATCATCGAAAGAGAGAGTAACGTTTTTCCCAATCAACACCACACTGGCTGACGTCATCCAAGAAGCACTCAATAAACAGAGAAACCATAATACCAATAATACCACAACACGATTCATCTTCATCCAAAAATTAAACCCAAAAAAAAAGTCGATCCCAAAGAAAAAAAAAACCCTAATTCTCTGTTGGGAAAGAAAGAGGTTTGATTTTGTGGGGTGGGTTTAGAAGGAAATAGATACATCCGCTTCCATTAGCGCAATACAAAGAGAGGATATAGAATATCTGAATCTTTGGATTCTGCTTTCTAAATCTTATGATACTAATGAGTACCAACACAATCTCAGAACCCAGATGAATTTTTTTTTTTATTCTGTTCAAAATATGGTAATTAATTAATTTATTTTTTTATATTTGTTGATAAAGCTGTTTACGCCTGGAAATTTGGCTTTATGCGGATAATGTTTGACGGCCCAAAGTAGAAACTACTGTACTGATAACAAAGGCTACAACTTTATTATCAACAAACATCCAACTTGGGATTATTTTCTTAACATTATTTGAACAACTTTATCATGACATTAACATGCCAAGTGATAAGTTACATTTTACCTAAAAATAATTAATTAATCATTAATTTGAATATTATAATATGATTGCACGTAATACAAAATAAAAATTTATTTAAATTTATTATTATTATATGTGATAATGTGAAAGTTATATAGTGGAAATGCTAGTAATGTTTGACTATCTGTGCCACGTATAAAACAAAAAATTTGTTTCCAAAAAAGATTTTAAAACTCCATTTTTACCTATCATACATGAATGATGAAAAATCTTTTACAAACACATATTATTTTGGCATAATATCTAAAAAAATTTCTTACATTATTTTAAAAAAATTAAAATAAATTTTTATATTTTTATTTTGAGTTAAATAAACTCTTATATTTTTATTTTGAGTCAAATAAATCTTTATAATTTTTTTTGAAATGTAAATAAATCTTTATAATTAATGATTGTATAAGAGTTTATTTTATTTAAAATAAAAGCATAAAGGTTTATTTGACTTAGAATAAACGTATAAGGACTTGATTAAATGTAATAAAAGTTAATGGTTTATTTTAATTTTTTTACATAGTTTAGGGGTTTTTTTAGATATTATGCCAAAATAATGTGTTTGAAAAAGATTTTTCATCATTCATGTATCACATGTAAAAGATGGAGTTTTAAAATCTTTTTTGATGATGATAACGTGACATGTTAAACATTTTTTACCCTGCACATCAATATCATGTTAATACCATGTGGATATAAAATGACAAACGATATTTTCACTAATGATAATTAATTAACTATTAGTCATAAGGACTTATTTAATTTAAAATAAAAATATAAAAATTTGATTGAACGTAATAAAAGAATAAAGAATTTATTTGAATTTTTTAAAAATAATTTATGAACTTATTTAAATAATTTTAAAATATATTTTCAAATTAAAATTTAATAATAAAATAAATTAATCAAATCAAGTTAAGATCATGCTCGACCCTAAAGGATTCTGCTCAAGTTCAAATTATGATGTTGGACCCACGAAATTAAACAAGTCGCTTGACTCATAGACACCTATGATCGATATTAAGATCATGTTTTTGATTAGCCTAAAGTGAAAGCACAATTGATTTTTGAGAGAGACAAGCACTACTTGGTTTCTTCTTATCTAGCAGGTGTTTGCATAAAGTCTTTTTTTTTTTTTTATTTGGTGAAATATTTTATGATGTCTTTTCCGTTTTATATGCTAATAATTTGTAAAGTGTTATTGGATTTACTTGTAAAATTTTATTTTTATATCTTCCTAATGCAATTTGCCATTTCATTAATTTGAGCTCTATATATTTTTATGACTTGTGGTAGATATTTAAAGAATAATTTTTGAAGAAGCAGTTCTATCTAAAATATTGCTAAAGAATTATAGTGCATTTCTCAAAAAAAAAAAAAGATTATAATGCAGTCACTTTCATAAAAATAATTAATAATAAAAACAAAATAATGTTAAAAATATCTAAATAACACAAGTTTTAAAAAAATATGTCAAATTTTACTATAGCAAACTACAAAACTTATAAAAATGCTCCAATCAAATTTTTTATCCAATTACAAGTCTTTGGTGGTCTTTACTATTTTTTTTTTTTATAATTAGAGGAGGGGAGATTTAAACCCTATTTTTTAGGTAACGGGATAATGTACGAACCGATAAACCAAATGCTCGGGTGCGTGGTCATTACTAATTTAGTTATTATCATTTTACCACTTTACCTCACATGTAAAGAAATGTATTTATCACGTGACATGTACTACATATATAAAAAAAAAGAATTAATTATATAATTTAGAGTACTTCATGTATAAACATAATTTAATAACATAATAATTAAAAAAAAATTTAATTATTCACAAAAATTTAAATAAACTCTTATTTTTTTATTACGTTTAATCAAACTCTTATATTTTTATTTTGAAATAAATAAATCCTAATAACTAACAGTTGACTAACTATTGTTAGTTAAATCGTCACTTATCATTTTATACCTCGTAATGTTGACATGTTATGTTAACATGTCATAATATATAGTGACATGACATGCTTATGTAGCAATATGATATAGTCATGTAACAGTATTACTTTTCATGTCAACGTTACATCAGTGTTACATGAGTATAAAAATAATAAATAATGTTTTGATTAATGATAATTAATCAACTATTAATATAAAAGATGTTTTGCAAAAGGAGTGGGAGGTTAGTTTTATGCATACCTACCACGAAGGGAATATGGTAGCAGATTACTTGGCTAGTTATGCTTTTGTTTTAGAAGAATCTTACGTTGTACTTAAACAAGCTCCCACTGGAGCAAGAAAACTCTTAATGTATGATATGTTAGGGGTCTGTTTTCCACGAATGATCCCAGTTCAATAAAAGAAAATAATTCTTTTTACTAAAAAAAAAAAGTTTATTTGATTTAAAATAAAAATATAAAAATTAATTAAATTTTATAAAAAATTAAAAACTTATTTCAATTTTTTTAATAATTTAAGGGTTTTTTTAAAGCATTACATTTTGATAAATTTAGAATTTATTTTATCATTTTTTATAATATTTTTTATTTTTATTTTTCATTTAATTTGTTTCTCAAAATAATAATATGGCATGGTCCCCGTTTGGTAAGATAGATAAGGCCCATCCAATTGATTCGGCTGCTGATTTGGAAACTGGCCATTGTTTCCCTTGTCAGTTCCTCACAAGCTTCCAAAAGTGTCACTGTTTAGTAGCAGATATTTTATTATTTTTTATATCACATTATAATAATGCGATATTAACTTAAAAAAATAAAAAGATCACAAAATTTATTATGATATTTCATCATAACACCTAAACATTGCATGATATAAAATAACAAATGATATTATAATTAAAAATAATTAATCACTTGTTAGTTATAAGGACACGTTTGACTTTAAATAAAAAAAAATATAAACTTGATATAATGAAATAAAAGATTAAAATCTTATTTAAATTTTCTTAATTAATTTAAGAGTTTTTTTAAATATTATATCTAAAGTAAAATTTTAGGAGAAAAGGTAATATTTGGATTTTATATGTTTACATTATTGTATAAATTTATAATTTTCTATAATATGATTATATTACCATATGAAAATTATTATTTTAAAAAATTCATAATGGTGATATAAATATAAATATATGTTGGCTCTTATTTTTTATATTTTCTTCACTCTTTTTACAATTTTATTTAATTTAAATTTATAATTTTTATTTATTTAAATTAATTTTTTTTCTTTTGACCTTTTACTTCAATTTAAAGTATAACCTTTTAAGAATCTATCTTGGGTTGTTTGAAGGTGATGTTTGTATGATTGAAAGGAACAAGGAAGCAATTGGTACGATTGGGATTTGCAGGATTCTTATGTGGTGTATATACTACAATAGTAATAATTAGGGTAAAATATTTTTATCTTTTTAAGTTTTGATTGAAATTATATAAAAGTTTATTAATTTTTAAAATTGACACTCTACTTTAAAAAAAATATTTTTCATTAGACATGTAAGTCCAACGATTAATATTTTCGTCAACTTACTGATGTGGCAAGGTTAAAAAAATAATTTTACCTTTAATTAATTTTTAAAATTACTATTATATAATTTATTATTTTTATTAATTAAAAAAAAACTTCCTAAGATGGAGAGCCCTGGTTGGGACTCTTAAGGCTGGTGTTCCTCAAGGGGAGCCTAATCGAGCCTTCCTAAGGGAGCATGGAGCTCCCCAAAAGGAGCACCGATGCTTCCTTGGGGAGCTCGATGCTCCCTTAGGGAGCCTCAATCGAGCTCCCCTATGTTGGAAGCACCAATAAGTGCTCTTTTCTTTTCTTTTTTTTTTTAATTTTTAAAAATATAATAATAAAATTTTAAATTAATAAAAAAAAGATATTTTAGTCTTTACTTAATCTTTGTTAACGGTGTTTGTATTTTTAGAGTAGAGTGTCTATATTAAAAATTAATGAACTCGCTTGAAATTTCAACAAAAACTTAAAAAAATTAACGTATTTTACCCTAATAACTAATACTAAGAATATTAGGAATGTAAATAATTCCTTTGCTGCCATTAGCATGTGGTTGAGTGAGCCAACTCTGGCAATAAGGCAAATACCATGACACCACCAAATAAGAAAGATTAGAATAGCACTCAAACATTTGATTCATTAATTAGTACATAATATCTTATTTAAAGAATAAAATTTTAATCATCTTTCTCCCAATTCAAAAAAAAAAAAAGAAATATCAGAGTACTTGCATGCCCATTTTCCAAAGTCACCATATAAATTGTCTGTCAAGTGTTCATGAATTGTCCCATTTGACAGGGGCAATCTTAAACTTAATTACAATGCTGTCATAATCATCAGGCTACATAGGGATGTAAACGAATTGATTTTATACGGATATCTACAAGTACTCGATTCGATAATATAAAATTCAAATATCTTATATGTAGTTATGAAATGAATTTAAATAAAATTTTTAATTTATATTTCGAGTTCAAATAGATTTCGGATATCTACCTTGAGGTTATAGCTTAAAGAGAGAAAGGTTAATTCCATGGACATGCATTTGACATTCCCATTTTCCCGGTCTGGCAACTTCAAATTGAGTGCTCCTAAGGCCACGAAGTGAAATGAGATAAGCCCAAATATTGGGTTTTAGTTAGAATGAAATTGGGCCACCATAGAGAGAAACCATACAGATATCAATTTATTTAGGCTATACTCTTGTCCAATAATGTTGGCTGTTAGTACTTGTCATAGGAATGCTAATTAACGATCATGCAAAAGTCTTTGGACTTCCTCATGGACTTGGACTAGACTACGAATCGTTCTTCCATGCTTAAGCCACCTACTCCTTCCTTTAAGGTCACGAGACTATGAAAAGCTCTGCATCAAACTTCAAAGTTTAGTTCATCTAATCCAAATAGGACCTTTATGTCACGAAGAACTATTGCAAATAGAAATTTTCCCAAGATTGGAAGGCAACCAAATGGGTTCTTTTCTTCGAAAGGTCATGGAATTTCTAATATTGGAACTCCAACTCATGGAAATGCTTCTCAGGATGACTCTGGTAAGACTAATGTTGTCTGTCATATTTGCAAGCTGATTAAACATTCTGCTTTAGATTGTTATAATGGATTCAATCACGCATATCAGTCTAAGAAAACGAGACAAGCTATGGCGGCAATAAAGCTTGATGGGTTCATCAGACAATTATTGATGAACTACAAAAAAAATAAGATTTTTTCAACAGAATATTCACTGGAGATGTTCTTTATTGACTAATTTTTGACAGAATATTTCATCGAAAAGTTGATCAGCAAAACAGTTGTCAGAAATTTACTGACTGAAATGTCCAGTGAACATAACCATGTGACAGAGCAATTAACGTGAAATGTCAAGTGAGGGATCCATTATCTTATATTAAAATTATAGTACTTATAACTGTCGATAACCAAATTATATTTTTTAAATTTGAGTGAAGAAAAGAGAAAAATATCAGAAAATGAAGTCCTCAAAAAAGGAATCAACTTAAATAAAAATCTTTATCCTCCTTTGGCAGCAAGTCAAACAGGAAACCTAATTTGCAGGTGCTGACAAATTATTTACTGTATGTGACAACAGCTGGGTGCCAAAAAATACTTACATTGCAAGAAATTTATGTCTGCTCAATGGTTTTGTGGATTCTCGTAAGAGACATAAGCATCTGTGCACATCATGTTCATCAATTCTCAGCATTAAAGTTTGTGCATCTAACCCTATCAGTTGCAGACATTTTCAATAATTAAACCCAGATGGCTTAGCATTGATGGGATGACTGGCAACATTTTGGCGTGAGAGATCTGGACATTATTGCTATTAAAGCTCCACGATGGTGACTTTCCTGTACGAATTTTTCACAACAAGGGCCAAGCAGCAATCAGATTATGACAGATTTTATATCTAATCTGTATTACTCCTTGACAAATGCTGATCCCATTCATAACGGTATGTATAAAGAAGAGATGAACGAAGCCATTGTTTTCATGCCAATAAGTGTGAAATAGAGATTCAATATCCCATGAAAATCATTTGACTTCTTGGTCCTGATTCCCGAGACACCTACAAGGTTATTGGTTAATTAGCAGTATCTAGTTATTGTTATATACAATAAATACAAGATTTTTCTTCTTATAACATAATGAAATGATTGATTACATCAATTTCATCGACTAATTACGGCAAAAATTGTATAGCGAAATGCATGGTTGTGATTCAAGGCTTAAATTAGCTAGCTGGAACTTAATTATTTTGCAGGAGCATTTAAAAAGACAACTACAATTTCCTTTACAGAACAGCAAGGAATTTTCATCTGTCCTTTAATTCTTCAGTGGTAAGCAAGACTCCTTTAACTAAGAGATTGGATCTAATTACCTGCAGATCTGAACAAACTTAATTGTTCTTCAAAAGAATTAAATGCTAACATGTATTGTTTCTGAACCTTGTATAATGCCAACATACAAGCAGTTAGGTTGCTGCTAAACCTTAATTTCTTGAAGTTCACAAGTCAACCAAAGGCAACTAATTCTTTTTAATCATGAACAACTTTCAAAGAATGAGAAATTTGAACTCACTTCCTGTATTAAGGATCAACTTATTATTGAGTCAAATACTTAAATACCGTAAATTTAATTAACTTGGTCAAGTGTTATTCACATAACCATTCCTAAGATCTTAGGCTAAAATCATTGATAAAGAATTATTTGACATTCAATGATCATCTTCTATCCCTTAGTCTAAATTTTTTGAGATTTTCTGTTTTGATTATCCAATTTTTAAAAATATCATTCTTATCATCAACGTTTATAAATATTCTTGTTTTGGTCATTCAATTGTCTAATGTTGAATGCGAAATCTATTATGTTTTAATGCTTGATGATTAACGAAAACAACAATATTCAAAGACATTAATTGGTGACTAAAACGTTATTTTTTTGAAATAGAGCAATTTAAACCAAAAATCTCAAAAAATTAAGTGATTAGAAAAATAATTTACTCAATATACTATATCGGTAAAAATTTTGCCTTTATGATATAAGATAAAGGTTTATATAGACATTTTTGAAGTCTCATAACATAAATTTCTTGAATTGTTGAGGTGTCTGCTTTTGCTTTTTCCCTTTTAAAAATATTGAAAGGGTTTCTCTTTCAGTTCCCCTGCAGAAAAGGTTCATTGCACTAGAAAAAAGAAAAGGTTCCAATTTGAAAACACATATTTTCCCTTTAATCTTAAGCTATCTATCTAGCTACATCATAACCATTGGGTCCCATGTACACCATTTCCTCGCATTTTCCTCATTTTAATTCTATTAGTCCGTCGGCATCGCCGGTTCAGTGTGGCTGCTGCATGCCCCCTAATCCCTATCTATCTCCATTGTATCCCACTTCCAGGTTTTCATGATGAAGATGATATGATGATAAGCCTTTCCAAAGGGCACTCCACCACAAGACAGTTAAGAGCTCAAACATTGAAAGTTTGGGATTTGCATCTTGAGAAAGGAAGAGTGGGATTTATGGAATAAGACCTATAGTGGAACCCAAGTTCATGATTTAAACAAAAATATATGATAATGCTGCGATTAGGATCAAATTCTTATTTGAAAGGCAAATTAAAACTTTCGTTTAAGAAGAAATTAACAAAATTATCTTACAAAACGGTAATTAACCAATCAAGTAAAGAATCAAACAATTCACCACAAAACAACAATCAAGTAAAAAAATTCGTAAGATAAAAAACTCTTTAAGAATATGACCGATTCATTTCATAACAGTTAAAAGTGTATGTTTCTCACTGGATACTCGAACGATTGTTATTAGATTTTATTTTAAAGGTTTTTACTTAGATAGATGAATGAAAATTATGTAAAAAAGAATCAAATGACTTGAGATATTTAAGCATATAATTTATTAATTTTGTGAAGTCAATTAGAAGTAAGGTGCACGACCGCAAAGGAGCCTCTAATTATGAACTTGGGAAAAAAGGGGAAATAATATACTATTCAACTAAATCCGTACCAAAAAATCCTCATGCTCTTCTGTTCCCCATCCGCCTCACGCTTTAAATTATAACACGCAAGAACCTTTTCTTTTCTTGACATTTTTTCTTTGTTAGGTTACCATTAATTTAAATCAATTTAATTTGATTTTTCCATTTATAAGAAATAAAAAATATATATATATATATTGTGCAGTTCATGCGTACTGCACGCTATATATTAATGTGCAAGTGAATTCCATGTCTCCCAATCTATCATTGCCCTCTTTCACTTTTTTTTTTAATTAATTCCAATTGGTAATTTCTTTTTTCTCATAAAAGGGGTGCAACACGATAATTTCTTAAGAGATTATCCATCTTAATATTACAGTGACGAAATCAAGATAGTGACAGATATAAAATTTGAAATATATAAATTCATGACTTTATATTATTACTTTTTAATCATTTTTTATGTAAAATTTTTGATCCTACGCTGCTTTTATTTAAACACGCTTAACTATTGAGTTCTAATGGAATCTGATGCATTAGTACTAGTATGATTGCACTTGATTTCAATCGGTAGTTGCTGTTAACTCTTTGTCATTGAAAATATTAGCACATTATGAGCAAGAAGACACTAGCTAGGAAAGTGTTATTAGGTCACAATGCCGATTAGATTCCCTTTTGACTAGCTAAGGATGATAAGGTAGCCGACAATTTGTGGTGAAATTCTAGCAACATTTTTCTCTTGCATTTTTACTTTCAGAAAGAGGTCAATATGTGACTTTTTAGTGTTTAAAGAACTAGCTAGATGCTCTTATATATATATATATATAAAAGAGATGGCACTTAGTTGAACAATGTGAAAGAAATGAACAGCATGGGCCATCAACACACTCTATTGTTCATCATAAGGTTCCTGCTTTCAGCACTCTCTACGTGCTTAAAGAATTGTCAAAAAAGAAGCTTCCACCATCACTTTCATCATATATATGTATATGCAAATACAAAAAAGTTGAAGAAGAGAATGAGTATATCACTGCCACATGTTTCCTGGGTCTCTTCCCTTGGAAACTGTTGCACATGATAATTGAAATGGTTATACCTGTATATGGTCCCTCGTTTCCACAAGGGTAAGAATTTATACACTTGTTTATTTCACGTCATCAATTTTAATTTACATATAAATATGCAATCAATATCTTCATTTAAATAAAATTCATTAACAACGTGTGATCAAAATATCATTTCAAAGACAACGAAAAGACATTCAATCTTTAAAATTTTTAATTCAAGTTTTACGTAATAACAAAAAGAAAATAATAGAAGGGAGTGAATGAAACTCTGTTTATATAATCAGAAGAGTGCTGCGAACATCGACAAGGTAAACCCAGAGAGGCAAAAGAAAAGATATTGTTGTCTTGCCAATTAGTGGTCCATTCACAATAAATCTAGGTACAAGAATTGTCCAAGTTAATTAAGAAGAAGGTTGGAAAAGGTGCATGCAGCATGTCCTGCTGCTGGAGAAAATTTGCCAGCAAATTCAGCCGTAAAAATCTTCCAATATCGGTGGTAGTTTTGACAAAGGGTTCCTTTATAGGAGGTCTTTAAATTTTGGGGCCCTGGTAGCTTTAATTCTAGTACAAATTCAATGCTTTTTTGGCTTAAAATTTACAAGAATGGCAATAACTAGGAGCACTCCTTCCAAAACTAGAATTGCCAACAAAAAATTGCTTCTTATTGAGGGGATCCTACGTTACAAAACCTCATAGCATGTGACTATTGACGTATATATAGGATATGGTGAATTTCAATGTCAAAGACCAAACTCATTATTTTGTTACATATATTGACAAATATCAATAAAAATATTCGGAAAACTATCCTTCGGTCAAACTTCCTTAAGTTCGAAACGGAAATTTATCAGTAATAAATTAATATTAAAAAAAGAGTTTGTACTTTAATATAATAACAGTGTATAATTTTTATATATTATCAATTTATAAAAAAAAAAACGCCACACTGAACAAATAAATTAAACACAAAACAGATATTAAGGAGGCAGTCACGTGATTGCCCCAGAAAAGAAGGCGGCTGTCACGTGCACCATTAGAAGTCAATGATTATTGTCTGATAATGCTGTTACAAATGGTAACAAGCATTGATTAAATAAAGATTCTACAAGGTAAATAAGAAACACTAGGACACCTATTTAGCAATCTCCTTTTTTTTTATTTAATAAAAAATGAAATAAAATCGGGGAAGACACCTCAATTGAATCTTATCTTATGATTAAAATGGTGGTTTATATAATCTTTATATATGATGCTTCTTTTTTTTCATTTTTTTATTAATTTTTTTAGAGGTCTCAAAATTATATTCCTTTTTTTCTTTTTAAAATATATTCTTACTTTTTTATTCTAAACTTATTTGTCATAATTTTTTTCTCAAAAAAAAAAACAAAGATAAACATTAAGAGAAATCAAGTAAATAAAAAAATATAAAAATTTTCATGATTCGAACTCTTACTTGCATTAAAGGAGTGAAATAATTTTTCTATTATGGAAAAATTAAAATACAATAACTTAGAATGAAGCTTATCAAAGAAAAAAAATGGTTGGACTATTTTATCCATTTTTAGTTGACCAAATACTTTAATCTACTTTTGTTGAAGTGCCACACCACCACATTTCTTAAATAAGAAACAAAAAGGAAATAGTAATAAGCTATGCTTTACATCTTTTTTATTACTTTTGCAATTTTTATAGAGGAAAAAAGAATTTAGCTCTTCAGCTTGGAGATATATGCACTTAAAGACAAAGCTTAAGTAAGGCTTGTGACATCTCTTCTTCATGTAAAGGGGAAAGGGAAATTAGCTAAAGGAACACAAGAGAGAAGAGGGGGCAAAAAGCCAATTATTGAGCTTGAAATGGTCTGCATTATTAGGATGGTATCCAGGACACATGGGGTATGATCTGCAGCAGTAGAGAGAGAGAGAGTAGATCTGCAAATCACTGAAACTAGCAGAGTACAAAAACTATAATAGAAGCAGTAGTAAAGATGTTAAAGAGTAAACCTGGTAGCTCAACAACCTGATATGGTTCCACCCCAATACAGAAACAGTAATCAACATTGGAAAATGTAAATATATTTACACAAGTAATACTGCCAAAGAAGAAAAAGTAGTATTGCAAAGAGTCAAATTTTTTGTGAAGATCTGTCTTCTTTATTCTAAGGTGGTCCAATTGGAGCTTGGCTCCCACATGGAGTTATGTAATCTTCACTCATATTCTCATTAACATCACATGAAATACAGCGAACCAGTGGAAAAATTATTATATGAATATTTCTAGTAACTCATGATCAAACAGGGGGCAAATTCATTCATTAAAAGCAAAGCCATGGCTAGCATTTCAGCTTTCTATTCAATATTATATTACAAATGGCTGATCAGTCTTCCAAGACATCAAGCCTTGTCCTCATATGCAAACAAGAAAAGAGCAAGATAAAAAAAAAAAAAGAAGAAAGAAAGAAAGAGAAATCCCAGTTTTCTGATAATTGGTATTACATCAATTCAAACGAGAACGACGATTGATTAGGCCATAGTTCGCTGTTCTGCTAGACCTTGGAAGATAGACTATTGATTCTGAAACTGCACAAGTTTTTTTACAAGAAGCGTAAAGGTTAATAAACCCGAACCTGTCACTGATACTCCTTGTTACCTTAGCTCCAGTCCAGAAACTGCTTGCAGATTCTTGATCGTGATCATGATCATCCTTGGAACACTCAACCAACGCTGCAAAAAATGGGTCCTTTCGGAAACTCTCAGAAGCGGCAGAGGATGCTTTCTTCCGGGTTAACATGTCTTCGAAATTGAACTTTTTGGAGGTTGGTGAAGTGGCAGGGGGAGGCAATGGCAGCAGCTTTATGGACTCTTTCTTCTTGTGACTTTGTAGCTTCTTGGGAATCCCGGGTAACTGTTCCCAGGAAAATGGTACACCCTTGAATCGGAGAGGAGTAGCAGGGCTGCGAGGCGAATCATCGGGAAAATACGAAGATCCGAGTGAAGATGATGACGATGAGAGTGAGGAAGAAGAAGAGAATGAAGGAGTTTGGCGGGAGGAAGGGTATTTGGTTCCGGCCGGAGCTATGGTGTCACATTCTTTTGGATCCATTTGGTCACGGCCACTTTTTGTTGCTGAGGGATTCATAGCTTTAGAGAAAAAGGTATATAGCTAGGAAGGGGGGGAGTACCAATTTGTGCTGTTATATGGTGCTTTAAATTTTTCTTTTCTTTTTTATTGACCTTTCTTTGCATATATTTATATATAGAGAGATGTATATATTTGCCGCTTACTCTCATTATTTCTGTAATATAAAATTACTTTTTGGTATAATATTGTAAAAAGTCCTTGAACTATTCATAAAATTTTAAATAAACTTTTATTATTTTATTACATTCAATTAAGTCTTTATACTATTATTTTAAGTCAAATAAATCTTTATGATTATAATTAATGGTTAACTAATTATTATTAATCAAAATACCACTTATCATTTTATGACACATAACACTGATATAGCATATTAATGTAACATGATGATATGATCATATAACATTTTCATCGTATATGTCAGTATCACATGAATATAAAATGATAAGTGATATTTTAATTAAGGACAACTAGTCAATTATTACTCATAAAAGCCTATTTGACTCAAAATAAAAATACATAAACTTGATTGAAAGTAATGCAAGAATGAAAACTTATTTAAATTTTTTTAATAATTTAAGGATATTTTTAAATATTATATCTTTTTTGTTTTTAAACGAAAAATTACATTATTAACTAAGAAAATGACCCCATGGAATTGATGGCAAAAGGGTAGGGAAAGAAAAGGACTTGGGACAAAATGGGTATTAAATTGTGATGGTGGTGGTGGTGGTGGTGATCAACCCAACCTTGTACATAGGAAGTGGTTGAGGAATGTTGTTCATGGAGCTGACCCGAACTATGGGACCCTAACCCGGTGCTAAATCAATATTATTATTATGGTTATTGATTGAAAGAGGAACCTATTTCAGAAATAGTTCCATATGTAATTTCCTTAGGGGTCCCAATTGAATTATGGTGGACTGAAATCAGGGCATGGAAATAATATGCAAACATTAGACAAGATATAGCAATCTCTAGATTGTACATGCATGAGCCCTATTGACATGGAATCCTACCTTCAATGAGAGAACAGTTTAATCAAACTTGTTTTAAATGGGGGCTGAAAGAAAGCTTCATCTCCAAGCAGAGAGTATTTATGCATGACGAAGAATTGAGAAACACAGCAACAGCTCTTATGTCTAAGCAGTGCCAAACCGGGTTAATTAGATTTCATAATCTCAATATAAACCATGCTTGTCTCCAAAACATTCCACAGCCGATCTGAATTTTTTTTTCTCGATCAAATGGATTTAAAAAATTAATACAAAGTTAGATATCACAGCTCCCCTCTGAATACTCCAACAATGACACATCGTTATACCCTATAGTCGATTTTGATATCAATAATCACAATCCATATCAACCTTTAAAATATTATTTACTTTAAATCCAAGGTCATCTCCAATCTTTAGTGGAAGTGGACACAAATTCATTTCTAAGATGTCAGAGAAACCTGAAACTTTTGCTGAGAAAGTCAGCAATCAATTGTTCTGAACTATTTCATTTAAAACATTTGGGTTTTTAATTTTCTTTCGAACAAATTATTGGTTTTATTGAACATATCAACATAACAAGAGAAAAAAAATGCGTCAAATTTCCTCTAAGAAATTTAATTGTGGTGCATGTGAGTCAGCTGAAGCATTTATACAGCATAAAAATTTGCAATCAATTTTAAGTCATAAATGGTACCTTTCTCTTTATTTTTTTTAATGATCTTTTCTTAATATAGTATAATCTATTTATATGTATGAGATATTTAGAGATATAGACTCAATTGGTAAATGAATCAATTATTTATAGATATTACATTACATTTATCATTTGTCAAATTTTGCTCCTAACCATTATTCGTAAATGAATCAACGTCATCGATTGCTCACTCAAACCTTTTTGTTTTTTAAATTCGAGAATATTTATTTTTCGTTGTGTCGAGAAAATTCAAGAATTCTTAAATTTGTATAAATAACTTGTACAAATGGCAACACTAGGAATGCTAATCCAGCTCAGTGCTGTGACATTTTCATTAACTAAAGGAAAACGAATTGAATTCATCAATTTTCTTTCGGTGATAAAGGAAGATGGTTGTGCCAATTCACCATATATAATTAATACAAGTTTAAATTATTTTTTCTTTTTTTTGTTTTAAAAAATAATATATTAATTCTTCTTGAAAAAGAAATAATCTAACTCTTCCTTCTCTCTATTCCTTAATTAAAAAAAGTAAATAGTCTTTGTCCTTCATGATAAATAGCCTAGTAAGTAATTAGTGATATATGTTATTGGGGCCTTCAATTGCAGCCCTTAATCCTCCTAATGGGGAACCAAAAAGGAGTTTATTGCATGATTTTAATTTCTATATATACCCCACATATTCCCAGCTGTAGGACAAAAAGGAAATGCAAGTGTCTATCATGGATTGATTTTACTGTTGCTATAGCTACTATACAAGCCTTTAAAGAAAAAACTCCCCTCTCCATCAAACTAAAGAGAATCAAATTTGGTCTTTCTTTGTACACAAAAAGAAAGGTTTTTTTTTTTTTTCTTTTGAGATCTTGTGTTTTGCAAAAAGCTTTTTTTTTTTTTATCAAATAAGTCCGTTTTTTTTTTTAAAATAATTTACAAAATTTCATAATCCAAAATATCAAAACTCAAAATATAAATATAGCTCGTCAAAAACGACATTTAGATAATAAAAAAATTATACATAGAATGATACTCGATACAATGGTGAAAGTTTTTTAAATCCAAAACAATGGGAAATTAACAAATTACAATCTAGAACAATGCAGTCAACACTAGGACTAATTAATGAATTGTTGGAATCTTCAACTGATCAGTCAATAAAAAATTTCCAGACCTAGCTGGACAAGTTTGGGAACCTTCAGTTAGTTCATAATTTAGAATTTGCCACTAGGCTTTTTGAGCTAACCAAGTTGTTTGGTTTGTATCAAATTATTTAAGATCATATTTTCTTTTTAATTGCATTAGGTCACAAACTCCCAAACCGTAGTTTTCCTATATTTACTCTCAAATTGTTTTGTTGCTGTAAACTATTCATCATATGCTCCTCTGCATCATCATCAAGTAATAAAAGCCTTTCTCTCTTTTCTTATAAACTATTCTTCAATCTTTTTGTTTGGTTTCATTCGAGTCAAATTTGATGATCTAATAGCTCTCCTGAGTTGGGTTTGGTATAGCCATTAAAGTACCTGCTTTTATCCGTATGCAAGGCACTTGAAACAATCAATTGAAATTCAAATAATTTTTTATTATTTTATTACGTTTAATTAAATTTTTATATTTTTATTTTAAATTAAATAAATTTTTATGAATAATGATGAATTAATTATTATATTTTAAAATTTCACTTATAATTTTATACGAAAATCATTACCTCAAAATGACATCATTTTACAGTGTGGTAACATGTTTAATTACGTGTTAAAGCATCTCATGTGCAATAGACCGGAAAATGCTAATGATTAATGTTTCCAGTACTTTTCCCTTGTCTTTTACCATATAGCCAATGAGAAAACAAAAGCCAATGGTTGATTTGATGATGGAATTGCTTGTTTGGGCTATAAACAAACCTTTTAGACAAACAAGAATTCCTTTTACAGCAGAATACTATGTATGGAGTTGGTAAAACTATAAGTGTTTCTGTCCATAATACAATAGAAGGTAAGCATCATTGTTGAGTTGGCACCATCAGTTGGTTAGTCACAATTAGAAATTTGAGCTTCCCAAACCTAGAACTAGAAACCAACCATAGGTCCACTTAAACCCTTTAATTAATTAGTTAGGAATCTGGGTTTGTAACCTTTAGGTTATGGGGTTTAATTGGTAGGTCGTTCAATTTTTGTTCCCTTCTTTTCCTTGGTTGGTTACCAGTTGAATCATGTCTCAGTCATATTAGGTCACTATTGGTTGATTACTACTAACTAGTCTATAACATGCACATTACAACATTATAACCATTGAAATTTAAACTATATAAAATAATTAATCAAATGACCATACTATCAATGTGTAACAATTAAGATCTTTTGTCAATTCTCCATTAAAAGAGGGGGTTAAATTAGCCAGGAATGCATCCACCTAAGCTCCACATGTGTTATTATCAATGAGCATACCACATGTGTAACAATTCCACACGTTAGGAGAAGCTAAATTCGTATATCATAAATGCATTTTGCATAAATATTTATGATCGATTTTCACTATAATATCACTAATGAATAATGATTGAGTTTTATGTATTAATATTTTTTTTGTATAATATTTGAAAAAAGTTTTAAACTTTTTAAGAAGTTTCAAATAAACTCTTATTCTTTTTTTACGTTCAATCAATTCCTCATTTTTTTTATTTTAATTAAATAAATTCTTATAATTAATAATTGAATAATTATTATTAGTCAAAATGTCATTTTTCATTCAACACCACGTGACACTGATGTAACATGTCACAATAATGATAGCGTAGCATGTTGATATGGCATCATAACATGGTCATAAGGCATTTTTCACATTGCACGTCAATGCCATATCAGCATTAGATGTGCATAAAATGATAAGTGGTATTTTAATTAGTGGTAATTACTGAACCGTTAATCACAAAAGCCTACTTTGCTCAAGATAAAATTATAGAAGCTTGATTGAATATAAAACAATAAAAGTTTATTTGAATTTTATTCAGAGACTTTTTTAAGTATCATGCCATATATATTCTAATTAGTATCTGCATATTTATTGATTTTGAATTTCAATTTTAATTTTCACAAAAAAAAATTGAAAAAATTTCATCTAAGAAAGTCCACAAAATCTTGCCCTTAGAGAATGTAAAACTCCCTCTCCTATAGCCCATTTTTGTTGGACAGTTTGTTGCCCTAAACAATTTAACCAATTGACTATAATTAGTTTGAGGTTTGCTAAAGCTATAAAGAATCTAACTCCAACCAAATAATATAATGTAAGTTTGATGTTGCAAATTAAAAAAATGGATGAGCTCAAGCAGACATTAATCAGCACCTAATAAATGTGCATAGGTTTATTTATTATATTGTAGCCTCTTAATTGAATTGATTAATTCCCTCATAGAAGAAGTAGGAAGAAATAATAGCATCTGCATACCTGTATTTCTCTATTTAATGGATAATAATAGCTTCCTCACTGTATATAGATTATAGCTTTTTATTACAACCTGGAATGGCTTTAAGCTTTTGTTTTTGTTATGGTAGTTGGGTTGTAAATATGTAACTAAAAATTGTATATATGATTCAAATTAGATCACATTTTTCTTTGATATAATGTTTGAAAAAGCTTCTGAACTATTTAAGAAAATTTAAATAAATCTATATTATTTTGTTACGTTCAATCAAATTTTTATATTTTTACTTTGAATTAAATAAACTCTTATCACTAATAGTTGATTAATTATCATTAATCAAAATATCACTTATCATTCTATACCTACATGGAGTTGACATGGCAGTTACACAATATTGATGTTGAGGGTGAAAAATGTCACATGGTTATGTTATCATTTATTATGACATATTAGCATGTCATAATAGCCTTATGTGACATAAAATGATAAATGACATTTTGACTAATAACATAAAAATATAAGAGTTTGATCAACACAATAAAAGAATAAGTCTTTATTTAAATTTTTCTAAATAATTTAGATATTCTCTTAAGATACAAATGACCTTATCTTAATGGGCAAGAAGGAGGTTTACGAACTTTAAGCTTCTAAGTTCAAGTCTGATCGCGTGTAGATTTTTATCTAATTTTATATTAAATTTGTTCAATTATGTACTAATTTGTTGATTAATTTATCCATTTTTTGTTAATTTCTTATACGTGATGTAATATTTATAGAGATTGGATTTGTTCTTATAATGTACTTCATAAAAACTCTAATGATCCTTGGCCATGAAATCTTGTTCTATGTTTTTCAAAAAAAAAAATGTAACTTCATAAAAGGTCTAAGTAATTAGCTATTTAATTCAAAGTTCAGGTATTTGTTAGGTTTTACTAACAAGATGTCACGACCTAAATTCTGGGTCATGACCGGCGCATAGGCTCAATGGACATAGTCCACTAAGCCCAAGCAAGCCTATCGAATTATTCTACTCATCATACCATCAAATATTGTTAAGTCACAAATTGTAACTTTAAACCAAAATAATAATATACATTGTCAACTCGTACTGGCATTACTCATTTAAAATATACATACATTGCCTACAACATGTATCTTAATAATTTACATCAAGTTTGTCTATACATAACAAAATAAGAAGACTCTATTTTCAACGAAGGGACTCAGATGAATGTACGGCTACTGAATGTCGAGACACTTACCAAAAGATGGACACAGGTCTACAAAGACACCTCGTCCTAGCTACCGGCTGCCTCGTGATCTGAAAACATTAATTTGAAAATGGTGAGTATAAACCCAGTGAATGAACAAGGAAGGGAACAAGCATACCATAAGGAATCTTTAATGAAATCATGATGCATTCTTTTTCAAAACAATGCAATTTGTTTATATTCTTATTAAAAACCCCTCATTAAGCCCTTAAATGATTAATCATTTGAAAATTTTGAACCCATACATAGCGAACCATTCGAATAATGAAAGCTTCAATATTGCACAAGCAAGTCAAATACGACAACGAATCTTCACTGCAGTGGAAAGGCATTCTCGCTGTAGCGACGTTGGAATTTAGTTATTAACCGAACGAGGGTTTCTCACTAAACCTCCTTATTTTAAACTTAACTCTTTTAATCCTTAATGTTGGAAGTCCATGCTCCCATATGGTAGTAAAGAAGTGAAAGATAGGGCAGCAATTGGATAAGATAAGAGACCAAAACAGAAAGTTTTTTGCTGCAGCGAGATTGAATCTCGCTGTAGCGAAATTTCTACCCAGAAACAAAATGTTTCTCGCTGCAGCAAGATCGAATCTCACTGCAGCGAAATTGTAACCTAGAAAATAGAAAGTTTCTCGTTGCAGCGAGAATGCATTTTGCTGTAGCGAGAAGCTACAGTGTCATTCTCGCTGCAGCAAAAATGCATCTTCGTTGCAGCTAGTTTTCGGCCAGCATACCCTTTCAAAACCCAAGAGTTTCTCGCTGCAGCGAAATACAGGGAATCAATGCAAAATTTACCTTTCTCCCAAAGGAAAAACTACCCTACCAAAAGGTTCAAACCAACATGAAAACACATAACAATTTCTCAAGGTTTAACATGTCAAGTTTCACATGCATTACAACCATAACCCATTATCCATCAATTACCTATAACGCACATATTTACATATATATATATATATATATATATATATATATATATA
>NC_030857.1:16689985-16739267 GCF_000208745.1 Theobroma cacao | reverse complement strand
CCCGAGGTGAAAAATGACCATTTTTCCCCTGTTATGAAAATTGTTGAAACTTCTAGTTTTTTTCGTGTTTCATCAGCACACATCATTTATACTGTCTTATGCCTATTTAGGTCTTAAAATATCATAAAACTTTCTTCTGAGAGCTTATTAGAGGAAATGACGAAACTACCCCTGGCTCATATTATTACATCTATACTTAGTTACAAGCTTATAGAAGTTGGGGTATCACACAAGAAACCTGAAAGAAATGAATACATATGGGAGAATTTGAATTTGAAATGTTCAATTTAAATTTTTGAGTTTTAACATCTAAGTTCAAAAATTATTTTTAAAAATATCTATTAAATTATAATTAAAATTGAAAATCAAAATTATTAAATTGATAAATTTACTAAATATGTCATATAATATAAAATAGCACAATTAATTGGAGTAAGTTTTAATACTTCATTCAAATAGGTAATTTAACTAAAAATTATAACAAAAATTTCTTCACTCATCGACTACTTTTTCAATTTTGTTTATGGTATTATTTTTTAGTTATCTTGTATATATTATTGATCTGTTCATTAAATTTTATTAATCTGGCAGATTTTATTTTTACTCTTATTGTCTTTGTTTCTTTTTTTTTTTTAGAAGCAAGAATCACTTATTGATTAATGAAAGAGATTTATATATAAGCCATGAATTTATCAAAAACAACACAAAAAGAGATTTATACATAAGCCATGAATTTATCAAAAACAACACAAAAAGGTGAAATATATAAGAAACGGACAATAATGTGATGATGTGGCACATCATTAGATTTAGTGCTATATCAATACAGTCAAATACCATGTCAATATAGTTAACGGAAAATTTTACTACGGTTAATGATTGGACTAACATTGTGAACGTTGAAAAGTATAAAAACTTAATTTTTACAAATTATTATATAGATTAAATCTACCACTGTGATAGAGTATAAGAATTAATTGTATAATTTATCCAACATAAAATGTAATGGATTAGATACCAAGCTTAGCACTATTAAGGACATCAAGCAACTCTTAAATTAAAATAAATTAAAGAAGATTAAGGTCTTAGGTTTGGTCAAGGAGACCATTGATCAATCTCTACTCAAATGAAGACCTAACCAAGACCAAGTCAATTTGGGAAAAAAAATTCAAACTTTTGTTTATCAGTTTAATCCATTGTTTTTATTTATAGATTCTATGCATTTAATTAAAGAAATGTTCATCAATAATATCATTAAAGAAAGAACAAAACAATAGAATTTAGGGTTTATATTTATCCCGAACAAATATAATGCTACCATCAAAATCCTATTAACAATTTTATTAAGATTTTTGGGTAATTTATTCATTTCATTTCAATGAATTGAAAACCATCAAAGAGCTGAAATTATGTACGTAATATCACCATATAGTGTAAAAGGATAAAACAATACTAGTTCCAACCTTTCGAGGGAGGTAATTCATATATATATTGTTAAAACAAAGGCTAAAACAATTGAATTTTGTAATAATGATTGTATATAGAGCTTTTTTTCCCCTTTCAAAAAATTAAGACAATGAAAGTGAAGCAGAAGACGCTTATCTGAAATTAATCTAAAAAAATTATTAAAAATTAAAAAATGAAAATGTTGAAAAAATTCGATTAAATTGGTTAATTGTTAAGTCAGTTAAGAGATAAAAATCGATTGATTTGGTTAAAATTCTAAGAGAAATCGGTGAAGTCGGATAATTCAATTTTTTTACTGAATAAATCAAATTAACCGAATGCTCGCCCCTACATGTAGTCCTGTCTATAAATCTCCAATTGCTAAAACAAAGGGATCTTTTATAGTACAAATGGGGTTCAAAATATTCATCAATGTGTTTAAATTATAAGAAAAAGGTAAATAGAGTAGACTCATAATTGGATTTTGTCATAAGGATTGTATATATAGCTTTTTTCCCCTTTCAAAAAAATTAATACAATGAAAGTGAAGCATAAGAGGCGTTTGACACAATCTCTTATGTGTGAGACAATTGAAAAGAAAAACCCTATAATTTTCTTAATTAAGAAACTCATTTAACTCTTTAGTTTTCAATACTATTGACAACCCACATTTCACCATATGTGTTGAAAAGGAACTTGAAAAGCAGCTATCTTAATTTATTTCCAAATATAAACTGAATTTCTTTCTTCAAATAGCTAAGGATCTAACTTTAGTAATTAATAGGTTAATTTGAATGTCTCTAAGGAATATGGGTTTTAATCTGGGGGACATGTAATAGTTCTATGTATAGTCATATGGCTATATAAGTCTCCTGCCTAGTCAAGCTTAAAGACTTGCAACAGTCATGGGTGGGCGGACATACAAACAAGTGGTGTCACTGAAGTGACAAAATCTTTAGTAATTATACTATTTATGTTAGAGTTTTATATAATTAATGATGTTAATAAATTTATTGATTTTTTATATATTATTATTATTTTAATTATGACAGTAAAATTCTTGGGTCCGTGGCAACAACATTGTATTTATATATTATTATTCTTAGCTTTTCAAAAAAAAATTAATTTGTGCTCCCAAAATGTGAATATAATAAGAAAATGAGTTCTAAGAGGTGTTAGTTTGATGTCTTTGTTTGAAGTAATTTAATTTAAAGAGTGAATCAAGAATTTGCAAATTTGTAGCTGGTTCTTAATTCATTGGAAGCAACTTGTAAATTTTAGCTCATTCAAAAGGAAAAAAAAAAACAATGTAGATTTAAATTTCATAATTATGTATATCAAAAAAGGAAAACATATAAGAGAGTTTCGGAGATTTTATTTTTCAGAATCTTCTTGTACAATTACATCAAATGGCTTAGATGAGCACTGTATTTATAGTACTAGATGGGATGAGAGAATTCAATGGGAATTTAGTATTTTTTATTTTATCTTTAAATTGTCTTAATAAATTAAAGATAAAAAGCATGATGACTCATAGATGAATTTTAATTGATCAAACTTGAATCTTTGAATTTTGATTGGTCAAACTTTGAGTTTTTTAAATAAAAATAATTTTGATTGAGTACTATATTTATATTGCTAGATGAGATGAAAGAATTCAATGAGAAATTAGTATCTTTGATTTTGTCTTTAATTTATTTTAATCTAATTAAATATAAAAAGCATGATGACTCATAGATGAATTTTAATTTGTCAAACTTGAATCTTTAAATTTTGATTGGCCAAATTTGGATTTTATCTCTAAATTATCTTAATTTATTTGAAGATAAATTAGATGATTCATAAGTGAATTTTAATTGACAAAATCATATGTATTTAGCTTAAATTAATAAAATTAATTAATTATTTTACAATTAGTTACATGGTTAACTTAAATGATGTCATCAAATTCGCATAACGGTACATAATTTCTCTTTGATAAATTTTTCAATTTACCAATTTCAAAAGACGTTTGACATCTTATAATTGGATAAAATTTGCTCCTTCTACGTTATAATGTTAAATAAAAAATACTAAGCATTATATTTAATAAAAAACCTCGAAACTATTTTAAATAAATTTTTATTATTTTATTATATTTAATGAAATCCTTATACTTTTATTTTGAATCAAATAAACTCTTATGAATAATGATTAACAAATTATTATTAGTAAAAAATACTACTTGTCATTATATATCATATGGTTTAACGTGACATGTTGACATGTCATAATAAATGATAATATAACATGTTAATGTAGCATGATGACATGATCGTGTAACATTTTTCACCTGTTATGTTAGTACCGCATGAATATAAAAATAATAAGTAACATTTTGACTAATGTCAATTAATCAATCGTTAGTTATAAAAATCTATTTGGTCTAAAATAAAAATACAGAAACAATAAAAGAACAATGATTTATTCTAATTTTTTTAAATAATTGAGAGATTTTTTCAAACATTGTACCTAAATATTATATATAAATCAATCTTTACTTCAAAATGTCATAATCTTTCTTATGAAATTTATAACAAGTTGAATCGAGTTAAAAAAAGAAATGATTTAACAAAATACTCTTAATATAAATTGCAATAATATACTAATAAAACAAAATATTTTTATCTAATTATTATAAATTTACCCTTAAATTCCAATTATGAACCCTGTTCCTAATCCTTTGGCAGCAGAGTACCATGGGGATTTCCCTTGGGAGAAGAAAGGACAAAACATGGGTCACGTGCACGTGGTTAAGGCCCCCTCTTTCTCTGCCTTGGGTTTCATTTGTTGTTGGGCATGTGCCGATTGAGAGGGTCCAGCCGCCCCCGCGCCTGTACTTGCGTGCCAGCTTCGGCCAATTTTGGGCTCTTTCTTCTTTCCATCGCGCACCCAACAGTCCTGTCTGAATCTTGACAACGAAAGGAAGTTGAAACTTGGAATCATGTCTCAACCCTTTTTTGTGAATGATTTACGTCAACGTTGATTGGGTTATGTAATGTGGGATAAGAGTTTGAAAGGGTTAAAGAAGGCGCAAAGAAAGTTGTAGGAGGTTGCTTAGTTTTAATCACATCAATGCCATGCATGAGAATGTGAGAAAGGTCATGGTGTAGTGAGGGGGTTAAAATTTTAAGTTTGAAATAGTAAAAATAAAAAATTTAATATTTGAAGAGATAAAATTATAAAACTTTTAAAAATGAAAATAAAATTTTAAAATAAAGTAAAGAAAATAATATAAATTTTGAAATTTTCGAGAGGCGGGGGCCCCTACTAGCCCCCCTCCCTTCGCCTCTGACATGGCAGATTTACTAAGATGCAAGCTAGCAACAACATTAATTTTTTCGTACCGAAAATACTTATCCTTTGGAGGAAGGATCACTCTCATCAACTCAGTTCTTGCTTCTCTCTTGTTTAAAAGTATTATTCAATCATCATACTTGTTAATACCATAATATTCATTCAAGGCAAATCACATAATTAAACATTTAAATAACAACATGATTTATAAAATACATCATCTTCCACGAATCTTTCTATAAAAAGTGTTTTACCAAAATTTGAGCAATTAAGAAGGGATTTCTTGTGAAGGGGAAGTGATGACAAAGAGAAGATTGCAAATCCAAATATTTTGAGGGACTCGGTATCACAAACTTGTCCCACAAAAAAACTGACTTTGCTTGGTAAACGGTGGTGGAGATATGACACCGGGATGAATGCTCTATGGTGTCGACTTCTTATTGAGAAATATTGAAATGGGAATCTTATGTAGCTACCATCATGAGCGAAAAGAGAAGAAATGTCAAGTACTTGGCGAAATGCTTTCAACTTTTGAGGGGGTGGATAAACTTGTTGGCTTTAAAGGTTGTCCATGGGTGGTGGACAATGGTCGAGGTATATTCTTTTGACGTGATAAATGAGTCCTTAAGGAATCTCTCAATGTTACCTTTCCTTGACTATTCTAGTTGGCCTTGGAAAAGGAACTAAAGGTGGCGGGTTTTTATTGTAACGAGCTAGCCAACAGCATAGCTAGCTCCTAAATGCCTTAGAGAACATTATCCTTGTGAGTGAGAAAAAGGATAAGTTGATTTTGGAAACACGACACCAAGGGCTATATATGTTTTGGTGAAGCAACTTTCAAAAGCCCTCGAGTCTGTCTTAGTCCCTTCAAACCAATAAGTATATGGTTTTTATCTATTTGGAAACTTTCTATTCCCCAAAAAATGCAAGATTTTCCATGCTTGTCATTTTAAATGGTATCCCCACTAGAAGCCTTCTCAAAACTAGAGTTGTGAATGTTGGTAGTGATACTAGTTGTTAGCATAGTATCGTTAAGGAAAAATGTGAACACATTCTTATTACATGTCATTATAGTTGGCTTGTTTGGTGTTTTGTCTTGCAATGGTGGGGTATTTCATGGATTATCCCCCCATTCTGCTAAAGCGTTTATTAAGTCATGGTTTGACTCTTCACGTTGGAATGGCACTAAGAAAAGATGACTTATAGTGTGTGGTGCTACCCTGAGGTCAATAAAGTTGGTTAGAAATGAATCAATGTTTAATGGTAAAACATGAGATTAAAAAGAACCATTATTTCTTGCCAAAATGAGGTCCATGTTTTTAATTAGAGGTGGTGAAGGGCATGTGGCGATTGAGGAGGCTATTTGAACAATGGCAATCTAAATCTGCCCACACTCCTCAAGTAGCAAGGATGGGTGCTTCTTGGGTTCCACTTGGTAAAAATGAATTGATGTTCAATGTGGATGGATTAACCAAAGAAAAATGGAAACCAGCTAGATGTGGTGCGGTGTTGAGGGACTCCCTAAGACATATTCATGGAGTTTTCATTAATCCTTTGGGAATCCATGACTCGAACCATGCTTAGTTGATGAGAAATAAATTTGCTCTACAATGCTTTGCATCATCTTCATGGGTGGGAGAGGAAAAGCTGATCACTGAGTTTGATTCCAAAGTAGCACTTTCATGGACTGCAGACCATAATTTATGGTCTTGCGACAAACAGATCATTTTTAATGAAATTGAGCTTGGTGGTAATGGAGGCTGGATATCAGCTTCAATGAGCTCGAGTGTTGATATTGTCCTTCCTCGGACGACTTATGTGTGTGGCAGCTTTCCATGCTCCCAAAACAACGTTGATGTATGGAGAATGCTCTGCCCCTCCTGTTAACCTTTCTACTGATGGTATTTGTGTTGTGTTAGGCGTTGTCTAACAATTAATGATTTTATTGCTTTAATCCTTAATGTTTTCATAAGTCATAAGGGGTATCCAATTGTTATACTTTTCATGATAGCTTCAATGCTATCCTAAGGCTATATTTATCAGTGATTTATATATAAATAACTATACTTTTGGCTGAGAAAAAAAAATTTCAGGGTCAAGTGAGCCCTTCTAAGCATTGACCTAGTTGCCCAAACAACCTAAAACATGCCCATCCAGAGCAAGAAATCAGTCTAGAATATAAAACCCAAAATCCAATTACACATTTTATGCCTAAATTGGGTGGAGAAAGCCCATCTAAAAGCTCTTGCAAGTGGCAATACAACCATTAAGTCACAGCTAGTGAGGCTAGGCTTTTCTGAAGTGCTTTACTGATTGAATCATTGAGTTCGTATTAATGTAGGGAGCAAAGTAAAAACAATGTGGTTGCAAAACTATGCATGCAAACTTTTACTATTGATTCTTCTTCAATTACAGTTAGCTTTGATCCCAAAGTCGCCCTTAACACCCTGAACAAAAGTTTCTTTTTAGCCATCTTTTTGTACGCCATGTTTGAAAAATTACAATTATAAGGCCTATAAGAATAACAAGAAACCTGTTTAAACTAACACAAAGCTTGGCTTCAACCTTTGATGTGCCTTAAGGCAAGATAAGCCAACAACCTGTATCCTACAAACATCAGAAGCAAGATGGCCACACTCAGTTCAGGGCTAATTTGCCCTGCAATATCTTGATCGATAAACTTGCAGCTAACAGTATTACTTCTTCCATGGTGTGAGCAGCCCAACATGGACGAAATTTTCTTGCTTTCGCCGTATTGGACATTAATGAACAGCTTGTAGCTGTAATACGTTGTGGAAATATACTTGATCCACGCCATGCATGATGGCACCTTATGCACATAATATCCTCCTGTTAGAACAAATGCTAGCATGGTGACAATAACTATGGTTGAAGCCTGTTTGGCATCCATGATCACTGCGCCTAGTGCAAGGCCAAGGCCTTGAGAGACAAGCACGTAGCCAAGAACAACCAACAGTGTCAAAAGAAAGGCCACCAAATTGGGTTTCAAGCCAGCCATCCAGTATGTCATAATAAGGAAAACTGTGGGAAGAATGAGCTCCATGGGGAGGTCTCCGATTATCCGTGCCATGAAATAGGAAGATAGAGTGTACATACCAGAAGCATGCTCTTTCACGAAGATTGCACGTTCTTGGGGGAATGCAAATATTGCATTAAACGATGGCAACACTCCCCAAAAGATGGAAATGAAGAAAAGGAGACCTAGGTGGTCTTGAATGTCTCTATAATCCGAGTGCCACCACATTAAACCGGCTAATATTGCAACAGTGATCACTTGGAAGACTCTGAGGATGTTGAACGATTCATGCTTTCTTTCTTTGAGGCTTCTTTGAAGCAGAATGTTGAATTGATGGAACCAAGTAGAGAGGTCAACTGTGTTGCTTTCCTTGTGTTCTTTAGATGAATGGCTTCCTATCAAACGTGTTTCTTTTGCTGAAACAATGGTGATCTCCATGCAAGCAGCTTTTACTTTTGGGGCCAACAGGGCGTTGTAAGAAGCAATAAGAGTTTGCTTTACGTTCGGCCTCTCTCTCTCGCTTACAGCATCAAGTTTACACACACCTGAAACATATATAGGAGAAAATTTAGCACATCAAGTCATTTCCCTGGCCCTTTTTTCACAAATTGAAGGCAGAGAGTTGAAGGTCTAAATCTAGGCTTCAGATCATAACTAATTACCCTTCAAATATATTACAGCCAGTCTAAAGATTGCAATTACAATTATTAACAATATAACAAGTGATGAAGTTAACTACCCCCCAAATTCTTTGGACCTCGTCTTAGAGGAAGATTCCATGAACTAGTGCACAATGATTACTTATATACAAGCATGATTCTGAATGAGTTTGCATATATTCTTAGAAATCATTCAAAAGTAAAATGATACTTTATATCATAAAGCAATGTAAGGCAACAGTAGTATTTCTTTAAAGGCAAAATATCTGTCCCTCTGTTCCCAGACCATAACCTTTGGAATATATAAAAATTTATTAGCAACCCTCTCGAGCATATACCCTAACGTGTAAGATATGGATGAATATGAGTTGAATCAAGCATATAAAATATTATTCGAATCTATAACGAGCATAAAAAAGATTATATAAATCCAAGCATTTAGAAAAAGCTGGTGGAATGGGGTTTGATTTTCCTTTACAGCCAAAAAGTTAAAAGAGATAAGGAAGTCATGACATATACCAAGTATGAGATCTTGTTTTAAGAAATATCATCACCACTAGTTGGTTCAGCCAAACAAAGTCTGAAAACTGATGCTAATTGAGCATGATAGACCCCATTGATCAGTTAGCCACCAAGGAACGAGTATGAATGAATTAGTAGGAAAGGCACGTCTCCCATTATGAAATTAATTAACGGTTATTAGTTTATTGATGTAAGACTTAGTGACATTTACTAGCAAGAGAAATGAGTAGCAGCACGGCAAAAGTAAACAAGAATGAAGCTGACCAATGTTGGTGGTAAGGTGGGAGTCCACTTAGGTCGGGTGTTGCCACTATGGTTTGGGCCACCACTTACTACAACATTTGTTTTTCCTATTCTTGCATAACATTTTCCTTTTTGTTTTCAAATCCCCACTTTTTATGACTTTGGGTGTATTAGAAAAGATCCAAAAGAAGCCAAATACGTGTTGCTCTTCCACATGTCCTAAGTTTGATTTTAAATGGAAAAGAAAGAGGAAAAGATGGTCACATCAATCTTAATAATAAAAATTGAGGTCAAGTTTTAGCAAGTGTAAAGCTGGACAAGGGACAGCCTAGGGGAGACCAATACAACAATTATTTGATAAGCTATACTGAGAATTATTGGTTTGAAATCAGTAAACCAGGTAGGGAATGACACCCAGAGCAGACCAGGACATGAGAAATATTCACGATTGAACAAACCCATAGGTTGTATCAGTCTGGTTTGCGTAACAAAACACCTAAATTAAATGTCTAATCCCTTAATTAGATTCATCATGTTATTGAATTACAACAGCTGGAACTATATCATCGTTAATTTATAGCACCAAAACTATTGACAGCAGATACCTGCAAGGACAGTAGTGATGCGATGGACCACCTTCCAAGTGCTCTAGCTATAATAGAAATTTAGATGCTTTCTAACGCTATCAATGTCGCCATCAGTCATAAGCTTTCTGTCTTTCTCTATCCTCTAATCCACCTTACCATCATGGTGTCCAAGAATATATGAATGGAAAAGTTGAGGAAGATTTCCTATATCAGCTCCATTTTTTAATACTCTAAATTCAATTTAGTATGTTCTTGTCTCAGAAGAAACCCCAAAGATAGAAACTTGTCCAGGGGGCACTTCATTTACAGTTTTTGGCACATATAACACTATTTCTTTGTAGACGTTGCGGATTAGTGATGTACCCCCACCATTCATTTTTTATTATCTTTTATGTTATGCAGAGCTATCCATGTGTAGGCATTAGAGGTTGAAATTCACCAACTATATGATTCACATGACCAATCTAACTTCCCATATAGGGTATAAACATGTCTTAGGCTAGTTGGTGACCTGCCTTTTCCTACGAGATGGCATTAACTCTAAGCATTAATATGTTAAAAATAAAGGTCTTTCTAAATCTATTTGCTGGTTTGTTGAGCTCGAAATCACTTTATCCAACTTACCTTAATGCATTATTATCTTATTTTAAAAGGGTTTTAAAATTTATTTCTTCGAACAGAATATATATATATATATATATATTATTAAATCAAATATTCAAATGTGCAAAGAGATCAATTGTGGGATCTAAGCTTTATGACAGGGTGAGGCTCCATGTCCTGAACGGATATCATGAATTGTCGCTGCTTGCCTAAGTCCTCTCCCATTTTGCAAATAAGTCAACTCGATTGCCAAAGTAAAAACATTCATAGTAAGGATGTGATCCCTTTAGATGGAAGGATGTGTGGAAGTAAGCAGAAGGGCCATACTCCTTATGAAGGACATGACTCTTAAAGGGTCCCATGACTCATGCTGTAATCTACTAACTAATAATCCCTTTTACCAGTAATAATGGCCATAAAGTCCAGGGGGGACCCATGCTCCATTGTAAAATCCTTCTTGGAAAATGGATGATGAGAAGCATAAAATTCTCAAGCTAACTAATTATTAATGCTACTTAGGATAATTCTATGTATGATGCCCTTAATGACATCATATTTGTGGTGACACCATATGCCACCTACTGATATTGGAGAAACCTACTAAATTAATTCCTCCAAGAATATACGCATTTGACCTTTCTTTTCCAAAATTTTTTTCTGGTAAATTGTCAAATCTAATGACGATATGAAGAGCTACAAGCCATATGCAGTGGCTTTATAGAGACATCTAAGCTGCGACATGCCTCATTGGATGGAGGCAGAGGATGATGACTGAAATTTGTGGTTCATAATCTTCGCACCAGCTATGCACAGAGCTCGTTGGCTTAGCAAAAGCTTCATAAAAAAAAGAATGGATTAAAAAAGACAGAGGGCAGAGACTAGGGGTGCCAAAAGGGTCAAAGTTAAGGAGTTGGGGCTAGAAGAGGGGAAAAAGAAAGTGAAAATGTGCCTTCCAAATCAAAGATATAAGACACGTGTCCTTTTCAACAAGATGAAAAAGACCATTACGTATCTCAGCTATTCTTATCCACTATACTTCCCACAAAGGAAGAAGGAAAGACTAAACAAAGTAAACTGCCATCACCCTTTTTCCTTTAACTTTTTTTTCTAACGAAAATCAAATTATAAATCCACTGACCCATTAGCCAGCAACACCAGTCCACCACCACCATCGAAAACCCATCACTCATTTTCCAAATGTACTTTTGAAATCTTGTCCTAATACAAGGAAATTGGCAACAGATGAATTGCAAGTCATTGTTGTTGGGAGGAGAGGTCCATGAAAGAAAGGAACGACCATATTCCCACAGCTAAAAAATGCTGTGGGCAAGAAATAATTAAATGGAAACATCAGTAGGACACGTGGTGCCTAGAAAATACCTTTTAACACCCCAGCATGGCCCAGAAAGAGAAAGAGAGTAAAAAGAGAAAACAACAGGGGGTCAAATGGAGGGTACTATCAATGAGTATGGTAGAAAAAGAAAAAGAAAGTTTGGACAACTGATTAACGCAGATAGAAAGCAACATTTGTATGCCATATGATCTTGTATCGTTATGGTTCTCCCCTGTGGACCAAGTGGCCAAACTTCCCCTTTGGAAGAAAGAATTGGAAAACTATGTCTCACTGTCCTCTCGAGTAATTAACCCAAAAAAGGTTGAAGAAAGGACTATGATCTCTCTCTCTCTCTCTCTCTCTCTCGTCTCTCTCTCTCTCTCTCTATTCTAAACAGTACTATTAGAAAATGTCTTCGAAACGACATCCAAAAAGGAAAATGGAAAAAACAGAGAACCTAACCATTCATTCGAGTTAACTTAGCTGACTCAAGAAAAGAAAGTAGCAACAACCACAAACAACAACAATAGAGCTTACNTATGCATCTCTCTCTCTCTCTCTCTCTCTCTCTCTCTCTCTCTCTCTCTCTATTCTAAACAGTACTATTAGAAAATGTCTTCGAAACGACATCCAAAAAGGAAAATGGAAAAAACAGAGAACCTAACCATTCATTCGAGTTAACTTAGCTGACTCAAGAAAAGAAAGTAGCAACAACCACAAACAACAACAATAGAGCTTACGTACCGTTAGCGATATCAAGGAGGAAATCTGCAGGATTCATGGGAAAAGACGGCGAGAATCCAACAGACTCGAAATAAGCCATGGCTTCACTTTCTTTCCCAAAATACAAGCTCCTTCCTTCACTCAAAACCAACATTGAGTCAAACATCTGATAAACTCGGCTAGAAGGTTGGTGCATGGATGTAACTATGGTCTTCCCTTTCTGAGCCAACGACCCCAAAGTTGAAACTAACCGGTGGGCCCCCGTCGAGTCCAAACCCGACGTTGGTTCATTGAGAATCAACAGGCTAAGGTTTATAAGCATTTCATGAGCTATACTCACTCTTTTTCGTTCTCCACCTGAAATCCCCCGTATAAAGCTGTTCCCATTGATTGTGTTTTCGCATTTCGATAACCACAACTCCGACAAAACCATTTCAGCTATTAAAGTCTTCTCCTTTGTTGTCAATGTTTTTGGTAACCTTAAAAGGGAGCAGAACACTAGGGTTTCACGAACTGTCAAGTAAGGGTAAAGAACATCATCTTGAGTGACGAATCCGGTGCGTTTCGCCGTTTGTTTAATGGGTTTTTTGTTGTTAGCAAGGATAGTTCCAGAGAAGCCATGGCCTTGTTGGAGCCTCCCGGCTAAGGCATTGAGGAGGGTTGATTTGTCGCTACCCGAAGGACCAAGGAGAGCCAAGATTTCTCCTGGTGAAGCCACACCGGTGATGTTGTTCAAGATCGTTTTCTCTTGAACTTGACCCATTGATCTTTGATCAGACGGTGCTGCTGATGATCTTTCATGGCTAAACATTCGTTTAATGCGTCGACCTCGAGACATGTTAGTTTGCTGCTGTATCTTCACCTTGAAACACACGTCAATGAACTGCATGAACACAAAAAGAAATTAAATATATAGAAAGGTCAAAATGAAACCATGAACGATGAAAACGAGTCATTGTTCGTTCGACTCGGGCAGTTCAACACACTGAACTCACTGCAGTTTGTGGTACTGTAAAGCTCGACCTTATAAAATATTTGTCATGACATACATGTGATGATAGCATGATTGCATGCTAGGAGAGTCTCGAAAAATTTATAAAAGTAGGTATTATACCTAAAGGTACAACAAAGTTGATTTAAGTCTCGAACTAAATCAAATAGAGAATTTGAGATGAAATTAAGGATATTAAAGTACCAGAATGGTTTAATATGGTGATTTGGAGTTCGATGATCAATTAGGAGCCAAATCGAAATTTTCACTATCCAGGGATAAAATGGTCATTTGCCACCTAGGGACAAAATGAGAATTTTTAGAAAAGATTTTTTTGATCCCATTTGACTTATTAGAGTATGATTTGAGTATTGGAGTATGATTTGAGGTTAAGAAGTGAAAAAAATTGCAATTCCGGTATTTTTCAAAGTATAGGGGTAAAATGGTAATTTTACCACCCTAGTGGCAAAATTGTAATTTTACACCACCATGACATTTGTCTAGAATTCTACCTATTATTATTTTATGCTATGGATAAATATTAGAGCATTTGTGGTGGTGAGAAAAGGCTTAAAAATTAAGTTAAAACAATTGGACCAATAAAAAGGTGACATGTGTCAAAAATTTAATATTTTTATATTGCCATTTAAAAACCAGCCCACACTCTTCCACTCAGCATTTCAAGGCCGACCAGAAAAGAGAAGAAAAGAAAAGAAAAACTCTAGGGAGGAAACACTAAGGAAAATTTGTTGAATTTTCAAAAAATTGGTGACTAAAGGTAAGATTTTTAATATTAAGCTTGAAATTCATCTTGTCCATGCATTCTTTTCCATTTTCCATGAATTAAATTCAAGTTTTCATGAGGGGCAATATGCTGGCCAAATTTAGAGAGAGAAAGTTGGTGATGAATTTAGTTGAATTTCAAAGTAATTTAATGTTTTTAGGTGTTTAGTTACATTTAGTATGAAAATTAAGCAAGAAATCCACATGCCCATTATAAAACCTACCTTGGCTGAATTTTATGGGTGAGGATTGATGATGAATTTGGTTGTTTTTCATGCCATTTAGATTGTAGTTGATGCTAAGGAATACCGAAAATCGAAAACGGGTACCGAAAAATTTTACTCGCGTTAGTTAGCAATTTGCACCATAATGAAGGATATTTTGGTAATTGCACTTAGAATAGATTTTTATTGAAGTGTGTGGAATTTTGGGGAGTACTGGAAGTGCAATAAATTAATTGGAATCGAATTGGACGTTTAAATTGATTAAATAGTGTATAGTGCGCAATAGGCCGAACACCTCCCATTTCATTGCATGCATTCATATAGAACATAGAATAGTTTTGTGACAATTTAGCATAAGTATATTTAATTTCCTGTTACACATTATGTATAGGTGGTGAGCCCTCGGATAAGGGCAAAGGTATTGCACCCGAGGATCAAGAATAGGAGTGTTGTAAATTCCCGTCAAAGTGAGTAATCACTGTTCATCTTATCTATCTAGAGTATATTTACAATCGTTTTTATGATTTTAAGAATATTGAACCTAAATGAATTTTATGTTTTATGACTAGTAATCGATTTAAGGAATAAGGTTTATGAATTATTTTACAATTCAATAATGTTTTTGAAAATGAGAGTATGTGGAGACCAACCTTTGATGTTGCCTATATATTTAAGTTTACGTACCAATGTTTGGAATTGATGATTTATGAACTGATACGTGATGACATATGTGGCTGGGTTTTTGAGTTGTGAAATATATAAACTGTTGTTTTCCTTTGACAGGCTGGGTAGTATTATGTTAGCCACGTTATGCTGTCAAAATTTTATTGATTGGTGGGTTATTTAATTAGCCACTGCAGTAGGTGGGTTTCCGTGGACCAGCCTATTAGAGGGGCACGGTAAACCCCGTTATATTTACCTTAGTATGAGAGGCGTGGAGGATATCTCCTAAGGTACGATAGAGTTCACTTCACGTTGAACCACCACTTGAGGATGAACTCTGCCAACGCCAAGGGATGGCTAAATTATGTTTTTATGAGTAGTTGTTAACTTAATAACCTTGGCGGACTCGGTTGAATGCCTCGGCCAAGGTATCACCGAGTATGATTTTTGGCACGAGCCAAGTTTTTGAGAAAATTATAAGTCGAGATGTGTATTATAATGAAATGTGTTGTTTTATATATATGATTTGAAACAAGTACAAAATGTTGTGGATTATGGTATGATGAAAAGTTAACTGTCTCCATTTACTCGGCTTTAGATGTTAATGACGGACTTTGTTTACTCACTGAGTTTATGAAAACTCACCCTTTCTTTTTTTAACCAGTTCAGGTTCAGGATAATCTGTAGGCAGTCGATTTTTATCAAGGATCTCTTTTGGACTTACTTCCTTGGAAATCGTAGGTCTACATTCTAGCACACTTTTGATTATTTCGGGGTCCATATGCCATTGTAGGATAATTTTGAATACCTGATTTACTGTATCACTATGTATATGAATTTATTTTATTCTCACGCTACAAAAATTATTTATGTATAGTTCTATAAAAATTATTTTATAAGAAAATAGAATATATTATCAAATATTTTTATTTAGTCTAATTAGTCAACTTTTCACTCCAAATTGATGATTTAGATTACAAAAAATTTATTTTTAATCGGAAATGGATATCTTTCTACCCTACGTTGTATTTTTATCAGGTTTCGAAATTTTCAGGTAAAAATAACCAAAATATCTCTGTGTTGTCAAAATTTTATTTTGATTGTTTTTGATCTAAAATAGTTTATATTCTCTTAAAACTCGATATTTAGTAACTATTGTTCATAGGGGAAGTGAAAAACTGATACAAGAGTCTTGCGATATTTCGGTTGACATATCGGGTAATTAATATTTATCGAAACTTTATGATAGTTGTCACGGACTCGAAGGGAGTGTCAGATCGTGACAGGTACCTTGAGAGTTATAAGATAACAGTAAGACATTAAAGATGGGAAGTCACGCAAATCTCGAGAAGTTTCTTTGAAATGATCTGGACGGTCGAGGGTGTCCCCAATGGAAGCTTCTACACCATCAAAACCCAGCATTATTTCTTTTGCCTCTGACACTTTGGGTTCTTTCTGCTGCTGTTTTGGGGGGAAGGAAATTAAAGCGAGGGAGCAGGGAAGAAGGGTGAAGGAAGGGAGAACACGAGGGAGGACTATATAGCAAGGGGGCCTATTTATGTAGGGAAGAAGGTGAAGGGAGTGGGTGCCACGTCAAAGGGAATTTCCCATTGCAAAAAGTGCTACGTGGCACAAAGATGTGCCACTTGGCAGCTTCTGAAGTATGGTTCATGGCAAGTGCACTATTAAGCGCCGTTCCCCTCGCCCCCAACAAAATCTTTTTCTCTCATCTCTCTCCTTTCTCTCTCTCTCTCTCTATCTTACAGCTAAGAGAGAGAGGATACATTATCCAATCCATTGGAATAAGAAGGGAATTGCTGCATGTTGACTGAAAAGTTCATTGAAACTTTGAGAGAGTGAGTGGACACACTGTCAGGGAAAAGAAATTATTACATACCCACAAATGTTTATTTATATAATATATGTACTACTTTATTTTTAGAAAAAATTATTTTTTTTGGGTTTATTTTCAAAAATTATTATATTATATTTAACTAAATTTTATATTTTTATTTTAAATTAAATAAATTTTTATAAATAATAATCGATTAACTACTATAAGTTAAAATGTCATTTGTTGTTTTATATTCACGTAATATATTAATTGTTACGTTGATGTGAAAAGTAAAAATTTCATAAAATCAAGTCATCAAGTCACATCTTAACATGTCACGTCAAAATCACATGACATAAATTAACGGATAATATTTTGATTAACAACAGTGAATTGACCAATCATTAATTATGAAGATTTATTTAACATAAAATAAAAATATAAAAATTTAGTTAAATGTAATAGAATAACAAGAACTTAATTGAATATTTTTCAATAATTAAGGATTTTTTTTAGATATTATGTATTTTGTTTAAAGTATCCATGGTTTCTATATATATGGACATAATGGATTTGAACTTTCAAAGTTTTAAAAGTCTTTTGAAATGAATGGTTTGCTAGCAGACTTGTGTGAGCTTAATTATGGTATTATCACAAATTAATGTGATACCATGTATTTTTTTCTAAGTTTGAAAGTCTTTTTGATAGGCCTTTGAAAGGGTTCAAAGTGTTGACCACAGTGGTTAATATAAGGTCAAGGGATTAATTATTGAGGCATCAGATCAGCGGAATTAATCATCAAGTTTTAATGCACATGAATCAATGTTTTGACCTTTTCTTAAGGAGACAACTCTCTTCTTCGGTTAGAGTTTTGAGACTTTTAAATTAAAATTTTAAGAGTGAAATGAAATAAGATTGTAAACATTCCCTATTGTTTTATCATTTTTTTAATATTCAAAATCATAAGTATCATAACAAGTCTTTAGTTTTATATCGCGTTTAATTATAAGTTAGAGTTGATCAAGTGCTGTTAACATGTTATATTAGATAGTGACACAATATACTAATGTGGGATAATGACATAACATGATGATATGGTCACGTCGCATTTTCACTTCCCATCACAGCTCCACATCAACATATGGACATAAAAAATGACAAGTGACGTTTTACTTAATGATAATTTGTCAACCGTTAATTATTAAAGTTTATTTAATTCAAAATAAAAATATAAAAATTTGATCGAACGTAATAAAAAAATAAAGATTTATTTTAATTTTCTCAAATGATTCAAGACTTTTAAAAAAATAGTATGCCTATTTTATCATAAAATAACAATAAAGTAGAGATTATTTGGCATTATTTTATTATATCATAATTGGGTTAATTTGACTTTGAATGCAAAGGGAGTTTATTTTATGGAACATAGAAAAAGAAAGTAAGAAAACATGTTGGAGGAAAAGAGTAAGAACAAATCCAAACGTCTCTCCTCCATCCAATAGCTAAGTGGAGTACATGGGGTGGCACCTCTTTACATTCTTTTCTCTTATAACATTGCACAAGGAGAAGGGTTTCTTGAAGGTGCGCCTTTGTGCTTGTACTTGTAGGGACATTTAATTAGCAATTCCATTTCAATTTCTCTTCTTTCAATAATTATGTATATATTTTATAATTTCTTTCGCTATATATATAATAATAATAATATAATATTATACAAAAAGATAAGAAGAAAGTTAAGATTTGAATTTTGGAATTTTCAATCTTCTTAAGAGAATAATAATGTATCATTAAATATCCGAATTGCTTAAAATCTTTCTTTCAAGATCTCCTAAATTTATAATATTTGCACTATTTTTCTTTTTTCTTGTCATGGAATTATAAGAAAATTTATACTATCAAATCTTGAGTTTTTCAAAACTTTGTTACCTTTCTTGTGGACTCACTACAATCATAACAGGTTTTATCCACAAAATATTCCGTTATGGTATTATCGACAATCGCTTTCCCGATTACGTTATCAACGAAACTTTGAGTACCATCAATGAAATATTCCGTCAATAAAAGATCATAATTTTAATAATGACTTATAGTATTAAAAATAAATTAAATACTCAACTAAGCTTGCTGGAGCAGCTAATTAAGTTATAAAAATGCTTAACTCAACCCATTGCTATGGAAATTGCTTGAATTGGATTGAAGTAGCTAGCTAGATAAGAACTGAGTTGCTTTGATTAATATTAATAACAGCCCATGTGAAGTGTAAACTCAGCTGTGAACACCTAAATTTCAGGACCTTTTTAATCATTACTCTTTTTCTTATATTCTTGTATTTATAAACATCTTACTACTATTCTCTACTAATAAATATAAAGACGTAATGTTTGAATAAGCTTTTGAATTATTTTAAAAAAAATTTAAAATTTTTTTATTTTTCTATTACATTTAATTAAGTCCACATTTTTATTTTGAGTTGATTAGATCTTTACTATTGACTATTGATTAATTGCGATTAGTCAAAATACTATTTATTATTTTATGTCCACGTGTCGTTAACGTGGATAGTGAAAAATATTATATGATCATATTATCATGTTATATCATCATGCCACTTTATCATTTATTATAAGATGTCAACATGTCATGTCATTATCAAATGATATAGAATAACAAATAACATTTAACTAACAATAATTAATAAACTATTAATCATAAGATTTAACTCAAAATAAAAATACAATAATTTAATTGAATGAAATAAAATAATAAACACTTATTTAAATTTTTTTCAATAATTTAAGAGTTTTTTAAGGTATTATGTGTTTTTTTAATAAATAAAAATATAACGAAGATGAGATCTCAAAATTGAGACAAATTAACAAAGTAGAAACCGATCATTTTATGAGGTTAGTTGATGTTCATTAAGAAATAATTAAAAAAGTTAAATAAATATAAAATTTTAAAACTCCGTTATCAACATATACAATATATACAATAATAATTTAAAACTCCGTTATCAACATATACAATAATAATTTACATAATTAATATATAGTGACACATTTTGAAAAAAATATTTTCAATTAAAATTTTAATATAAAATAATAGTAATCTGCATAGTTTAATTATTGTAACACCTTTTGAAAAAAAGGGGAAAAGAAAAAGAATATCCGCCTTCAAGGTTTAAAAAGAGCATTGGAAGGGAGGTCTTTCCGGGAATAGGGACACGTCACCGCTTGAGCTTTCCTCCGGGCTTTTGCTAAGTTAACAGCACTGCATTATTGACTGTGACGTGGTACTATCCATTTTACTTGGAACCTGTTGGTCAAACCTAGCTATTGTCCCCTTAAAGCCGTCGGTGACTTTTTTCACTGTTTCGGGCTTTCCTGATTGGGCTGTCACGGGAAACAAATATAGTGGCGGTCCTTTCCATGTGTGGTTGGCGGGTCCCACTGCTTCTAAAGGCAGTGGCGCATGTCGACCACACGCCTTAAGTGGCACCGGATGCTCACTAATCCCAAATCACTTTCCCACTCCCTTTTGTTTACCTCTTCGGGAAAAAAATTGGATTCTCTTTTACTCGCACGTTATTGGAGCGTGCAGGCGCGTGTCCACAGGATGCAAACGAGGGGAAGGCATGGAAGGGAGATTTTGTCAATCTGATTGAAACACATAATCCACTTTCAACCTGGAGCAAGGAGTAAGGCAAGGCACTCGATATTTTTGAAATACCTTAACACAAACTTAATAATTTGATAAGATATCCAAACTCTATAAATATCCAATGATATTTTAAACGTTATCCGAGTTCGTATCTGAATATATTAGATACTAGATATTAAATATCTAATTAAAATCAATTTTTAAGTATATTATTATTAAAAATTAAATTAATAAATCAAAACTTAAAATCATATATATCACAACTATGAATTTTAATAAGTGTTACACTAATTACCAAAAATTTATTAACAAAAAATAATATATAAAAAATTAAATTTAATATTAAAAATTACTATTTATAATCAAATTTGGATAACAAGTATTTTAAAATCACTGTCCGAATCACCAGGTGTTAGGTGTTGTTTATCAGTTAGTGATTTTATTGCTTTAGTCTCCTTGGAACTCTTGGTGTACTGTGTTCCTAGGTTATTTCAGTGTCTGTGTACTGTACTCTTGCTTTAATCCTTAATGTTTGCATATGTCACAAGGTTTATCCAAGTGTTATACTTTTCAGGATGGCTTCAATGCTATCCCAACACTGTATTTATCAGTGATTTATATATAAATAATTTTATTTTAAGTTGAAAAAAAAAATTCAAGGCCAATTGAGCCCTTTTAAGCTTTGACCTAATTGCCCAAACAACCTAAAACATGCCCATCCAGAGCAAGAAATCATTCTAGAATATAAAACCTCATATCCAATTACTCATTTTATTCCCAAATTGGTTGGACAGAGCCCATCTAAAAGCTCCTGCAAGTGGCAATACAACCATTAAGTGAGGCTAAGAAAGCAAATTTTATCCCTCAAGCTTATATGAACTGCTTTACAAATTGTATCATTGAGCTCGAATTAATGTAGAGAGCAAAGTTCAAACAATGTGGCTGCAAACCTTTGCATGCAAATTTTTACTTTTGATTCTTCTTTAGTTACAGTTAACTTTGATTCCAATTTCGCCCTCAACACCGTGAACAAATCTTTCTTTTTGGCCATCCCTTTGTACGCCACGTTTGAAGAATTACAATTATAGGGCCTATAAGAATAACAAGAAACCTGTTTAAACTAACACAAAGCTTAGCTTCAACCTTTGATGCGCCTTAAGGCAAGATAAGCCAACAACCTGTATCCTACAAACATCAGAAGCAAGATGGCCACACTCAGTTCAGGGCTAATTTGCCCTGCAATATCTTGATCGATAAACTTGCAGCTAACAGTGTTGCTTCTTCCATGGTGTGAGCAGCCCAACATGGACGAAATTTTCTTGCCTTCGCCGTATTGGACATTAATGAACAGCTTGTAGCTGTAATACGTAGTGGAAATATATTTGATCCATGCCATGCATGATGGCACCTTATGCACATAATACCCTCCTGTTAGAACAAATGCTAGCATGGTGACAGTAACTATTGTTGAAGCCTGTTTGGCATCCATGATCGCTGCGCCTAGTGCAAGGCCAAGGCCTTGAGAGACGAGCACGTATCCAAGAAGAACCAACAATGTCAAAAGAAAGGCCACCAAATCAGGTTTCAATCCAGCCATCCAGTATGTCACAATAAGGAAAACTACGGGAAGAATGAGCTCCATGGGGAGGTCTCCGATTATCCGTGCCATGAAATAGGAAGATAGAGTGTACATACCAGAAGCACGCTCTTTCATGAAGATTGCACGTTCTTGGGGGAATGCAAATACTGCATTAAACGATGGCAACACTCCCCAAAAGATGGAAATGAAGAAGAGGAGACCTAGGCGGTCTTGAATGTCACTATAATCTGAGTGCCACCACATTAAACCGGCTAATATTGCAGCAGTGATCACTTGGAAGACTCTGAGGATGTTGAACGATTCATGCTTTCTTTCTTTCAGGCTTCTTTGAAGCAGAATGCTAGATTGATGGAACCAAGTACAGAGGTCAATTGTGTTGCTATCCCTGTGTTCTTTAAATGAATGGCTTCCTATCAAACGTGTTTCTTTTGCTGAAACAATGGTGATCTCCATGCAGGCAGCTTTTACTTTTGGGGCCAACAGGGCGTTGTAAGAAGCAATAAGAGTTTGCTTTACGTTCGGCCTCTCTCTCTCGCTTACACCATCAAGTTTACACACATCTGAAACATATATAGGAGAAAATTTAGCACATCAAGTCATTTCCCTGGCCCCTTTTTCATAAATTGAAGGCAGAAAGTTGAAGATTTAAATCTAGGCTTCAGATAATAACTAATACCCCTCAAATATATTGCAGCCAGTCTAAAGATTGCAATTACAATTGTTAACAATATAACAAGTGATGGAGTTAACTACCCCCCAAATTCTTTGGACCTCGTCTTAAAGGAAGATTCCATGAACTGTTGCATAATGATTACTTATATACAAGCATGATGCTGAATGAGTTTGCATATATTCTTAGAAATCATTCAAAAGTAAAATGATACTTTATATCATAAAGCAATGTAAGGCAATAGTAGTATTTCTTTAAAGGCAAAATATCTGTCCCTCTGTTCCCAGACCATAACCTTTGGAATATATAAAAATTTATTAGTAACCCTCTTGAGCATATACCCTAACGTGTAAGATATGGATGAATATGAGTTGAATCAAGCATATAAAATATTGTTCGAATCTATAACGAGCATAAAAAAGATTATATAAATCCAAGCATTTAGACAAAGCTGGTGGAGTGGGGTTTGATTTTCCTTTACAGCCAAAAAGTTAAAAAAGGTAAGGAAGTCATGACACATACCAAGTATGAGATCTTGTTTTAAGAAATATCATCACCACTAGTTGGTTCAGCCAAACAAAAGTTTGAAAACTGATGCTAATTGAGCATGATAGACCCCATTGATCAGTTAGCCACCAAGGAACAAATATGAATGAATTAGTAGGAAAGGCACGTCTCCCATTATGAAATTAATTAACGGTTATTAGTTTATTGATGTAAGACTTAGTGACATTTACTAGCAAGAGAAATGAGTAGCAGCACGGCAAAAGTAAACAAGAATAAAGCTGACCACTGTTGGTGGTAAGGTGGGAGTCCACTTAGGTCGGGTGTTGCCACTACGGTTTGGGCCACCACTTACTACAACATTTGTTTTTCCTATTCTTGCATAACATTTTCCTTTTTGTTTTCAAATCCCCACTTTTTATGACTTTGGGTGTACTAGAAAAGATCCAAAAGAAGCCAAATACGTGTTGCTCTTCCACATGTCCTAAGTTTGATTTTAAATGGAAAAGAAAGAGGAAAAGATGGTCACATCAATCTTAATAATAAAAATTGAGGTCAAGTTTTAACAAGTGTAAAGCTGGATAAGGGACAGCCTAGGAGAGGGCAACACAACAATTATTTGATAAGCTATTCTGAGAATTGTTGGTTAGAAATCAATAAACCAGGTACGGAATGACACCCAGAGCAGACCAGGACATGAGAAATATCCACCGTTAAACAAACCCATATGTTGCATCAGTCTGATTTGATAAAAGAAACCTAAATTAAATGTCTAATCTCTTTAATTAGATTCATAATGTTGTTGAATTACAATAGCTGGAACTATGTCATCGTTAATTTATAGCACCAAAACTATTGACAACAGATACCTGCAAGGACAGTAGTGATGCGATGCGCCACCTTCTAAGTGCTCTAGCTACGATAGAAAGCAAGATGCTTTCTAACGCTATCAATGCTGTCGTCAGTCATAAGCTTTCTCCCTTTCTCTATCCTCAAATCCACCTTACCATCATGGTGTCCAAGAATATATGAATGGAAAAGTTGAGAAAGATTTCCTACATCAGCTCCATTTTTTAACACTCTAAATTCTATTTAATGTGTTCTTCTCTCATAGGAGATCCCAAAGATACGAAACCTGTTCAAGCACTTCATCTACAATTTTTTGCACATATAACACTATTTCTTTGTAGACTTTGTGGATTAGTGACGTACCCCCACCACTCATTTTTTTATCTTTTATGTAATGCAGAGCTATCCATGTGTTGGCATTAGAGGTTAAAATTCACCACCTATGTGATTCACATGACCCATCTAACTTCCATATAGGATTTAAATATGTCTTAGGCTAGTTGGTGGTGATTCGGCTTTTTCTACAAGATGTCATTAGATCTAAGTATTAGTATGTTAAAAATAAAGGTGTTTCTAAATCTATTTGCTGATTTGTTGAGCTCGAAATCACTTTATCCATTGAACTCTATTGTTTTCCTAGTGATCCAACTTACCTAAATGTATTATTATTTTATTTTAAAAAGATTTCAAAATTTAATTTTTTTTGTACATATTTATTTATTATTGAATCAAATACTGAAATATACAATTATAATGAAACAGACAGATTGATTTTTGGGATGTAAGCTTTATGGTAAGGTAAGGCTTCATGTCTAGAAAAGATATCATGAATTGTCACTGCATGCCTAAGTCCTCTTCCATTTTGCGAAGAAGCCAACTTGATTGCCAAAGTAAAAACATTTATGATGTGATCCCTTTGGATGGAAGGATGTGTGGAAGGAAGCAGAAGGTCCATACTCCTTATGAAGGACAAGACTCTTAAAGGGTCCCACGACTCATGCTGTAATCTACTAACTAATAATCCTTTTACCAATAATTATGGCCCTAGTGTCCAAGAGGGACCCATGCTCCATTGGACAATCCTTTTTGGAAAAATGTATGATGGGAAGCATAAAATTCTCAAGCTAACTAATTATTCATGCTGCTTAGGATAATTCTATGTATAATGCCCTTAATGACATCATATTTGTGGTGACACCATATGCCACCTACTAATATTGGAGAAACCCACTAAATTAATTCCTTTAAGAATATATGCTTTTGACCTTTCTTACCAAGAATTTTTTTCTAGTAAATTGTCAAATCCAATGACTATAGAAGAGCTAGAAGTCCACATGCAGTGGCTTCTTATAGACATATAATCTGTAACATGCCTCCTTGGATAGAGGCAGAGGCAACGACCAATATATATATATCAGCTGATGACTAAAATTATGGTTCATAATCTTCGCACGAGCTAAACACAGAGCTCTTTGGCTTAGCAAAAGCTTCATTAGGAAAAGAGCAGATAGGAAAAGACAGAGGGCAGAGACTAGGGGTGCCAAAAAGGACAAAGTTAAGGAGTTGGGGCTAGAAGAGTGGAAGAAGAAAGTGAAAGTGTCCCTTCCAAATCAAGGATATATGACACGTGTACTATTAAAGAAAACATGAGCACTCCTTTTCAACAAAATGAAAAAGACCACCACGTATCTCAGCTATTTTTATCCACTATCCTTCCCACAAAGGAAAAAGGAAAGACTAAACAAAGTAAATTACCATCCCCTTTTTCCTTATTTTTTTACTAACAAAAATCTAATTATAAATCCACTGACCCATTAGCCAGCACCACCAGTCCACCACCACCATCGAAAACCCATCACTCGTTTGCCAAAATTTTTTTTGGAATTAATCTTGTCCTAATACAAGGAAATTGCAACAGATGAATGGCAAGTCATTATTATAGGGAGGAGAGGACCATGAAAGAAAAGCAAGACCATATCCCCACAGCTAAAAAATGCTGTGGGCAGGAAATAATTAATGGAAACATCAGCAGGACACATAGAGCCTAGCAAATACTTTTGAATACCCAGCATGGCCCAGAAGGGAAAGAGAGTAAAAAGAGAAAACAAAAGGGGGTCAAATGGGGGGTAGGATTAATGAGTATGGTAGAAAAAGAAAAGAAGGGATGGGCAATTGATTAAGGCAGATAGAATGCAACAGTTGTATGCCACATGATCTTGTATCCTTAGAGTTCTCCCTCATGGACCAAGTGACCAAACTTTCCCTCTGGAAAAAAGAGTTTGAAAACTATGTCTCATTGCCCTCTCTAATAATTAACCCAAAAAAGATTGAAGAAAGGACTGTTATCTCTCTTTTTCTCTCTCTCTCTATTCTAAACAAAGCTGCTAATAAACGTCTTTGAAACGACACCCAAAAAGGAAAAAGGAAAAAAACAAAGAGCCTAGCCATTCATTCGAGTTAACTCAGCTGACACAAGAAAAGGAAGCAGCAGGAACCACAAATAAGAACAGGGATTAAAGCTTACGTACCGTTAGCGAGATCAAGGAGGAAATCTGCAGGATTCATGGGAAAAGATGGGGAGAATCCAACTGACTCGAAGTAAGCCATGGCTTCACTTCCCTTTCCAAAATACAAGCTCTTTCCTTCACTCAAAACCAACACTGAGTCAAACATCTGATAAACTCGGCTAGAAGGTTGGTGCATGGATGTAACTATGGTCTTCCCTTTCTGAGCCAACGACCCTAAAGTTGAAACTAACCGGTGTGCCGCTGTCGAGTCCAAACCCGACGTTGGTTCATCGAGAATCAACAAGCTAGGGTTTATAAGCATTTCATGAGCTATACTCACTCTTTTTCGTTCTCCACCTGAAATCCCCCGTATAAAGCTGTTCCCAATTATTGTGTTTTCGCATTTCGATAACCCCAACTCCGACAAAACCATTTCAGCTATTGAAGTCTTCTCCTTTGTTGTCAATGTTTTTGGTAACCTTAAAAGGGAGCAGAACACTAAGGTTTCACGAACTGTCAAGTGAGGGTAAAGAACATCATCTTGAGTGACGAATCCGGTGCGTTTCGCGATTTGTTTAGTGGGTTTCTTGTTGTTAGCAAGGATAGTTCCAGAGAAGCCATGGCCCTGTTGGAGCCTCCCGGCTAAGGCATTGAGGAGGGTTGATTTGCCGCTGCCCGAAGGACCAAGGATAGCCAAAATTTCTCCCGGTGAAGCCACGCCTGTGATGTTGTTCAAGATCGTTTTCTCTTGAACCTGACCCGTTGATCTTTGATCAGACGTTGCTGCTGATAATCCTCCATGGCTAAACATTCGTTTAATGCATCGACCTCGAGAACTGTTGGTCTGCTGCTGTATCTTCACCTTGTAACACACATCAATGAACTGCATGAACACAAAAAGAAAATTAAATATATATAAAAGTCAATGTTAAAGGTAAAAATGAAAACATAAAAGATGAAAAGAGTCAATGTTCAGTTGACTCGGATAGTTCAACACATTGCACTCACTGAAACTTGTGGTACCTTCAGAGTGATAGGATAACAAGAAGACATTAAAGATGGGAAGTCACGCAAATCTCGAGAAATGTCTTTGGAATGATCTGGACCGTCAAGGCTGTCCCCAGTGGGAGCTTCTACACCACCAAAACTCAGCATTATTTCTTTTGCCTCTTTTGGCACTTTGGGTTCTTTCTGCTGCTGTTTGGAAGGGGGGGGAAGGAAGGAAATTAAAGCGAGGGAGGAGCAGGGAAGAGAGGAACAAGGAAAGAAACAAGGGACGACTTGAGATTTAAGAGAGAGAGAGGACTACATAGGAACGGGGGTATTTATGTAGGGAAAAGGGTGAAGATAGTGGGTGCCACGTCAAAGAGAATTGCCTACAGCAGAAAGTGCTACGTGGCACAAGGATGTGCTAGTTGGCAGCTTGTGAAGGATGATTCATGGCAGCTTTTGAAATTCTTTAAATGATTCAAGACTTTTATAAAAGAATATTATACTTATTTTTAGCATAAAATAACAATAAAGTAGAGATTATTTGGTATTATTTTCTTACATCATAATTGGGTTAATTTGACTTTGAATGCAAAGGGGGTTTGTTCCATTGAACAGAGAAAAAAAGGAAGTAAGAAAACATGTTGGAGGAGAACAGGAAGAACATATCCAAACGTCTCTCCTCCATCCAATAGCTAAGTGGAGCACATGAGGTGGCACCTCATTACATTTTTTCCTCTTATAATATTCCACAAAGACAAGGGTTGTTTTTTGGAGGTGCGCCCTTGTGCTTGTACCTGTAGGGACATTTAATTAACAATTCCATTTCAATTTCTCTTCTCTCAATAATTATGTATATACTTTATAAGTTCTTTCGATACATATATAAATATATGTATAAAACAGTATAATATCTTACAAAAAGATACAAGGAAAGTTAGGATTTGGATTTTGGAATTCTCAATCTTCTTAAGAGAATAATAATGTACCATTAAATACTTTTAAGTTAGATCCGAATTGCTTAAAATCTTTCTTTCAAGATCTCCTAAATTTATAATATCTGCACTATTTTTCTTTCTTTTTTTATCATGGAACTATAAGAAAATTTATACTATTTAATTTTATTCTCGAATCTTGGGTTTTTCAAAACTTTATGACCTTTTTTATGGACTCACTACAAACATAAAAGATTTTATCGACAAAATATTCCGTTATGGTATTATCCACAATCGCTTTCCCGATTACGTTATCAACGAAATTTTGAGTACCATCAATAAAATATTTCGTCAATAAAAGATCATAATTTTAATAGTGACTTATAGTATTAAAAATAAATAAAATACTCAACTAAGCTTGCTGGAGCAGCTAATTAAGTTATAAAAATGCTTAACTCAACCCATTGCTATGGAAATTGCTTGAATTGGATTGAAGTAGCTAGCTAGATAAGAATTAAGTTGCTTTGATTAATATTAATAACAGCCCATGTGAAGTGTAAACTCAGCTGTGCACACCTAAATTGCACGACCTGTTTAATCATTACTCTTTTTCTTAAATTCTTGTATTTATAAACATTGCAGTCTTTTAGCTCCAATTCATATGCATCTTACTATTATTTTCAACTAATAAATATAAAGACGTAATGTTTGAATTAGTTTTGGAATTATTTTAAAAAATTTAAATTATTTATTTGTTTTTCTATTACGTTTAATTAAGTCCACATTTTTATTTTAAATTGATTAGATATTTATGATTAACGATTGATTAATTGTTGTTAGTTAAAATATTACTTGTTATTTTATATCAACGTACCATTAATGTGATAGTAAAAAATGTTATATGACTATGTTACATCAACATACCATTTTATCATTTATTATAAGATGTTGACATATCACATCATTATCAAATGACATAAAATGATAAGTAATATTTAATTAACAATAATTAATAAATTATTAATCATAAAATTTAGTTCAAAATAAAAATATAATAATTTAATTAAATAAAATAAAATAATAAGTACTTATTAACTTTTTTAATAATTTAAGAGTTTTTTAAAGTATTATGTTTTCTTTTAATAAATAAAAATATAATGGAGACGAAATCTCAAAATTGAGACAAATTAACTAAGTAGAAACTGATTATTTTATGCGATTACTCGATGTTTATTATGAAATAATTAAAAAAATTAAATAAATATAATATTTTAAAACTCCATTATCAACTTATAAAATAATAATTCACGTAATTAATATATAGTAACACATTTTGAAAAAAATATTTTCAGTTAAAATTTTAATATAAAATAATAGTAATCTACATAGTTTAATTATAGTAACACCTTTTGAAAAAAAGGGGAAAAGAAAAAGAATATCCGCGTTCAAGGTTTATAAAGAACACTGGAAGGGAGATCTTTCCGGGAATAGGGACGCGTCACCGCTTGAGCTTTCCTCCGGGCTTTTGCTATGTTAACAGCACTGCTTTGTTGACTGTGACGTGGTACTATCATTTTACTTGGAACCCATTGGTCAAACCTTGCTATTGCCCGCCTAAAGCCGTCGGTGACTTTTTTCACTGTTTCGGGCTTTCCTGATTGGGCTGTCACGGGAAACAAATATAGTGGTGCTCCTTTCCATGTCTGGTTGGCGGGTCCTACTCTTTCGAAAAGGCGGTGACGCGTGTCGTCCACAGGACGTAAGTGGCACGTGATGCGCACTAATCCCAAATCACCTCCCCACTTCCTTTTGTTTGCTTTATTGGGATAACAAAATTGGATTCTCCTTTACTCGCACGTTATTGGAGCTTGGAGCGCGTGTCAATAGTATTCGAACCAGAGTAGGCATGGAGGGGAGATTTTGTCAATCTCTTATTGGGCCACATAGTCCACTTTCAACCAGTAAGGCACTCCTTATTTTTTAAGTATCTTAATACGAAATTAATAATTTAATAACGATATCCAAATTCTATAAATTCTCGATTAAATTTTAAATTATTATCTGAATCCGTATCTAAATATTTTAGACACTATATGTTAAATATCTAATTAAAATCAATATATATTATTAATAAAAGTTAAATTAATAGATTAAAACTTAAAATTATATTTATAATAAATAATGAATTTTAATAAATATTACACTAGTTACAAGAAATTTATAAATAAAAATAATATACAAAAAGCTAAAATTTAATATAAAAATCACTATTGATAATCAAGTTTAGGTAATGGTACCATCAAAGCACTACTCAAACTCTACCTAAACCTGTAATGAATAATAATATTACTATCTAAATTCAATTATAGAGTACTCTAATTTTTTTTTAATCAAATTAGATAAGATAAGAAATTTGATTATACGGTACCCATTAACATTCCTAATAGCAAGAAAGATTTTTTTATCCAATTTTGTTATAAAAAGAAATAAAGAAATAAAGCCGAAGCTATTTGTGAAGCATGGACCGTCACAAGGGAATGGATGCAATAGGTGGTTTCACTTTTACTTTTCTTTTTCTCATCCATGTAATCTTCTATATTTAGTAAGGAGGGAGGGACATTTCCTTTTTCATTTTAGGATTTGTAGGTTGTTTTTTGTTTGCTTTTTGAAGTTGAATAAATATTAGCTTTGTCAGTGCAATGTAATATGTCTTTCTCTCTTTTCCATTTCAAAAGATGCCTCACCATTTTGGGCTAATACTTTACCAATATGGGTGGTTTGAATGGTGCAAAATTTTTTATTAATTTGCAAGTGTTAGGACATTCCTATTAATATCATGTGAATGAAATATATATATATGTATGTGTCTCAAAATATCACTTATCATTTTTTATGTCATATATGGTTGATATAGATGAAAGGTAAAAATATCACTCGATCATGTCATCATTCAATATAACATCAATATATATAACACATTAGCACCATATGATACAAAATGACAAAAACCGTTTTGATTAGGAAAGGTATGTTAACTGTTAATAATAACGATTTATTTAATTCAAAATAAAAATATATAAGTTTGATTGAATGTAATAAAAAAATGAAACTTATTTGATTTTCTTAAATAATTCCCAAACTTCTTTAAGTATTATATTATTAATTAACCTCCCATTAGTAATAAATATTACATATAAATTATGATATAAAGAAAAAGAAAAAGGGCATCTAGTTATTTGCTAATTAATGGTGTGGCACTAATTCATTTCATTAGTCACAAATGATACCGAAATAACAAAAAAATAATTTAATGGGCATGTTTTTTTGTAAGCAGTTGGAGCTCTTAATTAATGTACATAACCTGCATGGGGGATTTTACAGGGCTGACTTAAGAACTTTGATTCCCAACATCTGAAAATATCCCCAGTCTCCAATGAACAGTCACCTGAGGCTCTAGTTCCCAGGCTCTACATTTCCACCCATGTGCAGAAGCGACCAATCAACTATTTTAAAAACTAAGTGAATAATATGTTTAACCCACTGCCTATACATGGGCAGAAAGTTAATTAAGATGTTATTTACAAAAAAAAAAAAAATTGTTCATCATTAATTATTACATTGTTTTTAGGGTTCATGAGTGAAATGGGTTAATTACCAAAAGTTTTGATATGTTTATACCCTTTGATTTTAAATCACTGTAATGACACATGAAATTTGTTTTTTTGATCAAATGGATTCATTAAATTATGTCTTGAAAAATTGATATAAATTTAAGCCTATACAAAATTAGGTAGACCGAAAGCAAGTTATAACCAGCATTTCAATAAGAAATTGTTTGAACACTTTACAAAACAAAACAAAATAAATGAAAATCATTTAGTATCAGAAGCACTGAAAATATAAAAATTAACAATACCAAAATTAGATAAAACCCGCACCTAAAAAATCATCGAAATCAACCACCGCACCAAACAAATACGGACAGCATTAGCAAGAAATCTAAGATATGAGAATTTGAGCAAGAAAAACAAATGAGAAAGAAACTAATTTTTAGCCGAAATTTGAGAAGTTGCTCAATGAATAAAATGATTACAATAGAAATGCAAAGACAATGTCATGGTTTTTGGAACATGTCATTTGATGTGAACAAGATCATTTTTGCATAAGAGTGGGTTGATTTGATAGCATAATTGTCCCCAATGCAAAAGTTGATGACACCTACAATTCAATGAAAGGAGTCAAGATATCTAGGAACTCATCATTGGTGTTAGGAAGGATTGAATCTCTTTGGGAGGAAAACACCACTTCCTTACTAAATTATGTTAACCAATTTGTTCAAGGACTTTGAGTTGCGGTCAACACAGTCTTGGGTGGCAGACACAAACAATGGTTTATTACTTTAAATCTATACCTTCACAGCATGTTTTGTTTGGTTGGGGAAATAGTATAGTCAATCTCCTTATTCTTAATCTTTTTTTTTTAACTCTTTATTTCATTTTTTGGAATGGCCAAGAGGTGAGCGAAAGGCCAATACTAAGATCTCCTTGATATGATTATTCCGAAAAGTAAAGAATAGAGTGAAAACACTAATGGAGAAAAATATTCTTTATTAATTTGAAGAATTATCATACTATATAAAATACATTTTATTCATTTTTTACAATTTCTTTCTCTCTCTCTACCTAACTATGTCTCTCCTTTTCACACTACATTAAAATAAATTTAAAATTTAAAAATAAAAAAGATAAAATTAAAATTAATTTAAAATAAACAGGTTTAAGTTTTAATTATACATTATAAAAAGTTAATATTTTAAACTTAAAAATTAAATTAAAATTTTAATTATATTTTTTTATATTTTAATATTTTAAAAATAAAGAATAAAAGAATAAAAAATAAAATAATGTTTTAATTATAACTATTTTAATTTAAAAATTAAATATTATAATAAATGGTATTTTTGTCATTTATTACTTATTTTTTAATTATTCTTAAAACTATTCCTACTAACTAAACATTAGAATAATTCATGATAGCGATTCCTGTCTTATTCTATTCTCATAAATCAAATTATATAATAATTATTTATCTTTTATTCAATACTTACGAAATGACTATTCTATTCTCATTTTATTCCTTTCCATAATCAAGCATATCCTGAAAGAAAACAAAACAAATTAAGTATGCTAGGTTGAGCGGTGTTCAATGGCCAGGCCGCTTGCCAAGTCCATATTCCACAGGCCAGATCTTTGGGCATAGAATTCTAGACTTGAACCTTGCCCCAGATCTTTGGGCATAGAATTCTAGACTTGAGCCTTGCCCCATTTGGCCTAACTCAAAGATAATATAATATTTTATAAGGGGGAAATTCTTTTTTTGGGCATTGAAAATAAAGTGTTTTTGAAAATAACATTCCAGATAAATTTAACTGTTTTTAGCCACCAAAAGAGATTTTGGGACAAAAATGCCCTTAATGAGACATCTTCAGTGACGTGCACTCTCAAACAGGCGAAAAATTAGAAAATAAATATGCGAAGAATTTCCGAACATCCACTTTTATACAAAACATCCAATTTTTCCCCAGAAGCTTTTGCAAAACAAAATAATGGTTTTTCAGATATTTCAGACATGGCATTTAGATAATACGAAGGGTGATATTAAATCGAATGAGGAACCGATCGTGATGAATCGAAAGCTTCGAGAATGATGTGAAAGCAGAAATCCCTAATATGGTGGTGAATCGAAAGGAGAAAGATGTGAATCTGAAGCAGGAAATGGTCGTGCTACAACAAGCCATATGGTCTGTGTGACGGCAGGGTTTTAGAGTTTATGAAACGGAATGGTGGGAATGTGTGACATGGCATGGTGGGAATGTGTGACACATCATGGTGAGAATTTGTGAAACGGGTGTGACATGGTAGGGTATAGAGTTTGTGACACGGCATAGTGGCAATGTGTGATACGTCATGGTGAGACTATGTGAGATAGGTGTGACACGACAGGGTTTAAAGCGTGTGACATGCCATGGTTAGAACGTGTGACACGATAGGGTCATAATGTGTGAAACGGCACAGTGATAATGTGTGACACGAGTGTGACGCGACAAGGTTTAGAGTGTGTGACACACGCCATTGAGGGAATTTGTGACATGGCAGGGTGATAATGTGTGAGACGGCATGGTGAAAACATGTGACATGGGTGTAACATGGCAGTGTTTAGAGTGTGTGACACGCCATGGTCAGAGCGTATGACACGGGTGTGACGCTGCAGGGTTTAGAGTGTGTGACATGCCATGAAGGGAATCTGTGACACGGCAGGGTGATAATGTGTGAGACGGCACGGTGAGAATATGTGAGACGGGTGTGACATGACAGCGTTTAGAGTGTGTGACACGCCATGGTCAGAAAATGTGACACGACAGGGTTATAATAGGGTCATAATGTGTGAAATGGCACAGTGATAATGTGTGACACCAGTGTGACACGACAGGGTTTAGAGTGTGTGACACGTCAGGGTGAAAATGTGTGAGACAGCACAGTGAGAATATGTGGGACGGGTGTGACACGACAGCGTTAGAGTGTGGGACACGCCATGGTCAGACGTGTGACACGGCATGGGTTAAACATGTGACACGTCATGGGTTTAATATGTGACAGCCATGGTATGAAAGAAGGCGAGCAAATGACGAGGAAGGCGTTTGGACTTCCACTGAACGAATGAAATGAATATAAAAGGCCATTTCGTTTTAATTAAATATTTTTCTGAAATCACAAACGTCTTTTTCAGTGTGAAGGAAGTAAGAGAGTTTCATTCATTCCTCATTTTGAAAGGTAGCAGAGAGTTTGACTTCGTTCTTTCCAAGCTTAACTACATCACAACAACAATGTCGGTTATCAGTGAAGAGGTCGGTCACTCTAAAATTAATCTTCCTTCTGTTCATTGATTTTTTGGTGGGTTGGTTTGCTTAAACTGTTGATTTTTTGTTGGTTTGCTGGGCTGTTAGGTGTTTTTTTTTGCAATTGTTATGCTTTGCTTAAATTGTTTTCTTCTTGGTTTTATGGTCGTACCAAAGTGTTGAAGTGGGTTCGCGTCTACATATGGCGTGTTGTGGGTTAACTGGTTTTTTGGATTTTTAGCTTGTCACAGCTGTTCTTAGAGTGTTGTGGGTTAATTGAGTTTTTGGATTTTCAGCATGTCACGGCTGTTTTTGGAGTGTTTTGCTTCTTGTGCCGAGGGAAAAGTTGGCGTTCAATGTCGTTATCAACACCCACTGTAAGTGGTCGCAGCTGCATTACATCAACAAGACTCTCCAAGAAAAAAGGGAGTACGATGCAGTGAAGCATACATGTTTCGGAATGCTGCTGAACGTATATCCACAAGGCTACTTCAGCGCTGGTCTCTTGCATAACATCATGATTCGTCGAATCAATGAGATAGAGGAAATAGAGCACGAGTTATGGTTTGCCATTGGTAAGACCAAAAGGTAGATATCAAAGCAGGAGTTTTGCCTTATCATCGGACTAAAGTTTGGTCCAATGCCGAATGTGTTCATAAGACCATACGAGGTTGTTGCGGATGGAATTCATGCCAGATATTGGAACAAGCAGCAAAACATTAAGTTGCAGGAGTTGCTTGATACTTTCAACGACCAAGCGACGCGACTAAAATGGCACTTATGTTGATCGCGAATAACATTTTATTTGGTCAGGACTATCGTAGACGGGTGACGCCTTGGCTATTGTCATTGGTGGAGGACATCGACGCTTGGAATGCCTTCCTATGGGGTCACTATGTTTGGAGGCTGACTGAGGACTACCTTTTGAAGGGGTTCGAAGTGCCTGACTCAAACTCGCAAAAGGCTACTCGTTTACGGTACAACATTTATGGATTCGCGTGGGTGATACAAGTATTGTCACTAAACATTTATCTGTTTCATTTTGACATAAAAATTTATGGTTGCACTCGTTTATCATTTACAATATGATAATGTTACATTTGACTTGCAGTTCTGGGCAATGGAGGTAATTCAGGCTTTTCGAAAAATAGTTACCCCCTCTGCTCCAAAGGACGTTTACCCAAGTATATGCAGATGGCAATGCAATCAGAAGCCGAAAGACTTCTACAAAACAGTTGAGAAGTTGGAGTCATCTGAGCAGGTAAGTGAACAACTACTAATTTTTGCTGTTTATTTGTATAATAATTTTGCCTAAAATTTAATCACAATCCCTATTTTGCAATTTTGGGCAGTCGAGACCTTGGAGCTCACCCCGAATGAGGCCAACTGGGAGTATTTTATGGACATTGATGTCCCATTATCTAAGGGCCACTAGTACATGCCAATAGGGCACTTGGAAGATCGGTCAGACTAGAGCTTAGGTGCTCGAGAAAAGATAAGAAAATTAAAAGAGAATAGAGCCACTGGTGGCATCAAGCGGAGGTGCACTGTCGCTGTTTTAGTGGATGAGCTGTCGGCCCCTGAGTTGATGGAGGAAGGGGACGACCATGGCAATGGCAGTGAACAGCCGATAAGGACGGTTCTAACGATTTGTGTTCAACAATTCCATATGTGATTATCGATTAACATATATGTGTTTGCAGTTGGACCATGCGATGATAACTCTTGAAGCATCGACTAGTCCTCTTCAGATGCACACTGCTAACGAGACGTCGGTAAGATCGGTTGTAACGGTTTGTGTTCAACATTTTTACATATGTTTATCGAGTAACACAGTAATTTCTGTCATTACAATTGAAGAAAGCGACAACAACTCCTCAACCACCAATTGGTCTTGTTTAATGCACAGTGGTAACGAGCCGCTGGTATGGATTTTAAAGTTGTAACGGTTAATGTTTAACAATTCCTTATATGATTATTGAATAACACAGTAATATATGTTATTGTAGTTGACCTATTCGATAAGAGTTAATGACGGAGTAGTAATGAAGCGTCAGTTGTGACGGATCATGCACCGACATAAAAAAGACATGTCGGAGTTGAAGACTTTGATTCAATCATTGACTCTGACCATGCAGACGTTTGAGGACTGTGTCATTGCTCATATTCTAGAGGGCTTGAAATCATAAGTACAATATTCTATCTTCGCTCATATATTGGTCATTTATATTTAGTAGGTGTAGTTGTATTTTTTGTTCTCGGTTTATGGTTTGTGGTATTTTATGAGCTAACAGATTTTCCCATTTGTCTCGTTCTATAGGCCGGTCCTTCATCTCATGATGCTAGTGAGGACGACGTTGATGCTGATGATGGGCAGCATGATGAGGCTATTGTTCACTTTCACGATGATGTTGTTGACCTTGATGGAGATGATGCTGTGGCAGGGGATGTAACCCTTCGATCAGATGCTACTGAAGGAGTCCATGTTCCTCAGGCTGATTCGATTATCGATGCATATGCGGGAGGGGAGGGGGACCTTCATTAGCTCATGGCTAAAGGAGTCCATGTTCCTGAGGCTGATTTGGTTATCGATGTATCTGAGGGAAAGGAGGGGGACCTTCAGTCACTCGTGGTTGAAAGACAACATCTTCCTGAGTCCTATGCAGTAGTCGAGGCAACAGAAGGAGGGGATGGGAACCTTGTATCACTTCAGGCTGAAGGGGACCATCTTCCTCAAAGCACTCCTAAAGCCAACGGGACACGGTTGTTGTTAGCAGAGTCTAATGTCCATCATCGTGCAACACCAATTTCAGACCCAACTAAGTAGGCATGGGTTAAACTGGAGAGCAAATACATGTCAAACCCTTACTCGACCTCTCAGTGAGCCGTCGGGATATGAAGGACTCACTGGTGCAAGCATATGAAGCTTTCAAGAAAAACGAGTGTGCGAGGTAAGCTCATAAATAACATTGTAAATATTGTTTTTTAATGAAACATTAATCCACAAGGCTTTGAAATTCATTCTGTTACATATGCAGGAGTGAAGTCGGGATCTTAAGGGATCAATGTGCTAAATTTTTCACAACATTAAAGGATCCCAAAGAAGAAATGAGTAGTGAACATATAGACGCATGTCTCAGCGTACTCTGTAAGTGGATGACAGGGCCGAAGTCGAAGCTGTACACTACCCGTGTATGCATGGTTGACACGATATTCTTCGTAAGTTTATTTGAAAATTTTTCAATTCTGAAAATACTCAGTTTTTGATTGCATTAAGTGTAAGCTAATGTATACATGCTTCATAGGACACCATCCATATGCTACACACCACATTTCCAATTGAAAATGCCCGATCCACGATGGAAATTCCGGATGAGTTGTGGGGGTACGTGGAGGGTGAAAAGCCGACATATGGCAAAAAATGGAAAAATGTCGATTTCATCCTCGTACCTTGCAATGTGGGCTGGCATTGGGTGATTGCGAAGATCGACTTGGTGAGGTGGACGATCAAGGTGGTGGACTTCGCAAAAACTTCGGATGCTAAGGATAACAGAGTGCGTGCGGCTCAGATGACATCCCTTACGACTATTATGCCAATCATCTGCACCAAGCCGGTTATTTCGACAAAACACGTCGAAAGACACGAGATTTGACGCCGATGCCATTGGATATCCATTTGCCAAAAGCTAAAGTGCATCGGTAGAACAATAGTGTCAACTACGGTATGTTCAAGATATGGTACATTGATGATATTTTGCAATCGTAAAATATCAGAGTTAAGCAGAATATGATTGCAAATATGCATCGCCAATACGCATTAGAAATATTTTCGAACAGTTGTGAGAGCGAACCCTGAACATATCAACCTTTGTATATACATCATTTTTTGTGTATATACAATTAATTTTATTAATTTTAATATTCGTACATTTTATACATTACTTTCCCGTTATTTCTTTATCAATTAAACATAAAATCAAGCTGAAAATTGAAAAGCTAAAAGTAGAGAGATAAACTTCATATTGAAAAAATCCAAAACCTAAAATTTTATTAATTTTATTAATTTTGTGCCATGTCACCCGACAAGACTGCAACAATTTGGCGTGTCACGCCAAGTCTGTATGCACTCAACGTGTCACCACAATTGGCCCTTGCCGTGTCACCCATAAGACTGCAACAATTTGGCGTGTCACTCCAAGTCTGAATGCACTCAGCGTGTCACCACAATTGGCCCTTGTCGTGTCACCCCACAAGACTGTAACAAGTCAACGTGTGACGTCAGAAGTGTGCATGCACTCATAGTGTCACCACAATTGGGCCATACCGTGTCACCCCACAAGACTGCAACAAGTCAGCGTGTCATGCCATAAGCTTGCATTTACTCAGCGTGTCACCACAATTGGCTCCTGCTGTGTCACCCCACAAGACTGCAACAAGTCAACGTGTCACGCCAGAAGTCTGCATTCACTCAGCGTGTCACCACAATTGGGTCGTACCGTGTCACTCCATAAGATTGCAACAAGTCAGCGTGTCACGCCATAAGTCTGCTTGCAGTCAACGTGCCACCACAAGCATCTGCTTCCACTTAGCGTGTCACCACAAGATGTCATTTACATCTACCAATTACAGCCTAATCTGAACCCCTACATCAGATGATCAAAACTACCACGTGGCATTTCTTAAATTAGCTTAGCATAATTTAGATGAATTAATTTAATTACACGTGTTCTTTTTCTTTGTCTATATCTTCATGGATAATTAATCTCTTTTGTTTGATTTTCTATATTTACATGTCCTGGAACTCATATTATTAACAAATGGAATAATTTTATGTTGGTCCCAAATAAATGTGCTAGAGGGGGGTGAATAGCACTTTTTAGCTCTTACTAATCTTGATTTCGAATTGGGAGCAAATTGAAGATCAATGATGGAAAATTTGATGCAAGATGAAGAAACGATTTTAGAAAGAATGAAAATGAAAAATAAAACAGAAGAGACAATACTCAACTATTTATAGTGGTTCGATCAAATACCTACATTCTATATCTTAGTAAGAGTTCAAACTTGTAGGCAAAATGCTCTTAGTCAACTAACCGATATCTTAGTCGACTAAGACATTTTTATCTTTTGTTTTCAGCTTCTTGCAGTTCTGGCAGTGTGCACTTAGTCAACTAACCCACTTCTTAGCCGACTAAGTTGGTTCTGTATCTCAACACTCTTCAGGCCGTCATTCTTTCAATTTGAATCTTAGCTGACTAACTCTTCCTTAATCAACTAAAGGGGTTCTGTCTTATCGGTCAAATGTGGCTTCCTTATTTCTATACTTTTTGATATGTGCATTTTAATGATTGAATATTTATTTTCATGCAATTTTGTCTTGCACACTCAAGTAAAAATATTAGACACAAATGAAATGGAAATATTTTATTATCATAAAAAACTAATGGAGTGAACAATCTCCCCATTTTTTATGATGACAAAAAATTCCTTAATTAATAGCACAATGTCTCTTTTTCTTTTTAATTCTATAAAAGATGGGGATTGCTCCCCTAAATGTGTGCTCCCCCTTAGTGTGTGCATAATTTGCTTACTTTATTCCAGCAACTTTATTCATGTCATATAGGAAATGACATTATATATTCAGAGAGTATATATATGTAGAGGTATAAAATGATTTACAGCAGATGAATGTTGATAGATTTTCATAAAAATTTCAATAGTGTCGGTCAACAATATATTGTTTCTAGAATTTGTCTTTGCCATTAATTATTCATCAAATGTAGTATAGTTTGCATCCATATATATCCAAAAACATTTTTCACTCATGAAATCATGACAGAAATCAATCATCAGCATAATTTCTCAATATCAGTACAACACCAGATTTAACAACAATAGGTAAAATACCATAGACAATAATATACCATCAGATATTCAATTTTCAATAACCAAATAACATATGTATATTGGCATCCATTTTCACACAAAAACATAACCAACAAAGTTAAAATCAAGTGTTCAACTTTAAGTTGGACAAAAATAGCAGAAAAAAAATAATAATTAATGTTCCATAACTGCCCTACACAGTTTCTACTTCCTATCTCCCCTAAGATCCTTGCTATACATCTCCCCCTTGTTGTCATCATCAGCTTCTAATCACTCTCTGAGGAGGATGAGGGAGAGGACTCATCATTAGTGTAGTATTTGACATCGAAGGGTTGGGGAGAGGATTCTGGTGGAGGAAAGGGTTAAGGTGTTGATTTTTCAGGGGATTGTTCAGGAGATGAAACCTCAAAAGGGTGTTGAGGAGAGGAGATTGGCGCTGGCTTGGCCTTTTTAGCCAATCTGGATGATTTCCTCTTTTTGATGAACTTCATTTTAGTTGCCATTGTTTTCTTCCCATGCCTGGTGGTTTGGATTTTATTTGTGCTTCTTCAGCAACTTTTTCTTTTCCTTTCCCTGACTGCCTTTCTTCAGTAGGAACTAATGCAGATGCTGCCTGCTAAGCTTTTGCCTTAACTATTTCTTTCTCAACTTGCTCTTCTTGAACCATTTGATGGAAAAGTCCCATAATTGAAACCTCATCAGAATGTGGAGGAGTTGGTTGAGGTTTTGGTTGAGGCTAGGGTTCAGTGGGAGGATTTTCATTAAGTGATCCAAGCACCTCGGTTCTTTGATCAGATTCATCCTTGTCCCAAGCCTCAGGTGAGGGGGATTTTCTCGGTTGTTCTATTTTAGGTTCACAACCTTCAGCTTGCATCTCAGCTTCCTGTTCTACTGAAGCCAGGCTAGGAGTTGCAGAGCTGGTTTAGTTGGCATTTTTTCTTTTCCTTTCATTTTGCTTTCCATTTTTGTTAACCTTTCTTTAGTTTTCTGAATTCTTGCTCCTTGATCTAAGAGCTTCCCATTAATCCTCATTAGCAGATTGAAGATTACTTCATTTGAGAATTGAGATGGTGCTGTTTCTGGTTGAGCAGGTAAGGAGGATTCTTTCACTAGACCAGCCTTGGGGGTTTTAATGTAACCTTCGCCATCAAGTTTGTACCCCATTTTAGGCAAGCTTCCTAGATAAATGGCTTGATCTCTGGTTTTGACCTTGTCTGCCTCATATCTAGAATTCCAAATTCCTTTCTTCTACACTAGAGAAGTAATGATATTTCCATATGGCATGTTTATCTCCTCCAGTCTGCATGCTCCCTTCATTCTTTCAATCATAAACCTTCCCAGATTAAGTACCACACCACTAAATGCATGTTCCATTAGCCATAAATCTTGGAGGCTAATGTAGCTTGAGCTTCCATTTCTGCCATGAATATTGGTAGTAACAAAGTAATGCAGAATCCTTATTTATGGACTTGTAATAAGCCCAGCATTGCTCTTGAAGGAATATTTTTCTCTCTTCCTTGTGATAACTTCCCACAGGGATGAAGGGTCATACTTATCAGGGAATTCAAATTCTCCCTCATCACACTCTATTTTAAGGAATTCCCCTAAATCTGCAGCAGTGACAGTGAACTTTTTTTTCATTCAAATACATATTCAAACCCTCATCAGAATAATCCTCAAGATCTTCCAGTTCATCCTTGTCAATAACTATACTTGAATGGAATTCCTTAACTAAAGTAGCACTGTATGATCGTTTTTTAAATATGCTGAATTCTTTTAGTTTTAACTCCTCAAAATAATCTGACAGGCTTGTCAGAATTTCAGGCATTTCACTAAAGCTTTCCTATTCAATATATTTTCCACAAGTGATCGGTGCATTCTTTATTTTTCTAAATCTCTCTTCATGTACTTTAATTTTGAATTTAGAAGATGAAGTAGTATCTTTCTTGTCCGATTTGCTCTTTTCTTTCTTCTTTTCATATTTGTGACTCTTCGATTTTCCAGATTCTTTACTTACAGAACCCGATTCAATCTTCTTCTTTTTCTTCAGTTTTTCAGCTTGCAGACTTTTTTCCATAGGCTGTTTGCCTTTCTTCTTCCCAATAATCTTTTTGCTTTGTGAGGTTTTACCCATTTGGTTTGGAAGATTTTCAACACAGGGTTTCAAATGGTTAAGGGGTGAGGGTTTCAGTTTCAGGAGTCGGTTTTAGCAGAGAAAATGTAGAAAAAATAGGTTTAGAGCAGTTTAATCGTTAAAGAAAAACTGTTTGACTCCCCCTATTTAAGTGCAATTGGTAACTCCCCCTTTAAAATTCAAAAGTTACCTCCTAATGAATATTTTTGGTTTGAGCGGTTTTCTTATCTACTTTATTTCTCGATAGGCATTATTTTATTTCTCCTTCCTTCAACTTAACTGAGTCTTATTATTTAATGAAATAGAATACTTTTAGTTGACTAAGACCTCTCTTAGTCGAGTAAGTGACTTCTGTTTTATGTGAATAAGTTAAAAATTTTACCTACAACTCATGCATATTAATCATTCCTAGATTCCATCTAATTTCATAAAATCTATCTTCATTTAAAAGTTTGGTAAAAATGTCAGCTAATTGATGCAAAGTATTCACAAACTCAATTTTAACATCTCCCTTTACTGCATGATCTCTAACAAAATGGTGCCTAATCTCAATGTGTTTAGTTCTAGAATGTTGGATAGGATTTTTTGATATATTGATCGCACTTGTGTTATCACATAATATTGGTAAATCAATAAATAAATTTCTTTTTTTATATAATGAGTATTTTTATATTAAAAATATAAATCTATAACAAATAATATTAAAGTTTATCCAATTGTTCATTAACATGAAATTCTATTAAAAGTACAAAAATCAAAATAAATTCAAACTAATTTTCTATATAAATAAAAGAGTTAATACAACAAGAACATTGTATATAAAAAAGCCAAAGTTGATGACAACACTATCTCTCAATTTCACAATTGAATATTATAAAATACCACAAATCCTATTGAATTTATAAATAAAAAGTTTACTCTATTTTATTAATATATTTTTTAAATTAAAAATATAAATTCATGACATATAAATTATATAAATATAAATAAAAGTGCTTAACTGATGAGATTCTCGAAACTCTACTTATTTTCATTTTTAAAATAGACATACATTTGGCAAGGTTCGAAAAAGAAAATTGAACTTCGAGAATTTTTAATATCGAGCGTGGATAAGGATCTGAGAGCCGGAATCACTCAAATAACAATTAAAATATCAGGTTATATTATTTTTCTTATAACAGGTGTTACTTTTTTAAAACTTTTCTTAAATATCTAAAATAAAGTAATAATTACACTTGAGGTGGGTGAAGTGAATAACAAGCAAGAAGAAAAACAGAAGCAGAGAGTATTGGCAAAATTTAATTGCTCATGAAATAGAAAGGAATTTCATTGTAAGAACATAAAAGGTTAAATCAAATGAAATAGAAAGTAATTAAATCAAATCATTAATTGTTTAATAGAAGTGGTAATAAAATGTGAGAAATTGGGTAACAGTATAGGGACTTCGTAAGTCTATTCAGTGTTCAAAGCTATAGACAAAATGAAATGAATACTCAAATAATATATCTACAGAATTAATAAAAAAAAATAAAGACTCATCTACAAGAAGAAACTAACAAACACTAAAAAATATGAATGAATGTAAGATACTGCAAGAGGAAATTGTGAGAAAGGTATTGCACATGGGTTACTTATTTAGTTAGGCAGACAAACTGTCTTCATCCACAACACACCCTATATTTTCAGACATTATCCTTCGTATTGGACAGTTGTTGCGTGTGTGACCGGTTTGTCTACAACTTGAACATACTTTGGGTCAACGCACTCGTGGAGGAGCCGATTGACTTGGAGATGGTGCCGGATTTGAGGATGGAACTGCAAATGGGGATGGGCAATTCTGTCTGTTATGCCCGTACCTCTTGCATTGTGAACATCTCCGTGCTCGATTGCCTTCACCAGTCGATGGAATCTTTCTCTTCCTAGGTTTTCCCGCTTGGCCTCGCCAATGTGGTGGCAAGACGACAATTTGTTTCACATGAGGGGGATGTCCCACTCACTAGGATGCCCTACCGACCGAATGGATCCCGAATAACCCTCCACCAAAATGGTTATCTCGTAATAGTCAGCACAGAATTCAATGGCTTCACATTTGCATTTACTGAAAAATACAATAAACTCAATCTTCAAGCACAATGTGAATGCTATGTCAGTTAGGGTTCAAATAAGAAATAAAGATATTTTGACCTTATTGCTCCAATGGCATGGCTGCATGGCAGTAAATCTGTTTGAAACTCACAACATGAACACATCTTCCTGGACAGGTTTACAAGTTCGTTCATCTTCCCGTCTTTAACTTCGAACTCCACTCGATTGATAGGCTTAACTACAAAGCGATGTGCATCATTGAACCGTTTGCTCAACTGTCTGGCAACCCAAGGGCTGAAGGGCGTGGTCACCTTGACGGCCTCCTCGTACTGGTTATGGAACCAACGCTGGAACATGTCTCTGATGAACTCGATCAAAACAGTGATTGGAATTTGTCTTGCATGCTTCAAGCATGAGTTAACACATTCCGTAATGTTGGATGTCATCATTTGGTATCGCTTTGCTGGTGAACATGCACGTGTCCATCTCTCAAGCCTTATTCTCATAAGGTTAGCGTGGGCTCCCACGTGAATCTGCTTGAGCTGGTTCATATGTCTGTTGAAATCGAAAACCTTATAGCAATCTCGAGTAAAGGTGAAAACCATACAAATGTCGTCGCGCTTGAACTTGTTTTTAAAGTTTTTTTTCAAGTGGTAACCGCAAAAACCATGGTATGCTTCTAGGTATGCATTTTGGATTGCTTTCTTAATGTCGAGATACTGATCAAAAATGAACATAGTGTTTTCAGGACAACCAATCGCATCACGCAGCTTATTAAGAAACCACGTCCACGAGTCTTCCTCCTCAACATGGCCGATGCCAAACACAATTGGATATAAGTACTCGTTCGTAACTTTGCATACAGCGATAAACAGAACACCCTTGAACATGCTTTTCATATGTGTCACATCAATTGCAACCGTAGGACGTATTACATCTCTAAACCCTCGAATACAAGCCCTCTATGACCAGAAATAATATTTAAATCTTTCTGCCTCATCAGTAGCCACTACAGTCACTTTGCCAGGATTTTCTTGTTCCAACATATAAAAATACGAGGGTCGTAGTTGAAATGACTCCTCCGGTGAACCGATAACAAGCCTCTCCGCATACTCCTTCGCTTGCCAAGCCTTACTATACAAGCATTCCAATCCCTACTGAACCCTCATCTCACAAATTATGTCCTTAGGTCTCAATGCTACTCCATTAGCCCAAAACTTGTGTGACATAAGTTCACCAATTATCTTCGCACTTGTAGTTGGAAATCGCCCTTGCAAACCATCAACAGTACAGGTGTGTACTTTGTGGAACGTCCGAACTTTCCAATATTCTCCTCTTGCAGGTAACTTCGTTGCACGCACACTAAACTTGCATTCCTTATCCTTGCAACCAACCTCATAACGGCCTTTACATGACCTTTTTACTCTTATCGCAAACTTCTCTTTTATAACCAACATGTTCAAAGCTCGTTTCAACTCGGCCTTCGACGAAAACATTTTTCCTTTGTGTAAGCGATCATCTGCACATGTCGACTCCTCAATGGTAATTGTTTGGAAGGAGAACCTTTCTGCACCTGCAATTAGCCACGTATGAGATATCCCTGCATTTTCTCTTTCTTGATAACTGTCATCGAGCAATATATCAAGGGAACGAATCTCGTTCTCACCAGCGATGGGGTTATTGTATATAGGGTCATCACACTGAATATCTCCTACATCAACACCTCCAACAGGTTCCGTTTCGCCTTCAACATTATTGCAAATTGAAATGTCACTGTCATAAAGCCAGTCATCGTCTGAACTGTCATCATGCCATTGTTCAAGCCCATCATCTGAATTGTCATCAAATCTATCTTCACCGGCAGCGAACAAATCCTCATTTCCCTCATCAAATGCAGCATTATCCTCCAGCGTCACAGTGTCACCCTCCAACCTCACATTATTGTCCTCAAGTGTCGTATTTTCATTTGACAATGGCATTACACACTCTACAGTTTCACCTGATCATTGCATTTGTTGGACAGAAACAAGTAATTGGTTTGATGCACATCTTTATCGAAATTGTGCAGCCAACTATGCTCTGAATGTCATCTGTCTACTAGGCTACACAAACTCTTGTGCATTCCTCAATTTCCATTGTTGTGGGTTACGGACCGAATGCTGTGGTATATGTGAAGCATTGTAAATCTCATTTTGATTGAGCTGATTACCATGTTATTCAACTTCTTTATTTGACATAACATTTGTTTGGCGTCCTTTAATGCTGACATACACAACCGGAACATTCCTCTGTTCTAGCATAATTAATGCAACATCCTCATCATCCTTGATAATTGGCCATGATAGCTCTCCGGGTGTACTGATCAATGCATGTAACTCAATCTCGTTAATTTCTGAGTTTACCCCAACAACATCTTCAACCAGCTTCATCAAGCCCGCAAACGACAAATCACTCCTAACCCCTCGCATTTGTGACTCACCACCCTTGTAGATGCCATCCACCCACTGACCACCTTGTCTTATCACAAGTTGCACAATTGGAACTCCACTGAAATTTTGAAAAAAAAAAAATTTGTCAATCATTTTACACAATACATGCTGTGTTCAAAAATTTGTCAATCATGTTGTTACACGCCATGCATATAACGTAAAATGTGGTAACACGCCATGCATATAACGTAAAATATGATAACACGCCATGCATATAACATAAAAATGTTGTAACACGGCATGCATATAGTGTAAAATGTGGTAACACGCCATGCATATAGCGTAAAATGTGGTAACTCGTCATGCATATAGCGTAAAATGTTGTAACACGCCATGCATATAGCTTAAAATGTTGTAACATGTCATGCATATAACGTAAAATCTTGTAACACGCCATGCATATAACGTACAATGTTGTAACACATCATGCATATAACGTAAATTGTTGTAACACGCCATGCATATAACTAATGTCGTGACACTCTAAAATAACGTTAATACATGTTATAGATGCATGACATGTAACAACTCTGGGCAATGTTTCTAATCCATATTCTAATTTACACCAAATGTTTCACAAATTTAAGTGTGTTGCAGCAAAAAACCCAATAACAAGTACCTTGATGTCATCTATGCTATAAGGTCTGTTAATCTACGATAATATGGCCAGATGCCCAAAGATAGACCATAGCCCGTTGACGATGGTGCTCAACAGAGAGTTGACAGAGCTCATACAGTTCAGAGATCTGAGAGAGCTGACGACGATGGTGTTCAACAAAGAGTTGGCAGAGTTGAGACAGTTTAGAGAGTTGAGAGGGAAAGATGACCGAGCTCAAACAGCTGAGCATTTATTTTTATTTTTATTTTTTTCTATTTTCTCTCTGACGGGAGGGAGATAGCTCAAACAGTTGAGCATTTATTTGAAACGATGTTTTTAAGGGCATTTTGGTGTACTCATGCTTCTTTTTGGCTAGAAGCAGATAACTTTATATGGGTAATTATTTCTGAAATCACCTCATCACGAGGTTCTTTTCTCACAATTTTCTCTTTTATAAATAGTAATCTCCTCGTCCCAAATTGAATATTCATCTTAC
>NC_030857.1:16618845-16688208 GCF_000208745.1 Theobroma cacao | reverse complement strand
ATAAAGCTTTCAAAATTTTAAAAAATAATTTTACCTATTTAAATATGTATACATATACACAACAAATTAGCATTCTTTGTACAATTAAAATGCATATATGCAATTAACATGTCATAAGAAAATTAAACTTTTATCAAGAAGTTTGATCAAATTTCAAACCTATGATAAACAATATTATTGAGCAAGAAAAAACTGATAAAATAATAATTAAAAGTTCCATTGAGTCAAATTAATTTTCTTTTCCATTTGTGTTATCTTTATTTTCTCCGATTGTATAAGAGAAACTAAGACTTTGTATGTTTAAATTACATACATGATAACTTATTCATGTGTATACATTAAATATCTATATATGAATATTTTTTAAAAAATAAATATTTTTAATTATTGATATGAGTTTCATATGATATTTTAATGTAATTTTATCTGAAAAAAATATAAAAAAAAGGGTTGGTAAGTAGTTATTGCCAATTCCTCACTTTGATGAAACTCTTGGAGACAAATAGTTACATATGGCCTACCAGAATAAATGTGGAAGACTTATGGTCGTGTTCTCATTGTATTTAATCAGGAGTAATTCATGTTTTGCATCGACTAGCAGAAAACAGGAACCTGCAAATGGGCCTTGAGTACTGTCATTTACTCAGAAAAAAATGGGATTGAACCAAAAGATATGGAACCGGTATTGACTAAAAAGGAATAGTTTGAATAAGTCCGTTAAGAAATTAAAGGATGTGCAGCATCCACACAATTTCCTCCTACACAACTTGCAATGGTAGATGCATTGTACCTACATTGAATTGAACAGACCCTTTGGTCTTATCTTAAGCACTTGCCCTCATTCCAAGCAGCACACTCTTGTGTTGCATTCAATCAGTTTGATTCCTTTCATCTTCTTCTAATCCTTCCCTGGTTGCAGAAAAAGAAACATGGCTGAGGCGTTGGTGGGTGGAGCTTTTCTCTCTGCTTCTCTCCAGGTGTTGTTTGACAGGATGGCTTCTCAACATGTCATGGATTTTATCAGGGGAAAGAAACTTAAAAAAGGGTTGTTCAAGAAGTTGGAGGTAGCCATGTTGTCTGTTAATGCTGTGTTAATGATGCTGAAGAGAAGCAAATTACCAATCCAACATGTGGAAAATGTTGAAAAAAAGAATGAACAAGAAGTAAAGAACTAAAGGACAAAAGTTACTGGAATGTACTGCTCATGGTAATTTATTAAATGAACTAACATGCTTTCTATAGGCTGACAGAAGTAGTTGGCTTTTCTAGCATATCCTAGGCAGTACTTATCTTATAACAACTAAATCTAAAGACGGAACGAAAGTAATTTAAAAAACATCTTATCCTAAAGTCTTTTAAGTGAAAGACTTATTTGACTTTATCTAATAAAAGATAAACTCCCCTACGTAATTGGAAGTGATTGTGCTTGGCTTGGGATAGAGATTTGGTCAAAATGTCCCCAACTTGCTCATTTGTGCCACACGCCTTCAATGTAATTATCTCTTTTGTTACCACTTACCAGACTTCCAATGAAGTGATAACTGATGTAAATGTGCTTGGTTCTGTTATGGAAAGCAAGATTCTTTGTCATTGCAGTAGTTGCTGTAATGTATTCTGCCTCTGAAGTTGATAATGCTATTACTTTTTGCTTTTTTGAACTCTAAGAAATTGCTCCATAACCAAGGCTAAATAAGTTTCTTAAAGTGTTTTTTCTATCATCCAAACGACCTACCTAATCACCATAAGTAAAATCACTTAGAACATGTTTGATCTGATTTTTTTTAACTTAAAAACTATTATAAAACTCTTGTGAAAAATAATAACTTTTAAAATTAAGTTAAAATTATTTGATAAATTTATTTTTTATAAGCTCTTTTTTATAGATAAGTTGTTTGGTAAAACAATTTATATAAACTTTAATTTTAGTTAAAATTACCATAAAAGATATTTGATAAATAACTTTTTATTAATCACGAATTTCTTTGTTCAAAATAAAAAAATTAATTTTATTTTTTTATCTATTTAAAATAAATTTTTGAAAATATTAAAAAGATTTTTATATAACATAAGTTTGTAATTAATAATAAATCATAAAAAAAGTTTCACAAATAATTTATAAGTAACACATAATTCATAAATAATTTTTTATTAAATAATAATAAATAAATAAAATCAAGAGAAAAAAATTGAATCAAATAAAAAAAAATGAGAAATGAAAGAAAGCAGTGAGTCGACTATTAGAACTCTTAACCTTAACAATGAAAGAGAACCCAAAAAAGAAGAAGAGAAGTCTAAGGTGGTAACAATAATTCAGAAAAATCACGTTTAGCTATTGATGTTTTTACTAACAAAGTTCATCTCCATGAACAATATTATCTCAGCAACCATAATTAACAAATATTTTCTCAATTTTCATCTAATTTATCTTAACAACCATTAACGTATTTAATTAATTATTTCAATCATAATCATCAAATATTATATACATCATAAAGAAGTTAAGAATAAATAAATATCACATAATTGTCATATCAAACAATAAATTGAGAAATATCAACTAATAAATAGAGTTTTCAAAATACAAAAAAAACGATAGAAAATAAAATGAAAAATAAAATAAAAAGAAAAAAAGAAATAAAAATGAATGCAGTTTTGAATTTTGGATCTTTTTTTTTTCTTAATTTTTGTAAGAACAAAAAAAACCCTAAAATGATGAATTACAAAAAGGGAGAGAGAAGAGGGAGATCGATAGGGAGAGAGCGAGGGAGGATTTTTGGAAAAAAATAGCTCTCCTAATAAGTTGGCGTGTTTTTTTTTTAAAAAAGAAAAAAGAAGAGAAAGCTCTTAATTGGAGTTTGTTTTTAAGCTCTTTTTTTTCAGATTTTATTCTTTTAAAAAAGCTATTTTTTAAGAGTTTTTTACGAAATCCTGTTTGGCGTAGCTTCTACCTTTAAGCAGTAGATAAGTTAAAAATAAGTCAGGCCAAATGGACACTTAATATGAAATCTGATACTTTTGACTACCAAATTCCAAATTAATTGTTCTTGCAACATATCTCAATATTCTTTTGATAGCCCCGAGATGATGCTTGGTTGGATTATGCACAATTCTGGATACAACACTAATAGAAAATGCAATGTCTGGCCTTGTATGAGATAAATAGTTCAAGCCACCAACAAAACTTTGAATTAGCCATTTTAGTACCATCATCAAGATTTAACTTTTCATTCACATTCATGAGCGTGGCTACCACTTTGCAGTTCACCATATTGAACCTTTTCAAAAGACTTATTGCATATTTTTCTTTGTGATATAAAGATTCCATCATTAACTTGTTTCACCTCAAGACCAATAAAATAATGCAATAAACCCAAATTTGATTCAAATTCTTCATTATACAAGATTTAAATTCACTAATAATAGACTCAGATGATCCCATCTAAATCATACCATCAACATAAAGACAAATCACCAAAAAATCATTTTTACCCTCCTTTATAAAATAGAAAGTGGGCTCATCGTTACTCATTTCAAATCCATTTCTCAAAAATAAGAATCAATTTTACCATACCATGCTCACGGAGCTTACTTCAATCCATAAAGTGCCTTTTTCAACTTGTATACTTGACCTTTTAGGTTGTGAAACATAAACTTCCTCTTTCAATTCACCACTCAAAAAAATATATTTTACATCAAATTGGTAAACAAGCCACTTAAGTCGAGTAGCTAAGGCTAAGAAAATTTTCACCGTTTCAAATCGTGCTATTAGAGAGAAAGTTCCTTCAAAATCGATTCCTTGTTATTGGGAACATCCCTTTGTAACCAACCAAGCCTTGTGCTTTTGTATGCTCACATCTACATAGTATTTTGTTTGATATACCCACTTGAGTCTAATGACATTTTTTCCTTCAAACAAGTCAACCAAATCCCAAATGTAGACACCCTATTTGTTTGGGGTTGTCTCAATAATACAAATCAATAAAATAAAAACTAAAAAATAATAATAAAAATTAAAAAAAGAAAAATAATAAATAATAAATTTTGAAATAAAAAAAGAAAAGATAAATGATAAGGAAAATTTTGAATAAACATACAAACAAATTAAGGGTCCATTTGTTTTGCAAAAAAATATTTTTCGAAAAATGTTTTCAAAACTTATCCTCGTTTAGAATGCAAAAAATAAATTCTAGATGTAAAACATTTTACGAGTCAATAGAGTTAACCACGGAAAATATCTTATACTCTTAAAGAGCGTAAGACATTTCCAAAGAATAATAAAAACACTTTTATACTAAGTTATGAATACAAGTTTCATGAATATTAATATTTAACTTAAAATATTAAAAAAATTAAAATATTAATATTTAACTTTGAAAAAATTAATTTAAAATATTAATATTTATATTACACAACGCTATTAAAATTAGAAAAATATTTTTAATGAAACCATTCAATACAATTAAAATTTTTATTTATAAATGGAATAAATCTTTCTAATAATTATAATAAAAAATATTTCAATGATCATCATTTGATGAATACATATTTATGATAGGTTTAAATCTTAGTAATAATTATAATAAAAAATATTTCAACGATCATCATTTAGTGAATACATATTTATAAGTATAGGTTTTGGATATCTTACACAATTGATAAATATTTATTTTTTTATAGTTATGATAAAAAAGTGATAAGATGGAAAAATTTTTTTAAATTACAGATATGTGGTTAAATGCTTTGGGAAATGTTTTGTCCATTTCATTTCGATTCTTAATTTTGATCCCAAATTAGTAAGAATCAAATATCAATATTGTTTTGTAATTAACTCCTATTTATTATTTTAACACCTAAACAACTCCATCATGATGAAAAATATTTTTCATAAAATGATCCAAACAACAGAAAGTGCTTTCGACAATTTATTTAAACAACAGAAAATATTAAATTTTCTTATAAAAAATTTTATACAGAAAAATTTTTCCTTTAACAAGTCATTTTTCGATTACCAAACGGATCCTAAGAATTGGTTTAAATTGATCCTAATCCAACAACTTTCAAAATTTGATCATTTTTTTTAAAGGAAGGAAATCCTAATCCAAAAATGGGTATAAATACCCATTCATCATCCAAGTTTTGGGAGGAGGAGAGAAAAAAAAAAAAAAGATTGGAAGCAAGATTTATTTTGGGTTTTTGTTTTGGAATTTGGGGTTTAGATCTAGAGAAATTTGAGTTTTTTTGTTTTAAAACTACTCCGATTAAAGGGAAAAATGAGTCAAGAGGATTCAAGAGGAGCAATTTAGGACAATTTCGACACCAACAAATGGTGGTTGACGGTGGAAGTAGTGGTGGCCGGTAGCAAACTGAAGTCAGATTCTTAGCAAAAGAAGAAAGAAAAGTTTTTTTAGAAAGAAAGAGATTTTTAGAGAGAGAGAGTAGAAAAAAAATAAGAAAAAGAAGAGGATTAACTTATTATATTGAAGTAAAAAAAGAAAACTTATTTATATTGAAACCAAAATAACGTTGTTTTAAGAAAGCTTTGTAAGTGCAAAACTACATTATTTTGAGTTCAAAAAAAAAAGCTTTCAAGATTGGCCCAAAGATCCAATCCATCAGCGCCCATGTATATTTCAAAGTCCAATAGTTAAAAGTTCCTTACTTTTAAGTTTCTAAGCCCACTAAGATAAGTTTTATTTTGGTTTCTTTTAATTATTTTTATATTCTTGATATTTCAATTTACTTAGGATTAGGTCTTTAATTGAGGAGTTAAATAATGAATTTTAATTAAGGAATCATAAATATAAAATTAAGTCATAGTTATGTAAAATCACAAAAAAATTATAAGTAAATAGTAAGAATAGGATAAAATAAAGTACAATTATTTACAAATAAAATTTTTAAATGAAATTTTGAAGGAAGATTACAAGTAGTAACTTTCTTAAAACTTTCAAAGCAAGAATAATTATAAAATCTCGCTATAAGTAATGGGAGGTAATCTTGTAATTTATTTTTGCAAAGAGATTTATTGGTAAATAATCATTATAAACATTGAAAGTAATGAAAAATAGATAATAGAATTTATGAATAAAAAATAAATATTTAAAGTTTCATAAATTAAAATATAAGATACTTAAAATCTTGTAGATTAAAATATAATATCATAATATTCATAAAAATTAAATAAAAAAATGTAAATCTTCCAATGATGAAATCTTGAGAAAGTTATGAGCAATAATTTCAAGAGAATTTCAAGATGAGGGAATTTCCTAAAATTTTGTTATAAGTAGTAGAAAATTTTAGAAGATTTTCAATATAAGGATTTGCATAAGTAATAGTAACAACCAAAATAATAAAAATAATAATAAGATTGAATAAATAAATAAAAAGAAAGAATAAATAAAATTCTCCATTGATGAAATTTTGCGAAGATTATAAGTAATAACTTCAAAAAAAATTTTAGGTAAGGGATTTTGCTTGAATTCTACCATAAATATTGGAGTATTTGGAAAATATTTCAATATCAAAAGATTTTATTTATGTCAAAACAATAAAATAAAATAATCAAAATATAGAAAAACAATAATTAAAGAAAATAAGATTGGATATTGAATTTAAAGATTACTTATTAAGATTAAAAGGATAACACATAATTAAATAAGTACCACGTAGTGGCGTTGTGAGGGTGCTAATATTTTCCTTGAAAATAATTGTACTTTCGAACCTAGTTTGTTTCGTAGATCGAAATCTATCCTTTTAAATAAATCTAAACCAAGCTTAGGACTTCATTAAAAGGTATTGATTTACCTAGATAGCCAATCACACCTAAACAAAAATTAAAAAGATTGGTAACGACTCTTCTTTCATGTCGAATGGTTGAGTTTACAAACTCACACATTATGACAGCTTGACAACTCCACTAGGGACTTCATGAGTCGAGCCTGTAATTAATTATATGATATCCTAAAGTCTTAATTAGTTCGATATTCTGTTTTATTTTCTTTAATTTTGATGTTAGTTACTTTGCTCATATATATGTTCATTATTTGAGATTTGTACGTCCCTTTACACACAATACACTTTTGCATACATACATAAGCTTTATACCAAGGCTTTGTCTTTGTCTTATTTAGGAGGAAGTAAAGTACCTTGCTCTCATAAGGTGATAATCTCCATGTGGACACATGAAATACTTTTACTCAGATTGAACCCTTTCCATTGGAAGATTGTAACGGGTGAGGATTGGGGTGCCTCACTAGTTCAGTGTGAGTGCCAGTAAGGAGCAATTTGGGAACCTTTAAATTCATGTGAAACCTTGCCCAGTATATAGTAAGCCATAAAAGAGCCAAACTCAAATAGAGCCTTACCAAATCCATTCTTTAGAAAAGTACCTAAAATCAAGTACACATAAAGGGATATTTTTATATGTAAATGATTTTTTATATGGTTGTTTATTTAATTATTCTTGCATCCAATATCTTTTCATGTAAAGGTATTTGTTACATAATAGAAGATGGCAAAAAAAACCTCAATTACATCCACGAAATGCATATGTCGTTCAATATCTACCCCTATTCTATGTGAAGAGGAATTTGATGTGAAGGCTCAATTAAAGCAAATGCAGTCCATAAAGGGTGATTGTTTGATGGAGGGATATGTTTCTAACCTCCCTAAGCAAGTTCACATTGATATCCAGCAAAACGACTTCACAGATCTAATTAGAATTTGGGATAATTGGGAAACATCCAAACAACAAGAATTTTAGCAGAAATTTAGGCATATTGCGTCACTTTTTCATATACCCATTAATGACCAAATGATTAAAGTCATAGCTCAATTTTGGGATCCTTCATATAGATGCTTTGTTTTGAGTGAGGTAGACATGACGCCAATCATTGAAGAGTACTTAATTTTACTCTGTATGTGTCATCCAAGTGCAAACAAGATTTATTCAAAGAAGCCAAAGATAGGTTTTCAAAAGAAATGGCAAAAATCATGGGAATTAGTGTGCAAGAAGTCGACATGTATGTTAAAAGGAAGGGAAAAAGTGCTTGTATTCTATGGGAATTTCTTAATAGCTTCATCTTGAAACATTTAGAACAAGAACGAAGCATGAATGTTATGGTGTTAGCAATCTATGGGGTGGTTGTGCTTTCAAAAGTTTTAAGGCATATTAGGGTATTGGTAGTAGACTTTTTTGAGCAAGTTGACATCAAGTTTAACCCATTACAAGCAATTTTCGTGGAAACCTTTAGATCACTAAGCTACTGTTGACGAATTGAAAAAAGACGCTTGATTGGATGTGCATAACTATTGAATATATGAATCAAAAGTCATTTTGAATGTGAAGAGAGTAAATTTCGAGCACTATTCCTCGTACTAGTATTCCCATTAGAGAGTTTTGTGAAAATAGATGGCTTGAGAGGAAATCCAAACAAACATTGATCTTGAGACTACGAAGCCTCATGAGACAGCAGGTGGTATGGAAAGCACCTTGGATGGCACTTTAACCAATGTTGTATAGCTGTGGAGACGAGATGTTAGTTCTTCTCTTAGGATTATAAAGGGGAATTAGTTATACTCCACTTATGATACGTAGACAAGTTGGATTTGAATAATTTGTTCTAACGACTCATGGGCTTGATCAAATTGAGTTTATTTATGGTGAACTAGGGAAATAGAAAAAAGTCAAAGAGATTACTAAGGCATAAAAGCGAACTCATAGAATAAGTTCAGGAAGATTCACTGATAATATTACACCAGAATATTCAATATGGCAAACACAGAGAGTTAAAAACATTGTGTTTCCTTCCCAATTAATTAAGGTTGGACCTTAATTAATTTTTTAATTTTTTATATGATAATCCTTGGAAATATTTTTAAACCATTCAAAAAAATAAAAATAAATTTTTATTTTTTATTAAATTTTGTACTAAATACCTATCTTATCCATGAGGAAGAAAAAGGAAAGCCTGTACCCAAACACTACCCTCTCTATAAAAGATTAAAAGCTCAACAATTTTAATTTGTTTTATAAACTTCATTCCAGACAACTCTGGAAGCAAATGAGAAAGCCGTTTATAAGAGAAAACCGGTTAGGAAACAAAATCCAAAAGCTAGAACTTGGAAAAAAATCCTTGAAAGAATTCGGAAACGGCAGTCCTTCTGATGGAGAAATCAGGAGGAGGAGGAGCGGCGGCAGCGACGCCGTCAATAGAAGGTTCGGGAGAGCTACAATGCGTAGGCAAAATGGAAATCGTAAAACCAAAGCCCGTTGGTTTTCTCTGCGGTTCGATCCCCGTTCCGACTGATAAATCCTTCCATGCTTTCAACTCAGCTCTCGTTCCCTCTTCCCGCCAAACGTAAAATCGCTCGTCTTTTTCTTTTTTATTTATTTTTTACTTTCTTTTTTGTGTTTGACTGTTTTTTGTTTTGGTTACAGAGTATGTGCGCCGAGATATCGGATGCTGCCGACGGAGACTGACTTAAACAGGCCGCCGCTCGTCACTAATTTGCCTGAAAAAGTGCTTCCCATTGGGGCCGTACAGTCCAAGGCTACTGGAGGTTTTTTATCTTTTCAGTTTTCTATTTTTTTTCAGTCTTTGAGACATGCTAGATTACAATGTGTAAGCATTTATTGTACATTTCCTTTAGCTATGATTTTTAACTTATAATAGATTAAAAAATGATGGCATGTTTACTCGAATTTAGAACCATGTAATGATTTGATGAACACATAAATTGGTGGGATTAAAAAGGTTTGCGATTTAAAGTTCAATTCATTTGGCTGTTCCTCTGACTGTTTAGACAAAAAAGTATTCAAATTGAGAAAAAACATTGCCTTATTTAGTTAAGGAAAAACTTGTTTACTGTTGAGTGTAGAACGCATTCCAGCAGTGAACTTACTTTTTGGATTGATTGTTTTTGTGCTTGAACCATTAACTCCTCTAGGTCACTATGGGAGTGTCCTATTGCACCAATCGCATTGTCACGTTCCATCAAAACTACTTTTAAAGTGTCAGTTCTTAGGTGGTAGTATTCCTTGATATTATCTAGAAAATAACTTTCTAGTTAGCGTAATCCAAGGTATGAGGCTTGCACAAGGTAGTAGGGCTATCAATGTCACCTGAAAATCGGGACGGAAAATGCAAAATGCAAAGTTGCATTTTAAGTGGGAAGCTGATACATAGTGTAGGATATTAGAATTCTGGTTAACTCCTTATGCTATTAGAGTTTTCTTGAAATTTGACATGAGTGAAGCTAGAATGGTTAGAAACTCTACTTCTATGGTAACAATAAATTTGTTCACTTGAGGATGGATCTATATTCATAGAACTTTTTAATGAATTTGGGAAAATGTGTTGCACTCTCTAAGTTAGGATTGGATGATCTTTTCAACAATGGAGACAATTTTAAGCTTTTCAATTTAGTAGAGGCACATGGTTTTCTACCCTTCATAGATTTTTGGTCCATCCAATCTTTTTTGAAGTTGTTTGGATCATTCCAGTTGCTTATTGAAAGGCTAGTTTGGATTTGTGATGTAGAGCAGAAGTAGAAACAATAGAAAGAACCAAAACTTTGAAAGAAAACCAGAACAAAGGCTCAAATTGATGTAAAATCGAATTAAGAAACAGAATAACTAGGTTTTAGGGTTGTAGAACCCCTAACAGAAATAGTCCAATATAATATGGTTGTCTAAGGTGTCTAAAGTACTATTTAGACTAAGGTTACACTAGCTTTTAGTTTTAGCCTTGGATGCACACAAACCCTATCTAATCCTAGCCATTCAAACTCACTATAAGATCACATGCTAGTCGCATGAGCACTTAATAAAATAAGAACATAATTACTAACTAATAACTATTAGATGAATTCTAGAATGCTCCTGCATAAATTTGGAGACTAATAAGTGACTGTCTTTCTAGGGGTGAGCATAATTTGAGTAAAGTTGAATTAACTGAAAATTTAGGTTAAAACGGTTTGGTTAATTCGGTCGGTTTCGATTTTGAATTTTTTTTTTCAGTTTACTGAATTAACCGATCTATAAATGAAGACTAAAAGTGTAGTCAATGGGAATCAAACCCGCAACCACTTAATCAAAAGCCAAGCACTCAACCAACTGAGCTAAGACAACTTGTTTTGTTTAAGTTGCTGTAATTTAGCCTTTATAATTAATTAAGCATCAAAGTAAAATTCTCAATTAGGGAATAAAATTCTTATCATGTTTAATTTATCAAAATTTTAATGTAATCTTTCTACAATTAGCCCGTAAGTACAAGCTGTAATCTATAAACTTCTTATTATGTTTAATTTATAAAAATTTTGATATATTCTTTCTATAATTAGCCTGTAACAACAAGTAGCTGTAATCCTATTACATTGATCATGTAATCGAAATATTTGATAAATTTTTTTATTTAAATGTCTTGAGAAAAATGTAAAAGAGTTATAGATTTAGTCAATATGTACTTTTTAATTAAGTATCAATGAATTATGATTCTATATCATCCTATGGATAAGCCATTAAACATATATATTAGAAGTTATTTCCTTGTCGAATTGTTGTTGTTGGAACCTTTTAATATTTGCAGTTGTTTGAAGTTGAAACTTGGAACAATTTAATATTTTCTTGCATAACTTTGTTGGAACATTTTAGTGTATTTTCATTATGTTTGTTGGAACATTTTAATGTGTTAACCATGTTTGTTGGAACATTTTAGCATTAGTAGGCTTATGATGTTGTTAAAATTTCATAATTTAATTTTATTTATGATGTAAGTAGCATAGAAAAAAAATTAAACTAAGAAAATTGGGCTTGAAAATTGGGTTTGAGTGTAGTAAGGCCCATGACCCAAAAAATTTTGATTAATTCAATTTTTAACCAAACTAATGGTTCTAATTTGGTTAATCGGTTAATTTGATTAAAATAATTGGTCACTTTGGTTAATTCAGTTAAGAGAATTTCTTAACCAAATTAACCAAATGCACACCGCCAAGTCTTTCTATTTTTGTTGTATTGGTTTTGTGCAGCTTTTGATTTCATCACTATCTTCCCCTATTTTCTCTATTGCTGAATACCTGAAGCATTGGCCCTGAGTTGTTGCATTCTTGTAAAATGTGCTGGGCCTTGAATAGGAATTTTCAATCTGATTGGTACTTGAGCCAAAGTGTTCCAAATTTTCCTTTAACCAATCATCCCAAGTAAATTTTTAGCATTTTAGATTGGTGTAAACTTTATTGTCAGTATACTTTGAAGGAGAATGATGGTGGTAGCCGCATTGGTTTGCCTTAAGGTGCTACGTCTTGAACATTGCTTGTGTGATGACTTTCTCAATTGTCTATGTTTAAAGATAATGAGGTTTAGGATTTATAATATAGGATGTCTTGTTGCATGTAAGTGGGCTGACCACAAAGAAACCAAAAGTGTCACTAGGAAAAAATGGAGGCTTCTAGGTTCAAGTTTAATGAGGGGATAGGTGCCCTGATGTGTTTGTTGAAGAATGGATAGGGCAGGTCTCAATAACTAGCTCATCTGTGCCTTGTGTTTGTTGCTGTTGGGTTTTAGCACTTGTACATCCAAAGCTAGTGGATAGGATAAGATTGTTAACTAGTGCCTAATTAAAAATTGTCTTGATTCTAGTGATGAACAAAACTAGTTTAATAGTGCTTGACATGAAAGGCAACTTACAGTTATTGGCTTCTTGAAGGCACGAAGAGATGTGGGTGTGCAGTCAATCTGTTTGGTTAATTTAGTCAAGTTTTTGACAAAAGTGAATTGATAAATTACACACACACACACACACACACACATGTACATACATTACATACACTTAACAAATCTGAACAGAAACTTTTTATATATAAATAACTATTTTAGTTGAATTAATTAACTAAATTATAGATGGTAGAGTTCTTTAACTTACAGCTGTTTTGAGGTCATTCTAGCTATGATTTGATAGGCAAGAGGTTGCTGAAAGGTGAGATGAGATTATTGAAGGCACCTAGTTTTATTTGTAGTTCTTGGTGTCAAAGAGTTCAATAGGCTTAAAAGCTAAAAAAGCTAAAGACAAAATGGCATCTTATTTACTTTGTGGTTGTTGAAATTGGTCTTCCTTGCTTCTTGTGGTCTTAACATTTAAATAACGTGGCAAGTTGAGACTAATAAGAACTATATTCTTTTATTAGCTGATAAGATTTAATAACCCCAATTGAATTTAGTTTTACTTAAACAATTAAAGAGACTGTAACAATGGTAGCAGCTTATTGACAGGACAGAAACTTGGATTTGTTTGTAATAAGAGAATAGAGGGAATGCCGTGTTACTAGGCTTTACTTTTTCTTTGTTTCTTTTTCTAGTGTCAATTGTTTGTGAGTTTAATATTCAATGACAAATTTATGGTGCTCAAGAAATAGAAGGGCCATTATTATTATTGTAATTCTGATTAGAATATTTTAAATGAATTAGATTGAATAGGGTATATGATTATGCAAGTTAACTCATGCTATTTTAGGCTGTGCTATCAATCAAGACTATCTGATATTTGAAACCTATATTAAGCATGTAGCCCCTGTTCTAGTTTTCAGAAATAATTTTATGATAGATCCAGTGTTTGATATTAGTAACGACTATGCAAATAACGATAAAATGATGTGTGTGAGTGAGAGTGAGAAAGAAGGAAACATATTAAATCCTTTCTTGCTTTTCTTCTTTCCTGAATTTGAAATGTCATTATGGCTCCCTTTTCCGCTTTTCATTTTTCTTGAACTTAAAATGTTGTGGTTCATTTTTCAATTTCAAACTGTTTTCGCTTGATCTAGTGCATTTCTTTGTCTTGAATTTGAAATGTCTGTGACTTCTGGTCTGATTTTAGTGTTATTTTTGGGCAGATATAATATGGGAGGATGGTGCTGTTGCATCTAATCTTAGTAGGAAATGTGAGGCACTTGCTGTGTCTGGTTTGGTGGAATATGGAGATGAGATTGATGTGATTGCTCCAGCTGATATTCTAAAGCAAATATTTAAAATACCATATTCTAAGGCTCGACTATCAATTGCGGTTCACCGTGTTGGACAAACTCTTGTTCTGAATACAGGGTTTGTATATTTGTATAGTTTTTTCTCCCATTCTGTTAGACGTTTGATACAATGGGGTTTTGCCATACTGCAGGCCTGATGTTGAAGAGGGAGAGAAATTGGTTAGAAGACATAGCAATCAACCAAAATGTACAGATCAATCTTTGTTTCTGAATTTTGCTATGCATTCAGTTAGAGTGGAGGCCTGTGATTGTCCACCAACTCATCAAGTATCACAGGAGAGGCAATCAGATTCATCTGTCCTTCCTGGGGGAGGGACATCGCATTTTGTGGCAGAGACTGATGATATTGCTCGAAAAGAAGGGTTCGACCACTGTTCAGAGTACTCACAGGTTAAACAGGATGGTTTCTTTTGGAGAAGTAAGAAGGGTAAGAGGAACAAGAGCCATGATCCTATCAAAAAGGCCACTCATGTTGGTGAAAAGCCCAGATGCTCTGTGCAAGAGTCGGAAAAGCATAGAAGAGTTGGCAATAATGGATTCTTAAGAGTGTTATATTGGCAGTTTCACAATTTCCGCATGCTCCTTGGTAGTGACTTGCTTCTGTTCAGTAACGAAAAGTATGCTGCTGTGAGCTTGCACTTGTGGGATGTAACACGACAGGTTGTCGCCAGTAACTGGAATTTGATTGCATTATTATTTTTGGTGCATGATTTTATTTTTAATCTATGAACATTGACAGGTTACACCATTAACATGGCTTGAAGCTTGGCTTGACAATGTCATGGCAAGTGTGCCTGAGTTGGCCATCTGTTATCATCAAAATGGTGTTGTCCAGGGTTATGAGCTTCTAAAAACAGATGATATATTTTTATTAAAAGGCGTTGCTGAGGATGGAACTCCTGCTTTTCATCCCCACGTTGTTCAGCAAAATGGCCTTTCTGTTTTGAGGTTCCTTCAAGAGAACTGCAAGCAGGATCCTGGTGCTTATTGGGTATCATTATCTTTTCTTTTTTAAAAAAAACTATTTATTGTGCGTCTCTTAAAAAATTGACATAGTGAACTTTGTTCATCCTTTGTGTTTTCAGCTATATAAAAGTGCCGGTGAAGATGTAATTCAACTTTTTGATCTGTCTGTCGTTTCCAAGAACCATTCTTCTAGTGATTGTGATGATAGCTCAAGCTCCTTGCCTTCTCTAGTACACAGAGGGAGAAGTGATTCTTTATTTTCACTTGGAACTCTCCTCTACCGCATTGCTCATAGGCTTTCACTTTCAATGGTGTGGAAAACATATAACTTTTTCATCAGTAAATTAACCCGCATCCTGTAATGATCTGCTAACTACGTAGATTTCATTGGTGCAGGCAACTAATAACAGAGCCAAGTGTGCAAAGTTTTTCAAAAAATGCTTGGATTTCCTGGATGAGCCAGATCATCTGGTATCATGCTTTCTATATTTGTGTTTTCTCAAATATTAGATCTTTAAAATATTTCTATTTTATTGGTCATTTATGATAGGAAAACATGGATACTCATTATCAATATTATCATAAATAGGTTGTACGTGCATTTGCCCATGAACAATTTGCCAGGCTTATTTTGAATTATGACGAAGAATTGGATCTAATGCCTGAATATCTTCCAATAGAGTGTGAGGTTACGGTTACTGATGGTGGTGAAGAATCTGCAGAACCTTTTAATGGTTTTTCTGAATCTGCTGTACATGACTTCTCTCTGGTTGCTGATAACAAATTAACGGAAGATGGAACAGATTTTCATGATCTAGCATCTGAAGCTTCTGCAAAGATGACTTTGGAAACAAATCTATCTGCCCCCAGGAAATTGATAACATTGACTGACACAGAATTAGGGGATGAAGAAAGTGTCGTGCCAAGGTTTCATGGTGATGAAAACTTCATGGTATATAACATGTCTTCAACATCTGATGATGTAGTTCAACCTGTTACTGATCCAATCTCCTCTAAGCTAGCAGCCGTGCACCATGTTTCTCAAGCTATCAAGTCTCTCAGATGGATGCGCCAACTGCAAACCTCTGAACCACAGTTGGTCAACCATGACCAGCTACCTTCATCTATGAATTTTTCTGTTTGTGCATGTGGTGATGCTGATTGCATTGAAGTTTGTGATATTCGGGAATGGCTGCCAACCTCCAAACTGGACCACAAGTTGTGGAAACTTGTTCTTCTCCTTGGGGAATCTTATTTGGCACTTGGACAAGCATACAAGGAGGATGGTCAATTGCATCAAGCTTTGAAGATAGTAGAATTAGCTTGCTCTGTTTATGGGTCTATGCCTCGGCAACTTGAAGATTCAAGATTTATTTCCTCAATAGTTAAATGCTCACCATCCCATACAAAGTTCAGTGACCAAGATGAAAAGAAAAATTCTTTTACTGGTGATGTGAAAGAAGTGAAATCCAACTCTGCTGACAACTGTTATATTGTTGAGCAATTTTCATCCACGTATCTGTTTTGGGCAAATGCATGGACGCTAGTTGGAGATGTGTATGTTGAGTTCCATATAATTAAGGGTAAAGAGATCTCTACACAAGCAGAGAGAAAAACTTCTACCAGAGAGTTGAAAATGTCATCTGAAGTCGTGAAGGAAGTGCAAAGGCTCAAGAGGAAGCTGGGCCAGTATAATCAGAACTGTACTTCATGTTCCTTGGTGAATTGTAGCTGCCAAAGTGATAGGGCTAGCAGTGGTAATAGTGCAAGCAGCAGTGGTGGAGATACACATGCGGTAACTTACAGCAGAAAACATGGCAAGAGATATGTAAAGAATAGACAGAGTCCTGATAGTGGACAGTTCTGGCACAATGGAGATGGTGACAATATAATAAGAGTTTCTAATACTATTAAAGATGAGCCTGGAGTAAATTCATTGGCAACTACTAATTCTGAACCAGCGGAGGCTTCCTTTGAAGTGCATGGCAAAAAGTCCAAAGTGGCCATCGAAACTGAAATTTCTTTAAAAGAAACTCCCAAATTGAAAGATGGTGGCATATTCAAGTACCTTAGGAATACTTTAGTAGCAGATGCAGAACACAATCTCTTATCTGCCTTGAGCTGTTATGAAGAAGCAATAAAGGCTTTGGGTGAACTTCCTTCTGGTTCAGCAGATCTACAGTCTGTGTTAAAAAAGAAAGGATGGGTTTGTAATGAACTAGGACGAAACAGGCTTGAGCTGAAAGAGTTAAACAAAGCTGAACTTGCATTTGCAGATGCAATAAATGCATTCAGAGAAGCTTGGGACTACACCAATATTATATTAATATACTGTAATTTGGGTCATGGAAGACGAGCATTAGCTGAAGAGATGGTGACAAAGATGGAAGGTCTGAAACTGCATGAGGTTTTCCTTAATGCATATAAACAGGCTTTGGAAACTGCAAAACTGGAGTACAGTGAATCACTCAGATACTATGGGGCGGCGAAGTCAGAAATGAATGCTATAATGGAAGAGGTGTACTCTGTGTCAAACAGCTTGAAGAATGAAGTCTGTACACAGTTTGCTCATACATATCTGAGGCTTGGAATGCTATTAGCGAGAGAAGATATAACTGCTGAGGTTTATGAAAATGGAGCTCTTGAAGATATATCCTACCCACGTGACAGAAGAGCTAGGAAAAAGCTGAGAAAGCATGAGATAACAGCCAATGAGGCCATTATGGAGGCATTGTCAGTGTATGAATTACTGGGTGAATTACGTAAGCAGGAGGCTGCTTACACTTATTTTCAGCTTGCTTGTTACCAAAGAGATTGCTGCTTGAAATTTTTTGTGCCAGATCATAAGAAAAGTGGCTTGCCTAAGGGTGAGAAAAGCGTTCACCAGAGGGTCAAGCAATTTGCTTCCTTGGCTGATAGAAATTGGCAAAAGGCAATTGACTTTTACGGCCCTCAGACACATCCCAGCATGTACTTGACTATTCTTATTGAGAAATCCTCGCTTTCGTTAAGCCTTTCAAGCTCTTTCCAATCAAACATGGTATGTTATGTGGTTTTATTTACTATACTGTCTGTTGAATATTAGTAGTTTGCTTCAGACTTTTTCACTCAAGCTTTTATTATATGGACAAACTTTTCTATACAGTGCTCTGTTGCTTTGCTTATTTGGAAATATTTAATGTGTGAAAAGGCATGAAAAAGAATTTGGTATCTTGCTTGTAACAATTAAAATACGATCTTATCTTTCTGTGTATATAAGTGGCAAATTCAAATAGGACTTTTTATGATATTTTCACCAGAAAGAATTTGTGTTCCTCCAACGTTGAGCTTCTATGAAACTGATTGACTGAATTTCATGTTATATGAAGTTGATGTGGGTTGGGGTTTAGAGGTTGTGATGTCCAATACATATGTTTTAGGATTGATGACAATGAATGAAATTCTATTTGATTGCATGGAGCACAAAATTACCTTACATTTGCAGTGTAGCTGTGTGTGCCAGCACTGTCTTCTATAATCCAAGGCAATCTGTTTTATGTTCCTTATCATGACTATTTGTTGTTTGAAAAGGGAGGGAGATATGAGCTCTTGCTACTTTGATAGCTTGCAGTGTTGCTTATATCAGAGTTCTTGTTATCAAGCACATTTATTCTGCTCGTTGCACAAAACCTTCTATAAGAAGCTAGTCTAGCCTTAAGTTAAGGTTAGATCACCAAAGGCCCATTGAGTGAGGGCAAAAGAAACAGTAGTAACGGCATCTCTTTTCGGTCTGGAAAGACCATTGGCTTGTCTTGCAATTTCTTTTACTTAAAAGAACATAAGATAGCCTGTTGTGGTTCACAATCATGATGAGAACTATATCTGCAAATTTTTGTTTTCCATTCGATGAAACTTGGGTTGATCTATTTATTCCACAAACGTTTTGGTATGAATTGGCAATATCTGTCATGCTGGTTGTGTTGCCAACGGATAAATCATTCTCGCTAGCTCACCATTTTCTTTCTTGTGTTTTTTTTTTCTTTCTTTTTATACATTTTTATGCAAAAGCATGCTGATAAATACCTTTCCTTTTGTAGATGCTGGAATCTGCACTGTCCCGTCTACTCGAAGGACGCCATGTATCGGAAGCATTCTCGAATTTGTTTACAACAGACTACCCTGAATTGCATGCAAGATTTTGGAGTCAGTTGCAGACGGTTTTGAAGAAAATGCTGGCTGTGAATGTGTCTGTAAATTCCAACAAAACTTGTTCTTCTTCTGAGACAGGTAACAAGTCTGGAGATGGTGGAAAGCTGAGGGAGCTCTACAAAATGGCTTTGAAGTCGAACCACTTAGGGCAGTTGCATGCAATGTACACCTTGTGGTCATCATCATAAATCTCTAATGGTGCAACCCATGGATATTTCATATTTTTTAAGGTATAGTTTCTAGACCTTTATATTATGCTTTGTTTTCATTTGTGAATAATGTAACAGCGCAAGGATAATTATTATAATTTTTTTTCATAATTCAAACATTAAAAAAGATAATGGTCTTGATCGACGTGATATAAATTTTAAATTGATTTTTAATTTTACGTATATGATGATTATTACGAATAATTCTTTAATATTTAATAGTTGATTTGTTAAAATATTAACTATATCGAAAGTTTTATGATTAGTATTATTATTATTATTATTATTATGCTGATAATAATCCCTCCTAAAAATATAATCACAAACTATAAATTTTTATTTAAAAATTTACTTTTAAGTTTATATTAATAATGTGGAAAATAGAGTTGATAAAGCTGAGCAAAATTCAAAATACACGTCTAGTCTAATCTGGAAAAGTAACTCAATTCAATTTGATTTGATTTTTAAAAAATTAACAATATGAATTCAAAATTACTTGAACTCGAGTAACCTTAAATATCAAATGGTTAAAAGATATTCAATTTTTGTATTTTTTAATGTTGTTCAATTTAGTTTTTGTATTCAAAATTGAAGCAATTTAGTTTTTTAATTTTGAGAATTACGTCAATTTAATCTTTTTTTCTAACGAAATTCAATTTTGTCGATGAAAGATGGTGTCATTGATGATATCAGTAATGATGTTATTGTTGACGTGTTACTTTTTTTATGATGTGTCGTTGAGCTGATAACGTGGCGTGTCATGTGGCACTGTACGATGACGTGGCAGTGTTGATGTGGCATTGACATGCTAACATGTCAGCACCACGTGACAAATCAAAAAAATTTTTTTAAAAAAATTTTACTACGTCATAGGGACTAAACAGAACAAAAATTTATAGTACAAATATTAAATTGAACAAAATTGAGATGTTGAGGGATTAAATTGAAAAATATTTTAAAAAATATAAATCTTTAAGTAGATTATTGATATGTTTATTAATAAGTCAAATATTTAAATATAAAAAATTTATGGTGATAAAAATATATATTAATATTTTCTTACTTGATTATTTCATTATAGAGTTTGTAAATTAATTTATCCTTTTTACAAAAATTAAGTTTGAATTTTCTTTCTATAAAAAAAATCGAAAAAAATTCATACTTAAAATCAAATTTAGATAAATAACTTACATTAGTTAAAATAAAATAATATAAAATAACTAAATATGTAGATTTAGTTACAATTTTCACAATTTACAAATACACATTTTTATGAAATTATTCAACTTTTACTTAATTTATCTTTTATTTAAATTTACTAAAATTAGTAAAATATGTTAGTTTAGTTACAACTTTCACAATTTACAAATAAACATTCTTTTAAAATTATTCAACTCTTACCCAATTTACTTTTTATTTAAATTTACTCAGAATTTCTTATAAAACGATTTTATTTAAATTCAAATACCACAATCAAATTTTGTTAAATTTAAATTTAAATTATTAATTTGGATCTACAAAAAATTTATTAATAAAATGAAATAGTACAAATATTTACAGTTATATTTAACTTTATCAACCATAAATGCAATCCTTAATTTAAGAAATTTCAACTTAAAAAGTATAACTTAAAATATTAAACAAAATAACAACATAAAAAATAAATAAATAATTGAAAGAGTGGAGCTCAGATTCTATGGTTGTAATAAGAGATTTGTCATGTCCAAATTAAGCAAGTTAGAACGAAAAATTATTTTGATAATCATTGCAAACTCTATATCTCCGTTCTTCATTTTTTTAAAAGAAAAAACCAAATCAACATATTTTGCTTATTTGACTTTAGTTCAAGTTAAAAACTAAGTTAAATAAATTTTAAATTTTTATATTATTATAAATAGAAGAAAGAAGAATTTATCTAGTCATTTTATGTTATTTTATTTTAACGTAATACAAGATATTCATCTAAATTTGACTTTAAGTATGAAATTTTTTTTCATTTTTTACGAACTTCAAAAGAGGTTAAGCACAACCATATCTAAACATTAAATGCCCTAAAACCTTAAAAACTTTTACTCAAAAAGAAAAAGTCCCAATAAAGTCCACTTTTGCCACCTAGATGCCTATTTGGACATCTTATCACCCTGCCCGACCATCTTTGCTGGATCAAACTACTTTGCATTTATCAATGTTTGCACCTTATGCTTAAATGCAGTACAATCTTCGATAGAATGCCCCATGACTCCACCATGATAATCGCATCTTGCATTTGGATTGTACCACTTTGGATATGGAGGTTTCAAGGGTTCCATAGGCATAACAGCAACAAGGTGATCCTGAACCAATTGGTGAAAAAGTTCTCAATAAGAAATGGGAATGGGATCCAACTGTTTGTGTAGTTTTTTTTTTTATTGTTTTTGGATGACACCTAGGCTAGGAGTAGGGGTGGTAGGTGAAGGTGTGAACAATTGGGCTCGATGAGCTTGTTGAAAAGGTGGTCGAAAGGTGTTTGGGCAAGGGTGCAAACTTGGACGCAGACCGACATTCATGGGTTGAAAAGTTGGTCGAAAAGTGGTAGGTTGGAAGTATGTGCTTGGTGCCAAACCACTGTTTGGAGGTGATGTAGAGCCTAGAGATCCCATATTGGATATTGAGCTCTTCAATTCAATCATCTGTATATTCAACTCGTCCATCCCTTTCATAACTTTTTCTGAACCCTGATCTTTACTTGGGTCACTGGGTGAAATGTTGGTCCTATCAAAGACAAATTGGCCTTCCTTCAATAGTCGCTTGAGGCGTGGTTCAGTTTGAAGCGATTGGAATTCTTGAGGGTGAATTCCATTGGTTTTGTTGAGACGTTCAACCATTTCCATCAATTTAGCAATCTGTCCTTTCATCTCTCAAAGATCATGTCGGAACTCTTCTTGATTGCTCTCTAGTGCGCTTATCCTTGCTTCCAATTGATGTTTCATATCCTTCAACCCCTTTAACTCAAATCAAATAAATTAGAAGAGAATTTTGAAATTTGACTAGAACCTTTCTAGATGTTTTCCATAAATATGGATTTGTTCTATTTCCTTCAAACCTAATAAAATGTGGTTCTTTATTATGGGAATAAATATAGCTAGAAATAAAGAAAAGACGAATACATGGATATGGATGCAAATATGTCATGTGTACGAATGCATGAAATGCAATGATGCTTTGATGAATGGATGCAGTGATATGTAATGGAGTATCCCTAAAATGTAAGAAAATTTAAACACTATACATGCAATGCGAGTTCAATAAAAACCATTTTATTAAAAATCATGTAAAATGGGAAGTGGAAGATCTATTCAAAATTAAAATCCTTTGTTCTTTTTTTTTTTTGAACGTAATGAAAGAAATGAAAAACCCTTTTTATTTCTCTTTTCATTCCTATTTAAATGGAAGACCTTTGTTTTGTTTTTCTACTTTCTTTTTTTTTATTTTCTTTATTTTCTTCTTTTTCCTCTTTCTCTTTTTTTTTTACTTTTACGAGAAAAAACAATTGAAAGAAATATAATTATTTATTCTTTTTTCTTTTTCTTCTTTTTTTTTTCCATTTATTTTCATAATTTTTAAAGAACAAAAGAAATAAAAGAAAAGACTTTGTTTGTTTTCTTTTCCTTATTTTTTTCTTTTTTAAAAAAAAAATATCACTTGAAGAAAAGAATTCCTTTTTATGTTATTTATTTTATATATATTTTTTAGACTGACCAAGATGCCATTTAAGTAGTAATAATCAAAATTATTGTCGATATTGATATCTTCATCGGCTCTACATTTCTTCATTTTTTCATTTTTTTTCATAATGTTATACAAGAAATCAAAATAGAGAAACTGAGAAGTATTCCTTCATGTGTTCCTATTTAAGAGTACATTTTCACAGGTAAGGCTCTACCTAAGAGGAGGTTGCTTATAGTATTTTATATGCTGAGTTTTGATTATGAACGAAGCTAAAGGTTCCCAAATCATTCCTCACTATCATCCATGCGGACTAGTAAGGCACCTCGGTCCTCACCCATTACAGGCTTCGAACGGACTAGGTTCGATCTGAGTGGGAGTCTTCACTAGCCCGTGCGGAGGTTATCACCTCACGAGAGCGTAGCTATTAAACTCCCTCCTAAAAATGGACATAGCCCGGGTAGAGGGCTTATACGTGAATGCAAAATATGTTGTGTGTGTGAAGAAACATATCGATTTTGGACCAATAATCTCACATCCCTCTATCCTAAATCCCCGCAATTATTAAAAGTAATAAAGTAATAATAACGAAATAAATAAATGCATCGAACAAAATATGCTGAGTAAATCATTAATACTAATGAAACATTGAATTATTTAAAGCCTTGGATAACCTACTATTATTTAATGGTTCGACTCTCGATGTCCTCAGTGGAGTTGCCATCCGTCGTAACGTGCGAGTCCGGGAACCCGACCACTATACGTGGGCGAAAATAAAATAATTAGGAGTCGCCACCAATCGTTTTTCCTAGGTGTGATTGACCACCTATTGACTCGATTCTAATCGACGATGTCTTAAATTAATTTTAAGCTTGTCGAGAAAATGTTAAACTGGTCTACGTTTTTTAGGACTATGTTCTAGAGTGCAGTTACGCCCGAGGAAGGATTAGCACCCCCGTAACGCCCGTTCCATGAACGGTACTATTTAATTTTAGATTATCCTATTATGGCCTTAATCCTTAAATTTATTATGTTTCCTTAGTTATTATTAATTTATTTTGCTTTCTATTAAAATATTTTATTTTGACTTTACGGGTATAAGGTGCACATGATGCATTCGTGAAATGCATGGAGTAAAATTTAAATGATGTCGGACAAATAACCTTTTATTGAGGATATTTCTCGGATCCGCCCATCATACTGGTGGGATCCTGGGGATATTTTCTCACTTAGAGAATTATCTGAGAAATTCACCTTCACAAATTTGATGAATAAATCTCATCATCGGGGTTATCGTACGCATTTTAGACAAAATTAGATTTTCATGAATGTAAACTTATTACGAGTAAAAGCCTTTTTATTAAAAATGTTTCCCGAGCCCTCCCATTTTACTGGTGGGACCCGAGGACATCCTTTTACCTAGGAAACTTTCTGAAAGAAACTCGCCTTCGCAAGATTTTCGAAAAATCTCATTATCGGGACTTATACTCACATACAGAATATATCTATATGCCATGACATTCTACAATGCAACTATGACACATGTTATGCTTATGAAATTCATTATTTTATTCTTGAGTCCTCATGTATCTTTTTTTTTTCTTTAAGGCTTCCCTTTTCTATCATTCTTCTTTATAAATATGTATATCATGGATTATGAACTTGTTTATGTGTTATCTTAGTGTATGCTTAGTAAAACATCTTATTTCATAATTAGATACAATTTTGATTCAATGACACCCCTTTTATTATATACTTTGTTCACCTAGCATTTACCTTAAATATGCTCATTATTATGAATTGCCATTATTAAACATCTTAATATTTAATTAGTATTATCTTGTAATTTTTATATTTATCTTTTGACAAGCATATTATTATGAAATGTCACGTCATCAAAAAGTGACACTTCATCGTTGACATCAACGATAACATCATCTTTTAATGGCAAAATTGGATGCTGTTAGGGGGAGAGACTAAATTGACACAATTCTCAAAATGAAGAGACTAAATTGCTTCAATTTTGAGTATAAGGACTAAATTGAACAAAACTGAAGAGTACAGGGACTGGATAGATCTTTTTACCAATATCAAATCTAAATGATTAGAATAAAAAAAATTTAAATCCTAACAAATCAAACTAAAGTAACTTTATTTTTTTTACATAATATCTAAAACAAAGTTTATAAACTATTCAAGAAAATTTAATAAAATTTTATTCTTTCATTGTGTTCAATTAAACCTAAATATTTTTATTTTGAGTCAAATAAGTCTTATACTTTTATTTTGAGTCAAATAAGCTTTTATAACTAATGATTAATTTAGTCAAAATATTATTTATCATTTTATATCATACAACGTTGACATGATATGCTAACATTTTATAATTTATGATGATGTATTATGCTGACATATCATACTCGATGATGATATCACATTTTAATGTGGCATGAAAACATAAAACATAGTAATGTGATATTTTTTACTCTCCATATCAACACATGTAAATATAAAATGACCAGTAATATTTTAATTAATAATAATTAATTAGCTATTAATTATAAAAATTTGTTTGATCCAAAATAAAAGTAAGAGCGTTTGATTGAGAGTAATAAAAGAATAATAATTTATTTAAATTTTTTTAAATATTATGTATTTATCGTAAAATATAACTTAAAAGAATAATTACGAAAGAAAAGTATTAAAAAAGTAAAATCTTCTATTTTATTTCTTCTTTAAGTGTATATATGATCAACTATAATGCCTTTATTTGTAAACTTAATTTACATAAACAAAAAAGATGAAGTTAGTAAATAAGAATATACATACATTGAATGAACTTAATAGATGAGAGGATGTACTGACATAAATGGGTATATCGGATATGCAGAGATTTTAAAAGGTTAGTATATTTATACCATTTTTCTTTTGCATAATATTTAAAAAAGTTTCTAAATTATCTAGGAGAATTTAAATAAACTTTTATACTTTTATTGTCTTAAATTAAATCTTTATATTTTTATTTTGAGTCAAATAAACCCTTATAACTAATAATTGATTTAATCAAAATACCATTTGTTATTTTATGTTGTGTGGTGCTGACGTGGCATACTAACGTATTATAAATAATTATGATATGACATGTTGATATATTATAATTGATAATAATATGATATGTTAATTTGACATAATAAGATGAATATGTAGCATTTTTTACTCTTCACATCAACGTAATGTCGTAGATATAAAATGATAAATAATATTTTGATTAATAATAATTAATCAATTATTAATTATAAAAATTTATTTAATCTAAAATAAAAATACAGCAATTTAATTGAACATAATAAAGAAAACAAGAGCTTATTTAAATTCTTTTAATAGTGTAGGAACTTATTTAATATTATGTATTTTTTTAAAAATTATTTTGGGTAAAATACCCCATTCTTTAAGTTTTAATTGAAATTTGAAACGAATCTATTAGTTTTTAAAATAAACACTCCACCTAAAAAAATATATATTTTGTTGGACACATAAGTCCAACTCTTAATTAACCGTTAGTGTTTTCGTTAATTTGATAGCGTAATAATATTGAAAAAATAATTTTACTCTTTATTAATTTTAAAAATTACTATTATATAATTTATTTCTTTTAAAAAAATGAAAGAGCACTCCTCTATTGAGAAAAGGAAGAACACTAATAAGTACTCTTTTGTTATGAATAAATATGTGATATGACCCAAGAAATGCAGACCAAGTCAAACAGCCTAAAAGGTAAGATACAAGAAATGTAATATGATTTGAACTCTTAGATAGAATTAGATTAGGACTATGATTCAAGGGGTTGTTAGCCTATAAATAGACCTCTTCACTGCATTTGTAAAATACATACACTTCAATAAATCTCTTTTTTCCCCCCTAAACACTTTCTTTCTTCTCTTTAATTGTTTTTTCAGTTATCTTTATTTGTTCTTTTAAGTTATTTTCATAACACGTTATCAACACGATGCTCTCTGATCTCTCAAGTTTTGAAATTATTTTGTTTTCATCATCTTCAAGTTTCAAAAAGATTTCAACGATTTGGTTTTGATTTATAGTTTTAGCAAATCAGGTAAGTGTTGCTATTATTTTGTTTTCATCATCTCCAAGCTTCGAAAGAATTTCAATGGTTGATCTTTAATTGTTTTGATTGTAATAAATCAAGTAAGTGACTTGATATCTCTTTAATATTTTCATTCTCTAAAAATCAACTTTAATATGAATTTTACTATCATATAGTATATATTATATTTTGTCTCTTAATTGGAAAGTGAATTTGCTATTATATAGCTATTAATGAAAATCATAATATTCATTCTCTGAAGTGAATGTGACAAACAAGCTATTAATAAAAAAAATTATAAATTTATCTATTCCCAAAAGTGAATGTGGCATCATTTAATACTTATGATTATGGTCATGAATCTATCTATTCCCTGAAGTGAATTCCACATTATTTAGTAATTACGATCATGGATATGGAAGAGGTCGTTATAATAATTTACACTATCATTATTTTAATTCTAATTATAATTTTATCACTAGAAGTGAATAATAATTTTATTATCAGAATCTAAGGATAATTTTGCCACCAAAAGTGGATGAATGCTGTAACCTACTAAAAAATGTATAATCCACCAGAAGTGGATAACCCATCATATGTGGATCACCCACCAAAAGTGGATGTATACTTGTAACCTACCACAAATAGATGAATACTTTCAACGCACAAAAAGTAGATGGATACCTTAAACTACTAACCCACTAGAAGTGGATAACCAATCAAAAAGTGGATGAATACTTGTAACCCACCAGAAGTGGATAAATAATGAAAAGAATAAAAGGAATATAGAAAACGTATTGTTATTGATGTGGCATAAAAGATCATTGATCACATACATGTTGTACGTCTTAAATTTTATCAAGTATCATTGAAAATTAAAATATCTTGTGATAATTTGAATCATGGTCAAGTTGATATAGCACATCAAGATATTTGTCAACCCTAAAAGAGGAATTGATTACATGATTGGCAATAAAAATATCTATTATTGATTTTCTTGTCCTGAAAAAGGAATTGATCATTTGATTGGTAATAGACATATCTGAGAATGAACTTAATAGTAATTGGTATATTTAGTATAACTATATTATGAAGATGTTTTAATATGTTTTCATTATGATATGTTCTTATTATGTGTTTTAATTCTATATTTAATATTTTTTTATGTTAATTTGTAAGTTTCTTATTGTATATATTTTATTTTATTGAAGAAAATATAGATATTGATCATGTTGGATCTAAGATCATTAATGTAAATATATGTCTAGCAAACATTGCTATAACACACACTATATTTAAAGACAAGAAATATTTTTCCTACTTGACAACAAAATAAAAATCAATGTCAATTCAATATCTGGTAGTACAAGATTAATTGAAGGCTCCAGAAGAGCTAATATTTTACTACCTTAAGGAATAAAGTAATAGAGGTTGTATTATTTTCTATTAAGTCTCAAAGAAGTTTATTAAGTTTTAAAGATATTTATTTGAATAGATATCATATGGAGACAACGAATGAAAAAGACACTTAATACCTATATATTGCAATTATCTCAAGTAGAAAGTATGTGTTGAAAAAATTTACTCGTTTTGTTCTCAGAATTAAACTATACAAATATTAGAATAATTGAAATCCATAGTAAACCTGAAGTTTACTAATGATTTTAATATTTGGCATGACCGGTTGGACCATCTCGGATCAATAATGATGCAAAAAAAATGATTGAAAATTTATCATTTATTAAAAAATCAGAAGATTTTTCAATCTAATGAATTTTATGTGTTGCTTGCTTTGAAGGTAAATAAATTATAAAGCTACCACCAACTAAAGTTCGGATTGAATTCCCTACTTTTTTTTAACAATATTCAAGATTATATGTTGATTCATATATCCACCATGTGAACTATTTAGATATTTTACAATTTTAATCGATGCATCGACTAGATGGTCACATGTGTGTTTATTATCAGCTTGCAATTTGACATTTGCAACTATTCGTTTGCAAGCACATTTTCCTACTTATATAATCAATATTATTTGTCTTGAAAATGCTGGTGGATTTATATCTCAAACCTTTAATATTGCATATTAGTTGAAATAATTATTGAACAGCTTATTGCTTATGCTTATACACAAAATGGTCTAGCAGAATTATTTATTAAACACTTCCAACTGATTGCAAGGACATTAATTATGAAATTCAAACTCCTAACTTCTGTTTGGGGGAGGGGGCATGCCGTTTTGTCTGCAGCAGCATTTATATGCATCAGGCCAAATGAGTTATTATAAATTCTCCCTATATAATTGGTTTATGATCAGGAACCAAATATTTTCCATTTAAGAAGTTTTTGAATATGCGGTATATATTTCAATTGCTCCACCACAATGCACAAAGATGGGTCCTCAAAGGAGGTTAGAAATATATGTTGGATGCAAATCTCCATTTGTAATTAAATATTTAGAATTATCGATAAGAGATTTATTCATGACAAAGTTTGTCAATTGTTATTTTGATGAAACAATTTTTGTAACATTAGGGGAAAAAAATAAGTAGCTGAAAGAGGAAATTTCTTAAAGTGAATTATCATTATTTAGTTTTGATCCTTGTACAAAGCAATATGAACTTGAAGTTCAAAAGATAATTATTTTACAAAATATAGTAAATCAGTTACCAAACGTATTTACTGATCTAAAGGGAATAACTAAATCTTATATACCAGCTGCAAATGTTCCTATTAGCATTGATGTCCATGTAGGACAAGGCACGTCAGAAGTGTGAAAATCAATCGGTTCCAAAGATAAATCCTCGAAAAAGAAGATGAGCAAATATTTAAGATGGTCAGAAAGAGGAAGTAGAAACTCTAGAAGAGGCCCTTGATATAATTGATAAAAAATTTCAGAAGAAATTCAGGTACTTGAAATCATTGAAAATGAAGATATCTCAATCAATTATGTCGTGATGGGAAAAGATGGAACCGGTAAATAAACGTCGACGATATTTTGTATATAATATAGAGCTCACTATTATGAAAGAAAAAAGAGGATCTTGAACTTATATTTATTGAAGAATGTAGACATATAAATGATTGGCCAATGTGGAAAGACGTAATCAAAGTGGAATTGAATTTAATTGCAAAACATGAAGTTTTTGAACTTGTAGTCTGTACATCAAATGATGTAAAACTAATGAGATATAAATGGATATTTGTGCGAATACGAAATGAGAAAAATGAGATTATGAGATATAAAGCACGACTTATCGTACAATGTTTTACCCAAAGAGCTGGTATTAAATATGAAAAGAGATATTCTTTGCGGTGGACACAATTACAATTCTATATTAACTAGTTTGGCAAAAAATGAGAAAATGAAAATACGTCTAATGAGTGTAGCTACAGCCTATTCATATGGCTCATTTGATATCAATATCTATATGAAAATCCTTAAAAGATTTAAGTTGCTTGAAGCACAAAATTTGAACCCTCGATAAATTTACTTGATTAAATTAAATAAATCTTTATATGGATTAAAGCAATCCAGACACATGTGGTATAATCCCCTTAGTGATAATTTGTTGAAAAAAGCTATAGTAATAATCCTATATGCCCATGTATTTTATAAAAGGGGTTTAGATATGAATTTATTATAATTGTTGTTTATATTGATGGCTTGAACATTATTGGAACTCTTGAAGAGTTATTAAAAGCCTTGGATTACTTAAAGAGAGAATTTGAGATGAAAGATCTTGAAAAACAAAGTTTTGTTTGAGTCTTTAGATTAAACACTTGACAAATGGAATATTTGTCCATTAATCTAATTTTACAGCAAAAGTGCTAAAACGATTTCATATGGAGAAAGCATATCCATTGAGTTCACCAATGGTTGTAAGGTTATAAGATGTGAAAAAAGACTTTTTTGACCTCGTGAGGATAATGAAGAATTTCTTGATCCTGAAGTACCGTGTCTTATTACAATTGGAGTACTAATGTATCTTGCTAGCAATACATGACTTGATATATCAATTGCGGTGAATTTACTAGCAAAACATAGTTCTTCTCCAACTCGAAGACATTGGAATGAAATTAAACATATACTTCGATATCTCCGAGGAACAATGGATATAGGCTTATATTATTCAAATGCATCAAAATAAAATTTAATTAATTATGCAGATGCAGGATATTTATCAGATCCACATAAAGCTCGATCCTATACATGTTACTTATTCACATATGGAAGTACGAATATTTCATGATGTTTTATAAAGCAAACTATAATTGCTACTTCTTCTAACCATGCAAAAATTTTTAGCAACTCATGAACAAGTTATGAATGTGTCTGGTTAAGATCTGTAATATAACATATTTGAGAAACGTGTGGCATGTCAACCAAGAAGAAAATTCCAGCAATGTTATATGAGAATAATATTGCTTGCATAGAACAACTAAAGGAAGGATATATTAAAGACGATCGAACAAAACATATTTTGCCAAAATTTTTCTTCACTCATGACCTTCAAGAAAAGGATGAAATTAGTGTTCAACAAATTCAGTTAAGTGACAATCTAGCAGATTTGTTCACTAAAGCCCTTTTTATTGCAACATTTAAAAAGTTGAAATGCATCATTTTAAAGATCTCTATAATGCAGTTATCAGGAGGAGTAAAATACGCACTGTACTATTTTCCTTCATCAATGTTTTTCTCATTGGGTTTTTCTTGATAAGGTTTTTAATGAGGCAATATTTCAAAAGCGTATTCTTAAAAAGAATTATGTACTATTTTTCCTTAACTCGGATTTTTTCCTATGAAGTTTTTTTCTAGTAAGGTTTTAACGAGGCATATTCTTAATACAATGAATATTCAATGGGGAGTGTTATGAATAAATATGTAAGTGTTCATTATATTATGACCCAAGAAGTGCAGACCAAATCAAAACAGTTTAAAAGGCAAGATACAAGAAATGCAATATGATTTGAACTCTTAGATAGAATTAGATTAGGACTATGATTTAAGGGGTTGTTAGCCTATAAATAAACCTATTCACTTTATTTGTAAGATATATACGCTTCAATAAGATATCTTTTCTCCTCCGTAAACACTTTCTTTCTTCTCTTTAATTGTTCTTTTAGTTATTTTTATTTATTTTTTTAAATTATTTTTCATAACATCTTTAAAATTTATTTAAAAATATAATAATAATTTTTAAAACTAATAAAAAAATATTTTAATCAATTATTTTTTATGTATGCGGAATAAAGTTCCACTTGTCGGATTTTGGGAGCAAGATGGAGAAAAAATGGATAACAGGGAAAAGACAAGAATAGGGCTTTGGGGGCAACGATACACGAATGCAACACGTAATCATGTAATCAGATAAATACAAAATATTTTAATAACTTAATGGCTAAGATTTGAGTGAACAAAAAATCAGAAAGGAAAATTCTTCCATTCCAGAAAACTTCTTCCTCGATACAAACAAGGGTATAAAAAGGGGGAGGCACTGCCCAAATATGCAGACACCCATTGCCTGTTTTTACATTAAATCGCTTCTGATTCTGTGTTTGATTTTCAATCTGAGTTGTTTGATCCAAATGGCTGAATCTGTAGATTCATCCAAGTCGTCGTCGCTTTCGTCGTCATCGGCGGCGGCCGTCCACATCGTTTACACCGAGAAGCCTCAGGATGAGCAGCCTGAAGCCTATCACATCCGAACCCTCTCCTCCGTCCTCGGCAGCGAGGAGGCCGCTAAGGAGGCGCTTATTTACAGTTACAAGACGGCTGCTAGCGGTTTCTCCGCCAAGCTTACTCCCGAGCAGGTTGCGGAAATCTCGAGTAAGTGCTCTTGTTTTCCTCTTGTTTCAATTACGGAAGAAGTGTACGTTGGTGGAGTTCAGTTTCTCATGTTTATTAGAAGAAACCCTTATCTGATTCATAATTATGAGTTCAAATTTCCCTTGAGGGGAAGAATACTTTCCCAAGAACATCCCAATGGTTAGCTTGGGATTTTAAAGCTTCATCCCCAGTGGTGTTACTTGTTTCTTTATCTGTAGTTCATAACTCAAAATGAGTATGATCTTATCGACAACAATTGTCAGAAGGAAGTTGTAGTTTATATTGAAAGAGCATCCTTGCACTGGTGTGGAATTCAATGTATAACCAAAGAAACAACTTTTAAGGAGCTGCTGCTGTTTTGGTTTCTTTAAAGATGAGATGAGGGACCCGATTTCTTATTTGTTACAAAATTGTAGAAATGCAACTTATAAAGCATTTGTCTTTGCTTGCTCACTTATTTTAACAATTAACCATTCAGTTATTCTCTCTTTGCGGGCTATACTTCGCAATTGCAGGATCACCAATCTTTTGTGAATTGCTAATTCATTATGATTCAAAATGTTTTGTTTTCTAAGGATCTTAGCCTTTGGTGTTTTAAGGCTGGTTTGAGCAGATTGTGATGGGATAACTTGCTTGTTTTATTATTTAGGTTTGGGGCTTTCCATCCTTGTTGTGCCTTAAGGCAAGACTGCTGCATTGTTAAAAGATGTAGATTGTGTGAATGGTTGTATGTGTGAAGAAATGAGAAAGCACTGTGCTAGTTATGCATTATACTAACAATATTCGGGTCTAAGGTTCAAAGGGAATGCTTGATAATTGGCAGTAGAAGATGAATATAAACTGGAAAGAAAAGTGAGGAACATTGAGTTATTGTGTTTTGGAATGATCTCTAGGTTTTAGTTGTCAAATGGTTTTGTTGTGAGATTAAATCATGGAAAGGCTAGGTCTTTTCTAGTTATTTTGTTGCACGTACCTTTTTCTTTTTGTGAACATAAAGGTTCTTGTTACATTTGTCTTATTACAGCATTTCATACAATTCTCAATGATTTGAACATTTCGGATGATACACACATAAGTTGATTACCTTACAATTGTTTGTGGCAGAGCAACCCGGCGTTCTTCAGGTTGTCCCGAGCAGGACTCTCCAGCTGCATTCTGCACCAGGGCAGCTGCACTAGGGCACAAGAAACTTTCTTTTACCCTAGCAATCAACAAATCTATCAAACAATGGTCTCCTTGTATAAAGCAATATGACCTGTTCGCTGCACTATGTGTTATTGGTGTGTGCTTTAATGATAATTCAATCTGCACTAAGATTGGTTTTATATTTCAATCTATCTATCATTGGTCTACTTGGTTTCATTTTTATTTATTTTTTTGATATATATAGATATATTAATCACAAATGCATCCTTACGCTATATATTAATCACCAAGGGCCTATCGACACAAATCGACATTCTTTTGTGTCAATTGGCCAGCCAATTTTCGAGATAAGTATCGCGAATTTGTCTTTGGATTTGAGTTGTTCAGTACCTTTAATCTCAGATGGTTCATTGCAACCTCTTAAGCTATAAATACCTCCTCATTTCTGAAATCCTCTCATCTCCTCTCTTCTCTTTAGTACTATTCTTCAATATTCCGAAGGTGGTGGTTAGACGATGGCCAAGGAGCCTAGAGGACCCAGTTCAGCCCTACACAAGCCCAAGTCGAACCTCTAACCAAGATATTTCAACCCAAAGGCTCATGCAGACTCAACACTCTGAAACTAGATCAAACTAGGTGTATTTTGATAAAACCCAAACCCTTAATCTCACGGCCCAATTTGGCCGTGGAGACACCGGCGGTGGAATAAATTTAGAGAGAGAATGATAGAGGCAGATGAGTAGAGATATAAAGAAGTTGATTAAGAATTTGTTTGGTCTGATTTTTTTTTAACTTAAAAGCTATTATGAAGTTTTTATAAAAAATAATAATTTTTAAAATTATTTTAAAGTTATTTGATAAATTTTTTTATAAGTTTTTTTTTATAAATTATAATTTTTGTTAAAATTATCATAGAAAGTATTTTTTTATAGGGTAATATTATAATTATTTTTAACTAATAAAGATATTTTTTGGACAAAAATAAATTTTTTTTGTATTTTTAAAAGAAGAGAAGAAAAAACTTCTCTTTGAAATTTTTTTTAAGCTCTTTTTTTAAAAATTTTATTTTAGAAAATATTATTTTTTAAAAAAATATTATTTTTTAAAAGTTTTTCAAAAAATCATATTTGACCCGATTTTTACTTTTAAGAGATAAATAAGCTAAAAAAAAACTAAACAAACACTAAGAACATTTTGTTCCAATAATTGTTCTAACCTATTCCAACATAATCGGTAATGACTATTCCGTTTTCTTCCGTGAATCAAACACAATTTTAAAAGGAGGTAAGGAATAGGAAAGAATGGTTATAGCATTCCCTCTGACCAAACATAAGAGGAGGAGAATGGTTATTCCGATCAAACTCGAAATAGACTTTTTGATCAAAATAACCAATCCCTTATCCGAAATATAGATGCGGTCGGAATGGGATGGAATGGCTCATTCCATGGAACCAAACAACGTTGCTGAGGTCTTTTTGTTAAGAGCATTTGCAAGTTAATTTTAACAACGATTTATTTATATAAACAAAAGAATTATATGCTCCTTTTGTCTCTTATTCTTTATTTCTTTTTTATTTTCATAAAATTAAGAAATAAAACTTTAATTATAATATGTAATTCATATCAAAATTTTATTTTTTTATAAAAATGACCAAAAAAAATAAAAAAAATCTTTGGAAAATAATGAAAGAGTATTTATTAGGTGTCAAAAAATGATATAATTTAGAAATATTTTAAAAAAATGAACAAAGAAAAGTAATATAAAGAGAAAAACAATGGCAGACCGACTTTTTTTAAAAGTTGAAATTGACCGAGCAGATGAGACTAGTGACCTGGACTTGCTCTGTCCCTTATCGCCCTCAAAGTGTAGGACATGCGCCCTTAATATTTACTTTCAAGGACTCTGACGGGGGTGGGTGACCCTCACGATTTAATTTGGTGCATGCACACAATTATTCACATATATTCTTATATATATTATTTTTATATGTTTTTAATTTAAATTAAATAAATTTTTATTATTAATAATTAATTTAATTAAAATATTATTTATCATGATATATTATGTGATGTTAATAAAACATATTAATATGTCATATTTGATGATAATATGACATATTAACATACCATAATTGATAATAATATAACATGATAATATAATTAAATGATGTTTTTTGTTTTTTACGTTAATATTATATTGGTGTTATGTGGATATAAAATGATAAGTAAAATTTTGAATTTAAAATAAAAAAAATAAAATTTGATTGAACATAATAAAAAAAATAAAAATTTATTTAAATTTTTTAATAATTTAATTTTTTTTTAAAATTATACCAGCAATTAATAACAAAAATTATGACCCTATGCTATGGACTCTAAAATGCTGATGTGGATGAGATGATGAACAGAGTTTAATATTATATCCAACAATGGGATCTCATTCTCCAATGGTCCAAGATTGAAAACTCCTCCTGATTATTTATACCATATTGAATACTAGGTTTAAGATAATAATCCCATCTCCACCGTCAACAATTCTACACTTCTAACTATATAAAAAGCTGAAAACTTCCAAAAAGATAAAGTTTTGAGCTGTCTCTGCCTTCCATTTCATCGGTAAAGGACCATACGAAGGTCACCAATCCAATTACAAGCTTACAACAAGAAACAGAAGAAAGAAGAAGAAAACAACAGCAAACAAGAGGGGAGAAAGAAAGTGAAAGAGACAGAGATCCCATCTGAGATATTTTCTGCAATGAATAAGAAGACCAATTCATCATCATCGTCATCAACAACAACAAAGCCCGCAGGTACAGTTTTGCCATACCAAACCCCAAGGCTAAGGGACCACTATTTGTTAGGCAAGAAGCTTGGGCAGGGCCAATTTGGCACCACATATCAATGTACCCACAAGGCTACTGGCACCCTTTACGCTTGCAAATCAATCCCAAAGCGCAAACTTTTATGCCGTGAAGATTATGATGATGTTTGGAGAGAGATTCAGATCATGCATCATTTGTCAGAGCACCCAAGTGTGGTGCAGATCAAGGGAACTTATGAAGATTCTGTGTTTGTTCACTTGGTTATGGAGCTTTGTGCAGGTGGGGAACTTTTTGATAGGATTGTGGCTAAAGGTCATTATAGTGAAAGAGAGGCTGTTAAGCTTATCAAAACTATTGTTGGTGTCGTGGAGGCTTGTCATTCTCTTGGGGTTATGCACAGAGATCTCAAGCCTGAGAATTTCTTGTTTGATTCTCCTGCTGATGATGCCATTCTCAAGGCTACGGATTTTGGCTTGTCTATCTTCTATAAGCCAGGTTGGTTCTTGGGTTTTCTTTTGTTTATTTGTTAGTTTTTAATAAAATGGCATTTTTTTTTGGGAATGGTTAATGTAGTTCTGCAATAACCAATAAATGGGGTTTCGGATTTTTTTTTTTAAAGTTCGATTTTCTGGTTAAAAATTGAGGACTATCTTGATTCTATGATTTAAATTTCAATACCTTGTTGAAGGGTATTGATATCTTATATGGGTTGTTTCCATGATTGGGGGTTTTCTTTTGAATTTTTGTTTTTTAAATTGGATTTGTTCCTGGGATAATTATTTGTCAACATGTTGATTCAGTCAATGTTCTTTAGATATTGATCATTAGGATCATTTCCCCTTAGGATACTTCATATTTGGTGTCTATTTTTCTAGTTTCATTCTTTAAAATTGTGTGGAATGTTGGTTCTGCTTTGTTTGATTTGAGCAATGTTCTGTTATACATATTCCTTCATTTTTTTTTGCAAAAGATTTCTTTTTTATTTTTGTTTCTGTTTTTGTCCATAATTACTGTACTAAATATCCAATTCAATTGAATATAATGTATAAATTTCCCCAACATTAACTGGGATGGTTCTGTGACCACCAATTGTTTGGAAAACTCCATACTGATGTCAAGATCAGCTTAGCTAGATTATCTGGTCGTGCCTCAGCAATAAATTCTGCCTACTTTTTAGAATTATTTTCAACTTTATTGTGCTTGGAAGAATCCTTAGGTTTCTTCAAAGGATGGGCAACTTCAAACCTATCCCATGTGTTAATGCTTTCCCTTACTTTTTCTGTGGTGTTTTCTCTTGTATTTAATGGGGGTTGCTTCTTCTGTTCTTTCCCTTCCAGGACAATATTTTTCTGATGTTGTTGGGAGCCCCTATTATGTTGCGCCTGAGGTTTTATGCAAGTATTATGGACCAGAAGTAGATATATGGAGCGCTGGTGTTATCCTTTACATCTTGTTGAGTGGGGTTCCACCGTTTTGGGCAGGTAGCTATCTCAATAATTTTACTCCCTGCAATGGTTAGTGTCATTCTTATGTTCTTGTATCCTAAGGTGTACTTACGTTTCCTCTCTACTCACAGAAACTGAATCAGGAATCTTCAGACAGATTTTAAATGGAAAAATTGATTTTGCATCTGAGCCGTGGCCCAGTATCTCTGACAGTGCAAAAGATCTGATACGAAAGATGCTTGAGAGGGACCCAAGGCAAAGAATTTCTGCCCATGAAGTTCTATGTAGGTCATTTGAACATTATACCATCCAAATTATTATTTCTTTGCTATAGGAGGGGAAGGACAATGCATATCTTTCTTGTATGTAAGTCAAAAACGTGTGTTGATTTATGCATCAGGTCACCCATGGATTGTGGATGATAGAGTTGCCCCAGACAAACCTCTGGATTCTGCTGTGTTATCACGCCTGAAGCAGTTCTCCGCAATGAACAAACTTAAAAAGATGGCTTTGCGTGTATGAATTTTCCTGGTTCATATCTTCCAAATGATCTAGAGTTGTAGGATGATTTTCCATGGAAATCTCATTATGAACTTATTATCTAGTTATCTTCTGTTCCAAATTTAAAAAATCGCATCTCCTTGCTGAAGGATTTTTAATGCTGAATTCATATAGTGAAGGATATCTGAAATTAGAGTGAAGCCTGTATTGGGCACCTACAGAATAAAAAATGATCAAAAGCTTCTGATTGAATGTTTATGAAATGAATAAACTCAGGTGGAAAATGGTCATTCTGTTTTTATAGAAACAAACATAAAGTCTGCCATAATTGTGTGATATTGGCTCTTTCACTCTGTAAATTATGTGTACGGTCTTCTGATTGGTGAAAAATGGTTGTTTGGGTCACTCTGACAAATTCTATGCGTTCTAATATTTATGTATGTTTCACGTTCATCTTTTTACAATTGAAAAGAAATTCTTTTGCAGGTCATAGCGGAAAGACTCTCTGAGGAAGAAATTGGTGGCTTGAAAGAGTTGTTCAAAATGATTGATACAGACAACAGTGGGACGATAACATTTCAGGAACTCAAAGATGGTTTAAAGAAAGTGGGCTCTGAACTAATGGAATCGGAAATCAAGTCTCTAATGGAAGCAGTAAATATACCTTCTTGAGTTATTATTGAAAAATTAATGTAACTTTAATGTTTTTCTTATAATGTAAGTATGATATTCTCTACTGTTACAACATGATTGAGTCTGATGACAGTTAGAAATATTGCCTTGGAAATTTTGGCAGGCGGATATTGACAACAGTGGAACAATTGACTATGGTGAATTTCTTGCTGCTACACTGCACATAAATAAGATGGAGAGAGAGGAGAATTTAGTTGCTGCTTTCTCCTTTTTTGACAAAGATGGTAGTGGTTACATCACCATAGATGAACTTCAAAATGCTTGCAAAGAGTTTGGTCTTGGTGATGTTCATCTGGATGAGATGATCAAAGAAATTGACCAAGATAATGTAAGTATATTTTGAAGTTACTTTTTCACATCTGTAATTGTAAAAGTTCTATTGTCATAGTTTTCACATATCATCATCAAAGATCAAATCTTCATTATCATTTCATTTCAGCATATAATGTTATCATGGAGATGAACTTGTATGAGTCTTGTTTATTGGAGAAATTATTGAGTAGAATACATCTAATGGCCTTATAGGTGTGAAGGATAGGGTAGCAAAATTGTGGAAGGAAAATTAGTTACCTTCCTTTCCGTCCATTTTTCCTTCCTCCCCTTTTCTCTACCAAATACAGTTTTAGTGGTTGCTGTAGCCCCTTTGCTTCTCCATCTCTTGTTTGCTTTCCATTTCTAGTATTGTGATTTTTTGCATTTTGCTGAACCTTAGTACTGTTATATAGTGGCAACTTGATACACTGCAGAATTATATTGCATATTTTAACCTCAGTTTTTGCAGTTAGGGAGATTTTCGTCTCGATGGTTCTGGTCACAAATTTTATAGAACTTCCCAAGTTTTTACTTTTCGGTTAAGTGATTTTGCATTTGTCCAAAGAATACAGAGTGACCTGCTATGATATCACAGAGCTTATGGCTGAGTTATTTTAAGCTCAAGTTTTTTAACAATATAATCTATCTCTTATGTGTGTGTGTATGTACGCACTGTTGGTTATAGTGCAGCGTAAAAGGTTGCTATTTATGGAACATTTAACATCGGCCTGAAAGTGCTTTGATGGCTATGTTAAAATGTACTAAAATCTATCACAAGTGAAAAATCATTGTAATTTTTTACGCCTAAACTTCTCTTATGATTATGTCAAATTTCAGGATGGGCGAATAGATTACGGGGAGTTCACTGCAATGATGAGAAAGGGTGATGGGATAGGAAGAAGCAGAACCATGAGAAGCAACCTGAACTTCACCATAGCTGATGCCTTTGGAGTGAAAGACCCAACATCTGATTCTAACTGAAAAAATTCAATCTCTTCTGTGAAGTTAGCAACATTTTGTGATACTGAAATGGAAGATGTCAATGGTTGTTTAGGGTGATGATTGGGTTTTATTCAAAGTGATGTACTCTAGGAGGAATGTGAAGATTAACATTTTGTTTATCCTTTAAAGGTTACTGCAAATGACACCAGCTGCTATGGTATTTGGTAGAATAATAAAATTTTCAGTCTAAGTTCACTAATTGTCAGCTTCATGGATGTTGTAGCCTTATAACCAATTCTATTCTCCTATTCTTACCTTTGACTAATACTGCCTTCTTTTGCCCAAAAAGTAAAATGCTATGAGTAAAGTATTACATTGGGATAATACCAAAAAAATTACTTAATTATTAAAATAAATTAAATAAATTTTTATTCAAATTCAATATTATATAAAGTAACAGTGACATATTATACTGAAATATCCTAGATTTACATGGTAACATAATATGTTTTATATTTTATGTCAAAGTCACGTGAATATAATATAACTTGAAATATTAATGAGTATAATAAAATAATAAAATTTATTTATTCATTTATTTTTACTTTTGAAAATATAAAGTAAATAATAAAAATAATACTCAAAGAATGCTTATTATTATTATTCAAAAGGGCATAATGGACATTGGGACAGAAAATGGATAGGATAAGTCTATTGTTCAGAAGAGGCGGAGGAGGGGTAATAAGAGGAAGCTCACTTCTTTTGCAGTGAGCTGCAAAACCAAAAAAACCAATGGCGTCCTCCTCAGCTCATGCAACGTTGGCTCTCTGTTCTTCTTTCGCCACTCATTGCAAAATCTCTAATCATCCCCACCACCAAAATTCTCTTCTTTTTTCTCCTTCCAAAACTCCCTTTTTCTCTCTCTCTAACCCTTTTTCTTTCAGGCTCACTCCCTCTCCTCTCCTCTCCAAAACACCCACATTTTGTACAATTCCCAAATCCTCTGAATCCGACGCCGGCGTTGTTGAAACCGAACCTGATAACATACAGTCCGAACCAGAGCCAGCACCAGAACCAGCTGAGGTTGTTGAGGCTGACAAGGATAAGCCCAAAAGGGAAGAGATTTTCGCTGTTGTCATGGTGAGTTATAACTTTGAATTCAGCAGTTTTTTATGTGTTTTTATATGGAATTATCAGTCTCTATGCATTTCTAAAGATTCTTTTCGGATACCCTTTTGGCATTTTTAGTTGTTATTAGTGTTTTTAGTCGAATTTAGCTGCCACCCAGACTGTATTTTGGTTTTCTTCAACAGGTTGACGTTTTTCTTTTTAATGTTTTTTCCCCATCTTTTTCTCTTTCTTTCTAAGTATTGTGGTTGCCCAAATGATATAATTTATGATTATTCATAACAAAAGTTCCTTGTATGCAATGTATTTGATTTATTAGTATGGTTTTGTTTCAGATTGGGTCTCGCCAGTATATTGTTTTCCCTGGACGATATATTTATACTCAGAGGCTTAAAGGTGCAAATGTCAATGATGAGGTCGGTGCTTTAGTTTTTTTTTGCATTTTAATCCTCTTCTTAATTCTTAATCACTTGAGAAGTTGTTATCTTTATTAAAGCATTCAATAAATCTTGCACAGTTTAGCTTTCTCTTTGAGAAAGAAATGAGCTTGCAATTTTCATCAAGTTAGTAATAGTAGTATTGTTGTCATTTTTGCTTGAATGGTTGAATTCATTGTGTTTATACATGCATTGTCATATTCTCTACTTACAATTTGCCTGTGCTGATTACTAGAGGGAAGAAAGGATAAAAGCCTTAAGTACATAGTGAATGGAACAGTATATAGGCTTCAAGTATCATGTCTAGTTCAGTGTAAAAAGGTGTTGGCTTTTATACTTGCGTTTTTTCCCAAAGTGGTTGCTGGATGGTGGTTTTGTTGACCAGCTTCAGATGTTCTAAAGATTAAGGTCTTGGTCACGCATTTGGATAGAAGAGAGCTGGCTCCTTTAGCATTTTCTGGAGCATAATTATTCAGTTTCAAGCACACATTATTGGGTACTTGACCACACTATTCCCAGTCTTCATTTCATTGGTAGCTTAGGGAAATATTATTGGATCAAACATATAGGATAACTTTGTTGGCTGATAGATATAAGAAATTGACAATAAGATGACTGTTGGTTTTATGAAACAAAGAATTGATGGTCATCTGTTGGTTCATTAATTCATGATATAAAGTTCAGAGATGTAGTTTTATTGCGAGAGAAGTTACAGAGAATTATTCCAAGAGTTAGTTTGGGCATTAGGACTTAGGAAGAGAAAGAATTCTATATCTTTGCTTTAATCGCCCACCTGAAAAAATGGGGTAATAATGGGCTCAGCCCCTGCAGTATCAATAGGTAACAAACCAGTTACCAGGTGTAATCTTTATTATTGATAGCACTTATTAATTCTTCTTTGGTGATGCTGTTTCGGTAATGATGGCTATTTTAAAAGTAATTTAATCTACTTACCTGAAAGACCAATGATTTTTCCTCGAGGAGTTACTTGACTTCAAACAAGTTTGTGTCGAGTCATGACAGGTGCTTCCATAGTTTTAAAATATGTTAAATGTTAATGATCTGTCAGTTACATTTCCTTTATCCACTCTTTGATACTGGTATTTGGGTCCAGTGGAAGAAGAGTGTCATCTCTGAGTGGGTCTGTTGGGCTCAACTGAAGCTTGGTGGCTGGTGAAAACTTTTTGATTGGGACTATGCAAATTTACTTCATTAACCTAGTGTAAAGAATCTGGAAGGAGTCTTGGGTTCGTAGTATGTCTCTGAATTCCTAAGCAGCAGCTGCTATCTGTAGACATACTTCTATAAAGCATAATGGTATGTTTGCTAGTTAAGTTTGAAAGAAGCATAAATGTATATGGAAACAGTACCAAAATGTTTTGAGAATAATAATCCAAGTGATATATTTCTGATATAGCAGCAGTCTGCATACTAAGAAAAGAAAGAAGAGAAAAAAAAATTGGGGTTTCCCATCTAGCACTAACTTAAATTGTATAACTGCAATATATGCCACCTGGGCTTAGCTAAGTCGTAAAAAGGGTGGATTTTGGGTAGAGTTGCTAGGTTTGAACTGTAGCATTCTACTCTTTGTCATTAATACTATCTTTTTAACTTCAGTTCTGAATAACACTGTAGAACTTGAAATAGATGAGAAAAAATTTAATATTCTTGTTTTGTTATGGCTGTTGTTGCATTTCTCTCCATATTTGGAAATTATTGTTAGAATCATACCACTATGATGTGATTAGAAAATTAAAGGTAAAAATCTTCTGTTGTTATGATTGAGAACCAAAAGGCTGTGCATTTTTCATTCTACTAGTCCAGTACTCCCATTTTGGCCTGGCTGGTTATCGGCTGTTTCTACATGTCTGGAACATTTATAGTCAGGAGGGGGTTTAGTGTTCCCATTTTAGTTTGTGCATTACTTTCATGCTCAATGCTCATGTATTTTTACATTCCAGAGAATCAGTAATTTCATCACTAGTTGACTTTCATTTTCATGCTGTATTAGCTGCCTTTAAATGTTTAAATTCTCTTTTTTTCACAGATTGTTTTGAACAAGGTATTGCTTGTGGGTACAAAAACAACAACCTATATTGGAAAGCCGGTGGTGACTAACGCTGCTGTACATGCTGTTGTTGAAGAGCAGGTAATTAGCTTCTGATGTTATGTATTTATTTATTTATTTACAATACTATCACCTGCTCCTACTGTGTGACCCATTAATATGTATATTCAAATGCAGGGATTAAATCCAAAAGTAGTTGTCTTCAAGTACAAGAAGAAAAAAAACTATCGGAGAAATATTGGACATCGACAGGTATGACAAGTTTCTGAGTTAACAGTTGATTGGGGACCTAGCCACTACAAATTAGAATTTATTGCTAAAATATAAATAATTCAATCATCTTGTTCCCTAATTTAACTCAACCAAAGCCAATGCCTTCTCATCGTCCCTTCCTATCATCTGTTCTCTCTTCTGATCCTGAGGCCTTTTCCTGAAGCTGTCCTGCTGCTTGGCACTCACACCTGGCTTTTGGAGGCTTGAAATTCAAGGCAAAGATATATAGTCCTATCATCTAGGTTCTTTCATATGACTAAACCAAAATTAATGCCCTCATGTCCTCCCTTCTACTGTTTTCTGCTCTGGCCCTGAAGCCTCTTCCCAAACCAGATGCTTGAGCAGCTGCTGATTTTCCCCTTGCACCTTGCTCGGAGCCATGAATCCCAAACCAGATGCTTGCGCAGCTGCTGATTCGTGCATAGTCTTAGATATCTTTGCTTTCTCAATACTGAAATATTTCTGGTAGCATAACATTGTCATTTTGGTATCTGTATCCGATCTTATGTTCCACAAATAAACTGATTTGAGTTATACTAAAACTGACAGTTTTACAGACTTGTTTTCTTCCACCTGATATGTTTATGATCTTTTGATTGACTGACTGTTGCAGCCGAATACGCGGATAAGGATAACAGGCATCACAGGCTACCAAGACTATCCAGCGGTGACACTCAACTCCTGAAATTCCTTGTGGAGGATTGGAAGCGACAGAGTCTTCTTTTCTCGCTCTTTCCCATTTTGTATGTATTTCACTTTAAAGTTGGCATCTAGATTGATGTATCCCTTAAGAATTGAGAATTATGAAAAACCAGTTGATCAGAATTTACTGTCAGAACAATGATTAATTAATTTCAATTTTCCAACAATTCTTTTCTCTTCGGGGGCCTGCACCTGTCATGATTGAGATAAAAAAATATCTCAAGATTTGAATTCGAAACTTTTAAGACGAATATATATATTCATGTTCGAATGAATCATCCCATCCAACCTTAGATTGCTCTAAGCATATCACAAAATCTTCACCTTTGACACGCCTCTCTGATACTTTCTGCACCTCCCAATCTAACCCTCTTCACCTTAGCCGCAACTAGACCATGGTTCTTCCCTTCAAACTCCGACATCTATATCGCCAAAGCTCTTCTGATAAAAAACCCCTCGTAGTTTACATGTTCCCCCAAGGGTTCCCATAACTCCTCATGTAAAGGCAAGATATTACGTTCCATGTTGGATGTCTAGTTTCCGATTCTAAGTCCATGTCGGATAAGTTCATCAAGGACAACGTCGTCATACGCAACAACAGTTTGGGCTGATTCCGATTTTCTAGGAAGAAGAAAGGTTCGATGCCGGGAACAGTAATGGCGGGTGAGTTTGAGACGAAGGGTGGCGGATACTTCATGGAAAGGAGAGTGGTACAGTATGGGGTTGGAAAACGTAAGTGGCACAGGCCATTGCATTGGTAAGAAAGGGAATGAATGTGTTCAATAAAAATTAAGCACAATGTGAATAAGAAAAGAAAGAATTGATAGGAAAGATTGATGGGGAAAATTACAAAGCCACAGGCCAAAAATATTAATTTTCGTGCAATTCATGGCATAAGGCAAATTAAAATATCAGCCACAAAACCACCAATAACCCAAAGTGAAAACAGAGTACTGAAAGTATTATTACTGAATATACTATATTAGTACAGCTTTTACATATTCTACAGGAAGATCTTTTATCATGTAGTGCTGTCTGTAAAACTGTCAAGAGAGTAATTGGACTATAACACGTCTAGAGAACGTATGACTCTCCCAAATGTTTGTAAATAATCCAATTGGGAGATGATTGAGCTAGCTAACATTAAACAGAAAATTGCCAAAAGGAATTTCTTGTGTTTTCATCATTTGTGTCAACACTGGCCCCCTGTGTACCACAAGATGAATGCTAGATCTTCAATATTCAGCTGCAGAGATAAGGATCTATGGCTCTATTCTTTCTTGGATCCTAAATATTGAAATTGTCAATATATCTATTCTTAATCCTCATTGTCAGGAGGATGCTGCAAACTTTACCAACATAACCTTATTCATATATTCTCTTTCTCTTCAGAAGGGTTGGAAATATGGAGACTGATCCGATAAGGAAAAGCACAGACAATGTCTTAAAATCATAGAGATCCTTTACAGACCTGAGATCCCCAAGAGCAAGGCCAGCCTGAATGAAGAAATAAGGAGAGTCATGAATCCAAAGAATAAAATTAAGCCAACATCTATTCAACATCATCAACAAATACCTCATAAAAAGAAATAAAGAAGCCATAGATAATAAAGTGAACAGAAGAAACTGAAGGGGTCATCAAATGATCAATATAATGTTCATTGATCCTTCTATTGTAATGATTTGATAAATCCTGTTCAATTCTTCTAGCACCTCACTGAAGTGGAATTATATTTATGTGCTATTGGCCCAGTAGGGACAATCTCAAGAAGATCCATTCTTTAGTGGACACTGGGGGACATCACATCCATAGTCCATTACGCTTAGCATCTACTTGCTCTCTGTTTAAGCATCAAAATTGTGCAGCGAAATCTTAAGTGTATCCATTCAAACATAGAAAAAGATCCAAAATTAGTTCTACAAAAGCATTGTAGATATCTTCTTAACATCCTTCTAGAAAAATCCCAAAGATAAGCTATCTGAGAACATGATTCAATCTTTCTCTATCATCGTTCCACATCTTACATATGACTCCAATAAATTGAATCAAATTGAATCTTACCACAAACTCCATGTGCTTCATTTATTTCCAATTTGAAAATGCCTAATTCAGTTACAGTCCACAACCGACTACAATGGAGACAAATAAATATATCCCAATGAAATACCTATTGAACCTCTATCTGAAATAGCTTTACTTTCATTATGACAAGGCATCAAGGAATCTTCAATAATATATGCTATGGTAAGAAACCTACCACAACCCTAATCAGTGCTTTATATAACAAGCATCTACTTCAATCCCACAACACATCATACGCATTCCAATTTATCAAGAAAACTTATAGTCCTTTTGACACACCACTTGGTAAACTGTTCAACTAAAATATACCCAAAATAGTCCCTATGGTTCAATGACTCCAAGCATTTGGCTCAATGACCCCACTTAGACAGACCATGGCCTCACGTCATATGCTATATCAATCTTGTAGAACTTTTCTCACTCCATGTTGTTAAGAATTCACATGAATTATTTTAAAACTTTCAAGAAATCCTCCTATCTGGAGCTCGCTAAGGTAAAGCAAAGCTCAGAACAGTACTCTCATTCATCTGAGCCTTTACAACAGAGTTTACTTAGTTAGAAAGCCCTGAATCCTTTCATTTTTAGCAATACTTTGTGAGGAAACATAAGCACCATTCATAAATTTATTGCTCCGTCTCCGTCATTAAGAACTGTTATAACTAACATGCTGACAATCTACAACGTTTACACCTTGGCACCAAAAGGCTTTTAAATTTATCAACATAAAACTATCATGCCATAACAACCACACTATATGGTATTAGCTGTTGCAATAGATTGGATAAGATATGAGTATCTGCTTTCTTCAACAAATCAATTCAGATGACCATGTTCATCAAGATGACAATTTTGTTAATAGCAGAAAAAGAATAGAAAAAAAAAAAAAATCAAAGCATAAACCAGCAGAGAAAATAATTGTGGCACAGGTGCAGGAAACTTACTTTGACAGTTATATAGGAGGCTGGGATTAGGCCAATAAAGGTTGCCAAAAAGAACACATGAAACGGTATGTCAACTATTGGTGAAGCCAAATTGATAAATAGGTTGGGCAAAGTAGGAGTAATTCTCAGAAAGAGCATGTAATTGAGCAACTTGTCCCTGCGTTTTGCAATCTGAAGCCACAACAATGCAGATTAATTCAGGTACAAAAAAGATGGTAGTACAAAACAAATGAAAGATTCTAAAATAAAAGACAACAAACATCACAAGTTCCAAAGATAGTAACAAGGATAAAAAAGAAAGTACCTCTGCTTGAAAAAATCTTAATTTATCAGGCCACAACCAACTAACCAAGGGCCTGCCAATCAGCTTAGACAGAAAAAAGCAGGAGCATGCTCCAGCTGTGGCATTAAAGACGACCAAGAAAAGGCCCCTAACACCAAAAAGAGCTCCAGCTAGCAAAGACATGAAAATTGTTCCAGGAATCATAAAGGTTTGCATGAAGATATAAGTTGAGCAGTAACCCAAAATGAACTGTGTTGGGTAATCCTTTGCATATGTTGCAATATTATCTCTGAACAAAAATAAAGGCACAAAATTTAGTAAAATGAGTTGCAGTTAAAATATGAACACAGAAAAAGAAGTGCTGACAGGAAAGTAGACAAAATGCAGCAAATAAATAAGAAAATTGAAACATATAACAGCAATAAATTAAGAATGGTAAGTCGGGCAACAATCATAGCATATATATGGAAGGAGAATCTAATGAAACTCAATGGTGGAATTTCACATGAGAAAAAATGAAAGCAGAACTCAGATACAACTAAAACAACCAAATGAAATGATGCCACCATAATTTTACAAAAAAAAAAAAAAGAAATTGTCCTCTAATTATGTGAGCCCTCAAAAAATGACCACTCGCTATATAAGGTTTATTTATGAGAATTATCTAGTACTTTACTGCATTTGTTCCATTTATATACTAGGCATGTATGCTATATGCTCCCTTTAATTTGCAGTACAGCATTTCCTCACGCCATCCACTAATGGGCTAAACACTCTTACACATACAAAGTGCAATGATAAGCACTAGAAGGTAGCTAAATTATAATTAACCCTAGATTGCATTTCAAGTCCTCAGTCACTCAGAATTAATGTATATGCGACAATGTAAGTATCACTGTAAAATATAAGCAACCATTTACTACCTCAGGGCATCATTCTCGGCAGAGCATTTTCATTTTCCCTTGGCTGTTATGTATTAATGTTTGTTTTGCCCAGCACTTATCCAAATTGGACATGGTTAGAAATGACAGAGTTTAATTTCATCTTTATAGCTATCTTCACTATTTTAGTATCTAAAATCCACGAATCTAACACAAACGGAGGACTGTTTCACTTTCGCACGACTCGATTTGTGCTAGAATTATAAGCTTAAAAAAGAAAATCCAAATAGAGCTTTGTAGCTCTAAAATCTTAAAAAAAAAAAAAGAAATCCTAGATGGGCATTTCGAAAATCTATAATATTCGTCAAACCCAGAAAGATTTAACACAAATATAAGCTTATCTCAAAACTCCAAGCATCGTACATTCACCAAAAGAATTTAATAAAAATAAAAAAAAACAAAAGGAAGGAACCTACTTGAGCAAGCGAAGGTCAGAGATGGAACGTGGGATCTTGAGTTTCCCGTACTCGGTGGCGGGCATGGTAAGGTAGATGCAGAACAAACCGGCAGAAAAGATCAAGAAAACCCCAAAAAAGGCAGCCAATTCCCATCTCGAAACCGGAAACCTTTCCGATTTTAACCTTTTCCCAGACGGGGAATCGTCGTCTTCCTTGCTGCTGTTGTTCAACAATGCCACAGCAGCACTCTCTTCGTCCCTCAACACATTCCTCGGCGCCGCCATTTTCACAACACCGACACGGACGAATCGGCAAAAAGACAGACAAAGCTGTTGGGACCTTCTTGGGATCCCCAAAAAAATAAAAATAAAAATAAAAATTTATAAGGAAAATTTGTGGAATCAATTAGAGAATCATTGTAATGCCATTTTATGAGGGATTGGAAGCTTTGGAAAGGGGGGGTTTTAAGAACCCTAATTTTGAAGAAATTGAAATTGAATGTGTTAAAGCAATGCGTCTGGATCTTTTAATGAAGAGGAAGAGAAGAGAGAGCTGGAAATGTTTTAATTTTAATTTTTTTTATTTGTTTTTTTGGGTTTTCATTTCCGTTTCTTTCCTGCCTTTTTTGGTTAGATGTTACAAAGTGGAGTTGGTAGCGGTTGGCTTTATTTGTATATAAATTTCAGCTGGCCCTTTGAGGGGGAATTTAATTATTTTTAGTTAAGTTTTTTGAGAGGGAATTTAACTTACTAATTATATATGGCTCATTTCGGTAACATAAAAATCACTTATTTGCATTCGAGTATTTAACTCATTAATCGATACATAATTTTTTATTTAAAAAATAAATTTTAAATTCCCCTCCTCCAATTAAAAAAGAAAACTTGAGAAAAATTTAAACATAATAAAAGTCTTTGCACTATTTAAAAAAAATTCAAATAATTTTTTTTATTTTTTATCATATTTAATCAATATTTATATTTTTATTTTGAATCAAGTATATCCTTAAGAGCGATAGTTAACTAAATATTATTAGCTAAATTATTATTTATTATTTTACACCCATGTGATGCTAACATGATGTTGACATGGGGAGTATAAATGTCATATAGTTATATTATTATTTATTATGATATGTTTTCTTACTGAATTAACGTCATATGATATAAAATGACAAAAAATAATAATTGATTAACAACAATTAGTCAACTGTAAATTATAAGACCTTATTTGGTTTAAAATAAAAATATAACAGTTTAATTGAACATAATAAAATATTAAAAGCTAATTTGAATTTTCTTAAATAGTTTAAATATTTTTTTAAGTATTATGCCTAAAATTTTTCTATGTAAAATATTTTTTATTATTTGAATAAACTATCAATAATTTTTTTATTGTTTGGATCATTTTTAGAAATATTTTGCATCATGACCCCATCTTCAAAAAACTTTTCCATCTTCAATAATTTTTAATAATAATACCATAACAATATCAACATTCCTCAATTATACAAGACATCCTAAATATTTCTTTTCAATATTAAGAAATATTATCTAAATATTATTTAACTCTTGTTACTTATTTATTTATTTCTGATCGTATTGTTATACTATTTAATTTGTAAGTGAATAAATTATAAATTGAAAATTAAAATAAATGAGAGATTATTATAGGTGAAAATTTTATTTCCTATTTTATAGAAGATTTTTTCTTTAATTGACCTTAATTGTTTTGTTTTATATTAAAGATTATATAGTATCTTAATAAAAAATAATTATAGATGATATAATTCCTATAAAATAGTTGAATAAAAATAGTGAATGATGCTTTGTTGGGAAAAGAATAATGAATGAAGAGATGAAAAGAAAAAGAAAAATAGTTGAATAGTTGAATAACACTTTGTTGTGAAATAGTTATATAAAATAATGATGCTTTGTGGGGATCATTTTGTGGGATAGATCTCAAGGTTTAAGGGGTCGATCCTACGAGGAGGGGAAGGCAATGTTGTTTTGTGAGATCGATCCTAAGGTTTATAGGATCGATCCCAAATAGAAGGAATGCAATAGGAGAAGGATTGGAAAAGGAGTAAAACATTTTCCTAAGTCAACATGAATTTTTCCGTTGACCTAAAATATTTTACTTTTTGTAAATATTTTCAGGTTATCAAACATAGCCTATAATTCTTTGCAACTTTTTTTGCCTTAATTTCAAAATTTGCAAATTTGGTTGAGTTTGGTGATTATAGACTGATTAGTTTGATAGGTAGTATCTACAAAATTATGACTAAGCTTTTCGCTAACCAATTGAGACAAGTGATTAGAGAAGTGATTTGCACCAATCAATTCACATTTAAGAGATTGATGGATTCAATATTAATTATAGCTAACAAGATTATAGACCTTAAAAATGAGAGAAAAGGAAAGTTGATATTTGAAGTCGATTTTGAAAAGGCATATAGCAATGTAAGTTGGAAAGTTGGAACTTCTTGGACTTTGTGATGGTTAGAATGGGGTTTGGTGACAAATGGAGTGGATGGGTGAAAGAATGTATTTTGACTGCCTTGGTTTTAGTTCTTGTGAATGGGGTTTAGGGCACAATTCAAGATGCAAAAAGGTTTACGTCAAGATTGTTCAATGTCGCCATTATTGTTCAACATGGTGACGAAAACATTTAATTGTTTGATGTATAAAGCAATGGAGGTTAATTTGTGTATAGCCATTCAAATTGAAAGGAATGGGTTATCGATATTCCACTTGCAACCACTTGCAATATGTGGACGATATGATGGGATTTGCTAATCACAAATTGAACATTTGCAAAATGTTTGAAGAATTTTGAAATTTTTTCAAGTGATTTCGAGATTGACCATTGGCTTGGTTTTTTTTTGCAACTTATCTACCTCATAAAAGTAGAAGACATACCAAACAAAGACTTTGAGAAGCTCATGAAAAAAAAAGTAACTTTTTTTTTTAAAAATAAAATTAAAAAAAAGCCTTAGGCTTTCTTTTTTTTTTTTTTTTAAACATGCCTCCTTTTTAGGAGAATTTTTCTTTTTGTTTAAAAAATGTCCTCATTAATTAAAAATAATCCCAACATTATTCATTTCCATTTTTATTTGATTTATTATTAATTATAAATTTTATATTATATAAAAATACTTTTTATATTTCTAAATATTTTTTTTAAATAAAAAAAAAATAAAGTTAACTTTTTTCCATAGTGAACAAAGGAGTTTCTAATTAATATAAAGTTATTTATTAAATACCCTTTTATGGTAATTTTAACTAAAATTAGAACTTACATAAATTGTTTTGCCAAATAGCTTATTTATAAAAAAACAAAGCTTATAAAAGTAAATTTACCAAATAGATTTAGCTTAATTTTAAAAATTATTATTTTTCATAAGAATTTTATAATAGTTTTTAAGCTAAAAAAAAACAAGCCAAACAGGCTTTGAGAATTAATTATCAAAAGAGTATCCTCATTAGTATAGGTATGGACAATCAAAGGTAGGGGAATGGGCAAACAAAATCGAATGTAGGATGGGAAATCTCCCCACCATTTACCTTAGCATTCCTTTGGGTGCCCTTGAGCATTCTATGAAAAATTGAAAAGTGGTGATTAAACGATTTGAAGTTAAGTTTGTAGGTTCGAAAGCAAAAATGTTATCTTTGGGGGGCACGTGATGTTGTTGAGATCGGTGTTGGTAAGTCTTTTGGTTTTTTTTAGAAGAAATTGTGAGAAATGACATTTCTTGATAAAAACATTTTAAAAGTAACCATATGTTAGTATAAGCCCTACAAGCCAATCTATGGTTGTATGAGAATTGCAATTTTGAGATATTCATGTATGACATTTTGTTATTCATAATAACATTGAGGTAGTTCTTTATCCATAAGTTTGTAATTTAATTACTTTTTTATACTTATGTAGATAAAGCCCATGGAACTATATATGCCTTGCAAAGGAATTGTATTGGGATATAATTATGAGATCCTTATGCATTAAAGTATTGTTCCTAAAAGTTTCTGATCATTGTATTATTAAGACAGGGCATCAATAATGCTCAAAGATTGACACATGTTATGTTCTTTACTTGTGAAGTAAGCAATCATTCTCATAGTTTGAAGTATAAAGATACTTGGAACTAGCATGTGGGTGCTTGCCATGGGAGAGCGAGTTCACTGAACATGACCCGCCATGAGAAGTGCATTTGGTATTTCACTCAAGTGTCTATGCAATACTTCTCATGTGTCAGTTGTGTAAATACTCTCTAGACTTGAGACATCAGGTTGTCTTATGTGTTGAGTGCTATGTTTTGATTTCATCCCTATGGGTGCCTAACCAAGAATGTCAAAACAAGATGCTTTTGGGTATAGCATGAAACATGTGAAGGCAGATGAGTGGTCAAGATAGGAATCATCACTCCAAGTGATTTAAGGGGAAATATCTCATTAGTTTTTTGTTGATATTAGCTTAATCAAATCCTTGGCCAAGGTGATTAGGAGATTATGAAATAAGTTTCATAAGTCTCCATAAAGCTAATGATCTAACTGCAAGAACAAATATGGAGATCAATAAGAGTAGGCACTTCACCAAGCTCTTATTATCTTCGGGATATATGATAAGGGAATGAATTACATTGAAAAACTGTACACTGAAAAGTTGTCAAAGAATCCTTTGACTCTCCTAACAATTGGGTGGCCAGATGCATTACTAGATGCCGATCATGGTATATGGAATTGAATTAGTTAATTTAAAATTGAATATGATTCATTTAAATTAATTAATTAATAAAATTATAATTCAATTCCATTGCCAACATATTAGGAACCTAATGGGTCACACACAAAGGTGGCAATTTGGATTAAATTGAGAGTGTGATGATTTAAGTTAGACTTAAATCAAATTCTAGATTTTAACTATTAAGGATCTACTTAAAAAAGTTTAATTAGGTATTGGTTAAATATTATAATTGTTATAATATTAAGGACTTATTTTGCAGATTTTAATAAGTTAAACATAGATATAAATATCACATTATAGCCACTCTTTTTTTTGTGGAGAAGATTTTTCTCTTGAGTGCTGCCACTCTTGAGACGTTTATTTTCTTTTGAAAACTTCTCCTTTGATTCTTTATTGGAAATCAAAGAAGAAAAGAGGACAAATCGTTGTCCACTTGCTAGCACGAGCCCGTCGCATAAAGCTCTCTCCTTGAGAAGGATCTGTTGCAATCGTGTGTGCATAATTGAAGGGCAAACGATTGAGTAGCTGGGATTCTTTCATACCAAAGGTGTTCGTGTTTTGTCACTAAAAGGAATCTATTTGATTACGATATCACTTGAAAAGGTACATTCTTTTTCTGATTTTATGTGGTACATAACTTTGCATTAAACAACCACGATAATTCAAAGGTAGGAGATAACTTTGCATTAAACAACCACGATGATTCAAAGGTAGGAGGTATGGTTTTATTTTTATTTCAACCATTCTTTATTCCGTTGCGTTGATGCTTTAATCATGCCGTTCCTAGCACCGTCAACATAAGTTTAACTGTTTTTAGCCATATTTAGTCATGATTTGATGAAAATACCCTTTAAATTATTTCAAATAAATTAAACGATTCATCACAATGTCTTCCCATTTCTTCCCATTTGTGCTTCGGATTTCTCTCTCACCATTCTAGTCTCTCAAATTTTATCGATTTCTCTGTTCGGCATGTGTCTGCTATGCTTTCGATTTCTCTCTCCCGCGCTTTCAGATTTCTCTTTCTTACGCTTTCAAGACACTAAGCAATGGTTTTGACGTACTTGGGTGGGTGACTGTTTGGAAAATTCGATTTTTAGGTATTTTGGATAAAACTAAAACGGTAGAAATAATCACAAATGTATGAAATAGCTTTTAATTGAATCAATTCGGGACCTAGATACCAATAAACTCAAAATTTTGAAATTTATAAATCTAGGCTTTCAAAGATTTTTTTTTTATTTTTAGTCAAAGTAGGTGTTTTAGATAAAAAATATTTATATTTTGATTTATGAAAACATGTTAGAAACACTTTAATCTGTGCCAAATTGTCAAAAAAATAAAAAAAAGAGAAAAAAGTTGAGAGGATTTGAAGTTTTGATTCGTAAGTAACAACAACATTTTAGGCATTAAAGTGTAACAAAATGTTTTTGAATATGTCATGTAACAACAATATTTTTTCAACATGACGTGTAACAACAATAATTTTTTTTTTCAACATGGCGTGTAACAACTTTTTTTAACCATGACGTGCAACAATAATATTTTTTTTTCAACATGGCGCGTAACAATCTAATCATGGCTTGTCACAGGTTTTTGTATATGACGTGTAACAAGCTAACCATAGCTTGTCACATATTTTTGTATATAGCGTGTAACACGCTAACCATGGTTTGTTACAGGTTTTTGTACATGGCGTGTAACAAGCTAACCATATCTTGTTACAGGTTTTTGTACATGACTTGTCACATATTTTTGTACATGACATGTAACAAGCTAATCATGACTTGTCACATATTTTTGTATATAGCGTGTAACATGCTAACCATGACTTGTCATAGGTTTTTGTACATGGCGTGTCACATATTTTTGTACATAACGTGTAATACGCTAATTATGGCTTGTCATAGGTTTTTGTACATGGCTTGTAACATCATGGTAATTTTGTCCATCTTGACTAAAAATAGTTAAAATTATAAAGATAGCTATTTTTAAAACATCTTATCTTTAAGAACTATTTTTTAAAATACCTCTATTTTTTATGTCAACTTTTAAAATCCCAACGAAAGTAAAACACAAGCTTGGTAAAATGCAAAGAAGGTTTTTATTAGGGGAAGGGGCGGGGGGGGGGAGGTGGGGAGGTGGAATGGAGCAAAGTATGTAACTATAAAGACCATGGTGCAATTTATATTACGGATATTGAAGTTAAAAGTTGAACTTTCTTAATAAATGGATATGGAGATTTGGTAGAGAGCGATCAAGTTTTCGGAAAGGAGTTATATTGAAAAAAAATGGTAGTGATGCAAGTGCCCTTATCTGGTCTGTTCATACAAATTGACCATGCTCTACTTTGTGCAGAATATTTTATCCCTCCTCTTCTCCACTAATAAATTTTTCATGTAAGTTTCATCAAATTTTGGTGTGATTGTTGGAAATAGAAAAAGTTTAAATTTTTGGGATGAGTAATGGATTTCAAAAATTATTCTTAAGGTGGCTTTTCATAGAATTTTTGCACTTGACACAAAAAAGTGCAAAAAAATCTACAATTTTGGAAGTTGGGAGGATAAAATGAGGCAATGGAAACAAAATATATAACAAAATACCAGTTGGATCAAACTAGTATATACGAAATTAAAGTTTAATGTTGATGGTGCAGCATGTCGAAATTTCAGGGAGATGCCGATATAGGTGGAATTCTCAAGGATTCCAACAAAGAAACTCTAACTATTTTCTCAAAATTCATAGACATTGGTGATCCAAATCTACAGAGTTATTGACAGACTAAAGAAGCTTTACTAATTTATGTCACATCAAAATGAATAAACACTCATGCATTAATCATTGAGAGTGACTGACCAATGCTATCAAATGGGTACAAAGACCAGACACTTCACCTTAGAGAATGAGAAAGTAGATCTTGCATACTGAAGGAGGGGAACAAGAGGCTGATAAGCTAGCAAAAGAGGGAATGGGCAAGACTAATGGCATGGTGAAGGTGTTCCCAGCTTAACAAGACTCAAATTCTTAACTATCATGGAACAGTAATACTAAGTTATAATATACATTATACATATATATGTATATATACAAACAGACACAAAGTAATTATGATTGCAGCTGACTTGAGAATTAATACAGATAAATTTTATGATAAGGGTGACTGATCATGTATAACTAATTAAGACTCAATAACCTTTCATAAAGTACCAAAAAAATTTTAAGTTGCATAAATTGCACCAAAGTGAAAAATCACATGCACTGATATATACATCAAGAAACCTTATTATTATAACTTGCATAGAAAAAAAATGCCAAAATTCATAAGAAAAGATTAACATTATTACAAAGTCATTTATATATATGCACTATTGCGCAATATACAATTTTGTAAGCATAACAAATGGAAAAAGAAAAAAAAAAAAAGGTAAAGTGAAACTTTCTACACACCCTCTAAAGCTTGCAGGAAAGTCTCCTTTTATCATAAGAAATCCATTCTTTCTCTACGACACGTACTCTACTTTTTTAGCATGCAAATGTTATGTAAATCTGAAGGACTTTTCAAACTTAGTTCCTATTTGAGACAGGAGCTTTTAGCTTTGTTGGATCAGCATTTTGCATAAATAAATTGTGAAACTTGGGCCTTCCGCTATGATCCAGGGAAGCAACCAAGCAGGTGGCTAACGTGTTCTTGAGCATCTAGCTCGTAGTTTTGGGGTATTAGTGGCGCAGTTTGATATGGATAAGATGTTGTATCAGTCAGCTGTGAGGCAAGAAAATTGTCCAAGTGCTTCCAGTCAATGTATTGGCTACTGTTATTGCTCTTTTCTTCTTCACAATCCTCATAATTTGTTACGAAATTCCGCTGGAAACCTTCTTTTGCTGCCAAACTTGGTGAAACAGTAGTGGGGCTATCCAGTTGTGGGAGTTCAATGACTTGTTGGCTGTCCAAGACATTGTGGTTGGAAACAAGCTCTTGCTCCGAACCATAGGATTGATCATGAAAACTTGATCCTTCATTCGGATGAAGATGATGAGATGTACTTACTATATCTGAAATTGACATTGGAGGCCTAACATGGCTGTTATCTCTGATATAGTAAGCATGGTTCCATGCTTCAAAGCCTTGCCTTTGATTAGGACTTGGCTTTCTAAATGCCCGGCAGACCACCCACCCTTCTTCCTGCAAATTGCAAACTTTTGTATCATCAGTAACATATTTCCAAAGGGAACAAAATGATTTGAATGGCGCTTCTAGTAAGAACTAAACGCACTATCAGACACAGTAAGTAATCACTTTAAAATGATTTGTCATTTGGAAGATTGAGTCAGTCAAGCTAAGCGTGCTTGCAATTTGGTGCAGCTAATGAGTAATGAGTGATGACTTTTCCATTCTCCAAAAAAAAAAAAAAAACACCCCCTTTAACATATATTGACCAATTCCCCTCACTATTGTCCAAGCAAAGCAGTGCCTATTACTTTCTAATTCTCAACTATAGATTACCAGTAAGTACAAATTCATAACCTATGCGTTAGTGACAGACTAGCTGCAGCCATGACAATGAATTCTGAATGTAGCACTGCTACATCGGTGACAGACATTATGTATTAGGTGCTCTAAAAATATGTAACATCTTCAGTGAGATACGTATAAGATAAGGTGAATAAACTTGCCTGTGGCGGTCCATGTTCAAAAGTTTGGAGTCGATACTCGTGCATGATCCAATCTGTCTTCCTCCCATTAGGTGCACGACCCCTGTAGAAAACCAGAGTCTTTCTCATCCCTATGATTTTATTCTTTGAAAGAACAGCTTTGTCCCTCCCTGTTGCCTTCCAAAATCCAGCTGCAGTGGCTCTATTAGTCCGTGTTCCTGTTGGATACTTCCTGTCTTTATGACTGAAGAAATACCACTCGCTTTGTTCATCGTACCCTAGCTTACATCTACCTGCAAAACATCAAGAAAAAACAATATAAAAGCTGGCTTTGGAAATCAACCAGAACCCACTTAAAGCAGTCATTTTCCTGGTGCCCTTGGTTCGTTAGGCATTACTACATTTCTTCTAATTTGCATCATAGTCAAATCAACTTGTAAATGTATGGCATGGCATGGTGATATTGATTAGTTGACGACTAAGGGAAAAGTGCACTAAAAAAGGAGTGCTTTTCATATTTGCTTTTCCAAATTTCAAACCCTAAGACCAATAGGTTTCTGCCAAGTTAAATTCTGATTGGTTCAAATCAAGAAAAAAGAAACCAATGAAAATGTAGTAAAAACTTTTCAAAATCTCATGATCCTGTCATATATATATATACGTTACACATCATATATAGTTGCTTTATTCATTAATACAATACCTTGGATATCCCATGGCTCCATCTTGTAAAGATCAATGTCGATAATAACATCTAGATCAATTTTCAGAGAGTTAATCTTTCTCCTGAGGTAATAACCTACTAGTTCTTCCTCAGTGGGATGAAATCTAAAGCCTGGTGGCACGCATGACTCCAGCTCCATCGTGGATCTACTCCTGAAAAACATAACCCAAGCATATAAAGTAAGTTTCTTCCCAAGGTTTTAACAATGTTGCTTTTGTTTTTGTACACATTTATATTGGATCTTGGCAAAACCACCTAATAATATGAGGGGATTATGTGAATATTCCTCTCTCAACAAACAGAGGCGGCTTGAAGTTTCTTTTTGGCGTAAGCCTAAAATAGAAGGAAAGTTGGAAGGAGGAGGAGGACATGGCTCTTCAATGAAATGAAATTCCAAAGGCTCACAAGGGATAGTGAAGTAAACGCACATGTTTTGCCTATGTATGTTGTTTTCATAATCTATTATCATTAATTCCTATTATTATTACAGAAAGCTCATTCCTCAACTCTTAAGTTGCAAGAGAGTAGCTATTTTTGATTAAATAGTGGGTGCATAATGATGATCATGATGTAACTTTATGGGACCCAAGGCTGGTCCCTGGCCAAAGAATGTCAGGCTACATATGTGTGGAACCCACCAAAAACATGAATGGGTTTTATCCTAAGTATAGTCTTTACTTTAATATTTTATGAGTTGCATGAGCTTAGGCAAAGCATATGGAAGAGAAAAGTTGCCGAAAAGCTTGACTTTGCTGGCACAAGCATGTTGTTGTATGTTTTCTTTGAGTGCAGTGCACTCCGATTGCTCGTGGTAGTGGAATATGTTTTCACACCCACCTCCTCCCCTCGTTCGCCTTATGCTAAAACAATGACAGTGCTCATCATTAGCTCTCTCCCTCTCCACATCTCTCCTCATTCTCTCAACACTGCCTGTGTTAGGCTAAAACCCATGCTTATCCTTTCTTACATGAACTCATTGATTCAAATCTCCTCCATTCAGATCTCCTATCACATTGATCCTACTGGATTTCGACTAAGAAACATGAGTGACAAAAACCCAATATATGTCCATACACTTGGAAACATAGGGACCTCATGCGTGCATGACAACTCTATCCCTAATAACAGAAAAATGCACCCAAAGAAGAGAAAACCCTTTATCACAAACAACTGTATAAGAAAGTTGCTGGCAGGTATTAGACCAAAACATACTCACAAGATGAAGATATTGTGAAACCGTGGGGTGTTGACACTCTTGATTGAACCTGCAGCAAGAGGTAGAAGGGAAAGTGTGTTGTAAAGGGACAGGATAATTACAGAAACTATGCAGAAGAGGAATCTAGAGAGAAAAGGGTGGTGGAATATTTTGATTGCAAAGAAAGAGAGTGAGCCTATAAATATATATATAGTATAGGAAGGGAATTAGGGAGGTTATTGATTGCGCGTGGGGTGGCAGATGAATGAATTGAAAGGTTTGTTTGGACGGCGTGACACCAAGTTTTCACGCCACCCCCCCTCCTTCTCTCCCCACCGCTATTTTATGTCCTAAGATTTTCCGCACTATAGCAACAACGACTGCTCCTTTAATATACATTTTGCTGATATTCTTACACAACATAATAAGACCAAAAGACCTATATGTTACGAATAGGACATTGTTGAGAATGAATTTTATAACGTCTCCCACAATCCAGCTCCTCCTTGTCTGTTTGGTGTGCCGCCCTTTGCCATTTGGCTCCGCTCTTGTGTTGCCAAGTGTGTTTCCATGTCAGAATTTACAAGCTGTCTGTATCAAATAGCTAATCATTTGTATTCTCTCTCATGAGTCCCACTAAAGCTACAGTCCTTTTCATCATCTCCTGCTCTTGGCTTTATCTCCTTTATTCTTCATAACTAAACTTCTTTTGTCTAGGCACAAGTTACTTTCTTTCTCTCTTCTTTTTTCACATTTAAGTTGCTTTTATTATTGTTAGTTTAAACTAAGGCATAATAGTTGAAAATGCCCCTGAACCATTAAAAAAATTCAATCAAATTTTTATTTTAAATTAAATAAATTTTAATGAATAACGTTTAATTAATTATTATTAGTCAAAATATTACTTCTCATTTTATACTTACGTGATATTGATATGATATTGACGTGTAAAGTAAAAATATCTTATAATTATATAATTGTGTCACTTTATTATTTATTATGACATATCAATATACTACGTCAGTGTCACATGATAGAAAAATAATAAAAAGATATTTTGACTAATAGTAATTAATTAATTATTAGTTATAAATGTATATTTGATTCAAAATAAAATTATAAAAATTTAATTGAATGTAATAAAAAATAATTTTTTAATTTTTTTAAATAATTCAAGAACTTTTTTTACGTATTATAATGCATAATTTTCATTGGGTGACATCCTATTTTGTTGCCATATATACTCAAGGTAAGAGAATTTCAAAATGAAGATCACTAGGTACACACTCATATGTTAAGTAGAACTTTAGATTCAAGCACGAAAATTTTAAGTTTAAATTTTGAGACGAAGAAATGAGATTTATAAGATAAGAAAGAGTTACTTATAATTTAATTTGTACCTCTATATAATTATATGCAAAGAAAAAAGTCGAAATAAGATGGATTATAAATTGCATCGACGCTGGCTTTCACTCTCTATATATATATATATCTCAAGACCAGCCAAGAAGAATATATGACCCATATTCAAATATATATTCTTGATCGAGTAATGCAATCGGCCTAACATTAGATATAAGTAGACGTCTGGTCAAGCAAAAGTTTTGTCTTGATGAGTGAAAGATTAACTGAAATGTATGCACAGAAGAAATGCAAAAGGAGTAATCAAAGTGCACAACCAGAAGCATCAAATCTCAACAAATTCCAAAGCAAAAACTGAGAAACAAAAAGATCTAGAAAAAAATCATCAATTAATGATGGATAGATTATTAATCTATGGGTTATTATATATAGTAATCAAAGGGTGTAATATGTCTCTAATGGGACATTCTAATGGCTAGATTTGATACACTCAAACAAAATGGGGTGTCTACGGTGTTCAACAGAGTCTTCCAGATTATAGTATTATAGGAATTTTCACCTCGAATTATGTTAATGTTGTAGACAAAGTTTACTCCCAAAGCAAATATAATTAGTTAGTTGGCATTCACATCTCACTAGTAAGTGAATTTAGGTGTCAAGTCATTCATATAATCTTACTGAGATGGTGCTAGCTTTGATGTAAACCTTAACTATTTAACCAATGGCCCGCACAATCTAATTATGCCTCAATTACCAAGGTAAGGATGAGATTTGATAAATATCAAACCCATGTGCAACTGAGATAAGTAATTAGTACCATAATATATTGTTAATTATTGACCACTAGCTTAGACTTTTTGGACCATTAAGACAAATTCTTAATATTCCACCTATGGACAAAAAGAGTTCTGACATAATATCTATAAAATTTATTAACTATTTAAAAAAATTTAAATAAATTATTATTCTTTATTTTGTTTAATCAAGCTTTTATATTTGTATTTTGAACTTAAATAACTTTTTATAATTAATAGTTAACTAACTATTATTAATTAAAATATCGTTTGTAATTCTATGTCAAGTAACGGTGTGACATGCTGATACGTCATAATAGATAATGACGTAATATGCTGATATAACATGATGATATATGATCATATGATACTTTCATCCTCCACATCAACACCACGTGCCATAACAATGATAAATAATATTTTAATTAATAATAATTAATCAACATTAGTTATAAGGAGTTATTTGATTTAAAATAAAAGTATAAAAACTTGATTAAGCGTAATAAAAAAATAAATACTTAAATAATTTTTTTTAATAATTTAGAAAAATTTTCAAATATTATACCAATATTAAGCTTCATAGGTAGCTAAGCAAAAATTTGTGCTAGAAGATTAATCAAGCTGCATGCTTTTAATTCTGTAACGGATAACTATGCAAATAGCCATTTCTTTCTCTTAAATGACTGTTTTTTTGTAAGCCAGATCGCATAAAGTAGCAATAGAGTTTCATCACACATCTTATATGACATTGGCCCTTTTTCTCTTTTGTTGATCGGTGTTTTCACTTTATATGACATTGGCTTTTGTGGTTCCATACCTCCACTTCTAGCTATGTACATATGCACAGAGCCACACTATTCTAAATTAGGTCCTTGCCTACAATTAAAATTTTCAATTGGCCAAGTCGGTTATATATTTATCTGCCCTTTAATCTTGGTCTTGACTAGAGGAAGTAGATCGGCGGGTTCGGATCGGTCATCTCCGGTTTAGATCGTGTTGGATTTAAGTCATTTTAAATTCTAATCAGTTTCAAGTTCAAGTTAGAATAAAATTTATAATTGAATATTACACTTTTAATGTTAAGTTTGGTTATTATGATTTTTGGTTAAATTAATTTAGGGTTATGTTCATTTTAACATAATTTTCGTGAAAAATAAAAAGTTAGATAATTCATTTTCAAAGGCTATATATATATATATATATGAAAGAAGAACCCTAATTCCGACCTAGAATCTTAGGGTGGTCTACATGTTACTTTCAAACTTTTTGGAGTAGGAACATAAATCAGTAACACACACAAAAAAACAAAGTAAACTCCAATGGAGGAAATTTACCCGTTGACATTAAACTTGCCTTTTGACTTTGAAGCTTCATCTCTTCTTTTTCAAAGAAGAATCAATGTCCCCCTTTGCCCTTTGTGTTTACCCTTCCACTTAGCAAAGAAAATGGGGGTTGCTCTCATCCTTAGATCATCACAAATTTCATGTATAATGTTTCCCTATCACTATCTAATCCTTCCTATGTTTTCCCATCTTAATCCACACTTATTCAAACCCACCTTGAATGGCCGGTGCATAATGCCACATCAATTTCTCTCCAAACTTAATCTCCACCACTTTGACAAAGCCTATATAACTCCATTTTGTCTCTCTATGTTGACTTTTTACCATCATCTACCTTCAATTATTATAACCACTTTAATTGCTAAAATGTTACTGTATTAAAATCTTGATGTATTATTTTAAAAAAATTAAATAAAATAATATTTGTTTAGTGCGTTTAATCAAATTTGTATATTTTTTTTAAATAAATACAAGGTAGCTGGGTCCTGCAGGAACTTCCAACATAAACAAAATTTATATATTTTTATTTTGAATCAAATACAAGTCTTTCTGATTAATGGTTCACTAACTGTGGTTAGTCAAAATGTCAATTGTTATTTTATGTCATATAACACTGACGTGATATGTTGACATATCATAATGAATAATGACGTAACATGTTGATGTGATATTTTTACTTTTTACATTAATATTACGATAGGTATAAAATAACAAGTGATATTTTTACTAATGATAATAAATCAAACTTTAGTTATAAGAGTCTATAGTTTTTCTTATAGGGAACTGCTCACCTCTTGTTGATGAATGTAATGCTTAATTTAAAAAAAAAAAGTTATAAAGGTCTAATATTTGACTCAATATAAAAATATAAAATTTTTAATTAAACGTGACAAAAGAATTAAAATTTATTTAAATTTTTTTAAATAATTTAAAATTTTTTTTACGTGTTATGTCATACAGTAATTATTGATTAATGTGACAATTTTCAATGTATCAAGTGAATAGATTACTTAATATAGAAACTTTGAAATATTGGTTAGCAAAATCTTAAAATGTTTTGATATTGGTTCAAAATTAAATTCAAGGAAAGTGTTATTATTCCAATTTCACCTACTCTTAGAAACCCCAAAAATGAATGTCCTCCTGTACCCTTTTTGTTCTTATAAAAATTTTGTTGGCTAAGCAACAATGGTCTAAGATGGGACCCAACCCATCAACTACTAGTATCATGAACCTAATCTGATAAAATCATCACAATCTGATGCGATCTACCGACTTGCCCTTTTCATATTTTTTTTAATAATTTTTTTGAATGGTTTTTTCAAAATTCTGATGGGCTACTCATCAAAACTTTCATATATGGTACTGGGTAAAGACCCTTTTTCATAGGTTGCATTTCTCTTTCAATGTTGATTAGCAATTAATAAATTTTCGCTTTACTCATCATTTCGTTTGGAAAAAGTTGTCTCAATCAAATTAATGGAAACAAATACAAAACAAGCCTTGCTATTATAAGCTTTTAAGAGAAACAAAACAAAATGGCACATGAATGACACTACAAGAATCAAACAGCAGCCCCACTTTCATGGGTTCTTAATCCGGATATTAGGTTATGGGTCTTGTCGTGGACGGTTTTTGTCAATATTGACTAGTTACAGAAGGTGGTTGGTGAAATCAAATATGAGTAGATTTACAGAGAAATTAATCATTTTGTAGACATGAATCGATCAAACATGTTCAATACGTATTGATAATTGAGCACATAAGGAAATGTACCGTTCGTTTGTTTATCATTGATAGGTTATTTTGTATATCTAAGTTTTTATGGATTTTATGCAAAACATATATTGTAATGTAATATTTCTATATTTTTTTAGATGCTTTTGTATAGGGTGCTTTTCTTTTCGGTTCTTTGTTTTAAACTCTCAAGCTGTTTAAACTTTTATATTAATAAAGGCAGCCCCACTCTTGATTTGGATTGGGTTAGTACTGCTTAGGCAAGCAAATAAAAGCAAGTGATTATTGGTGGCGTGGTGAAAGAGTTAGCAAAGGATCTTTGTAATGGATTCTGTTACTACCTGAAGCTTGAAAGCCTCTTTCTCTGACTTGGACGTGCTGTCTATCATCCTTTTCCATCACCCTTTGCTAAAAGAAGGGTAAATTGTGATGGATGAATGAATGAATGGAAAAGGAATGATTAGATGAAGCATCCATCATCATAATATATGAGTTCATGTATTCCCCATGCAATCAAACTTTGATTTTACCATATCCCATCAGCTCCACTTGAATAACTTGCTACATATTCATCCATTCATTGCTCAAGGCTCAAGGTTTCCGACTCTCTTACTTGACATTGAAACTAATAGGAAAAATTTTATTACTGTATTATTACAGGTTCATATTTTCAACTTACAAAACATTTTTATTATGTAAAATTGAGTATGACGCAAGTCCAAGGCTTGTCAACTCTAGACATCCTTATCAGTCCTCTTTTGGAAAGAAACTATTTTTGTTACTTGAACGTAATTTCCAATTCATAACGAAGCAATCTTACACCAAAAGAGTGATAGGTTATATTAATTGGAGCAGTGACAAAGGAATGAGGAGTGAGTCGTACTTATTATCAAAGAGCCTACACAACCCCTGATCATTCATGTTTATGAAGGCAAACAATCTCATAAAGCGTGTGAAAAACGGGGCAATGAATGCTTAGTTTAGCTTGAGTGATGACTAGTGTGAACAAGGTACATAAGCAAACTCTTTGAGATGGAAATTAGAACGGCTCAAAAATTCTCTTCAAGATACAGGAGAATAATGGAAATCATGGTGACCCTATGCCCTAATTTCAGCTCCATATAATTGCTTCATATAACCTACAAATATATATATATATCTGATCTTTTCCTCAGAGACATAATGATTCAATTATCAATTCTTGTTGTTGATTATTGTTGGGGCTGTTCAACTCCTTTGCACTGTTCACATAGTGCAACTTGGCTAGTTGATTCAAGCACTTCAATTTGAGGCCACATGCAAGATGATAAGCCCTGGCCTATGGGATGCTAGGTTTGTTGATTGAATTATAACAACCTGGAATTCTTGTGTCAGATCATTAATTTACAACTAATTATGTTCCTTTGGTCATCACTATATAGAACCCAAACAAAACCTTGGAATTTCACCAAATATTTCTTCTTAATTTAGTTCTTTTTTTCTTGAATATTGAGTCCAAGAAATATGCTTATGATCAAGCGGGATATGAATAGTTTAACCACAGTAAATGGTAACAAGCTTTCTCATTCCCTATTCATTATTAATTGGAGAGAGAATTTGGTAATTTAGTCATATAACAGTAGATGTGTAGTAGATTGACTTTGTCACCATAAAATACAATTACTGTATTTTATTGTATCCTCAAGATTTATTGTTTGCAACTCTTTTATACACTATTAGTAGAGATAAATAAAAGTTTAAAATAGTAACATAGATACACGTCTTGAAATTATTTTATTATTTTTCAATACTGTGTTTTAACATAAAGGATGTTGATTGAACCACCGGCTTAAGCTCCATGATCATTGAATTACACATATGGCTTTAGTTAAGCTAAGATAAACCTTAACTAAGTAAATATGTCTCTTTCATAGCCGCTTGGGCGGTTATATATGGAATTGCTTTGATCATGGCCAGACTGTACCATTAAGCCTAAAAAGAGTGCCCTCAACAGGAATCCCTTAATCCAAACCAACATTAACCAATGATGCTCAATTTCCTAACTCCTAAGATAAATCATGTTCTTTCTTCTTCCAAGTTATTATTCTTCTTTTCTTTTTGGGAAAGTAGAATTTATATTGCTACAAAATCTCCAACTTTTTTTTTGGGGATAATTACACCCCAACTCCTTTTGCAAATTAGAATAGTGTGAACACTTTGAGATTCATTAATAAAAACATCAAAGATGTGAACAGTGCTGATATGAACTGTTTTGTCCCAATACATTGGAAAATTTCCAACACCACTTGATTGGACAGCCCATGCTTAAATGTGAAACACACCCTACCCCTATCCAAAAGAACTCCCCAAGCAGGTACAAGCAATGGAAAACTTGACCCTGTACTCTAAATTATCTAAAAATTCCTTTAGTTAACACTGTATAGTTCATGTTTGAAGCCAAAAAATCTCTTCATTCTTCATCCAATATATATTCAGAGACATTGTTGTAAGAGAAAGAGAAGCAATACGAAGGATTTTGGTACAGCAAAGTGGTAGAAACAAAGAGAAAGGCTCTATATCTTAAAAGAGGGTAGGATTGAGGTGAGGGGAGGGGAGGGGAGGGGGAGGGGGGCCGGGGGGGGGGGGGGGGGGGTGGGTGGGTGGGGGTTTGGCGTTTAGGC
>NC_030857.1:16612755-16616121 GCF_000208745.1 Theobroma cacao | reverse complement strand
GACGTCGCTCTTTTTCTTTTCTTCTCCCCCTTTTTCTTTTTTCTTTTCCTTCATTCTCTCTCTTTTTCTTTTCCTTCCTTATCTTTCTTCCCCACTGTCATCGCTCTTCTTTTACTGACTGGATTTAGGTCTCTAGGGCTCTTTTTTCCAAAATCTTGTTTTTCCCGTTAATCAAATCTCACCACTAGATCTAGGTCTGGCCGAACTAGGGCCTTTAACTCAAACCTCCCTTTTTCTCTCTCTATGGAAATCCCAAAATCCCCAACCTTAAACCACCCTTACCTCAAAAAAAGAAAACAAAGTTTTTCCCACTGTGACTCAGATTGCATGATTTCTTTTCTATTTTCGTGATTTTTCTCTTGATTGTGGCTTTCCCTTCTGATTTTAGTTATTTTTTTTAGTGCTTGTCATTAGGTGTTTGGTTGGTAGAACTTAGGATCTTTCTTTGGCTATTGTGTTTTTTGGTTTTTGAAAGATTGGTTTTTTGATCGTTTTTTGGTTTCCAAAAATCCTCCCTCAGGTTGTTTGTTTGATACCCCCTTTTAAGAGCTCGATTGTCCAAATTTTTGGACAATCCAAAGGTGAAATCATGTTTTTTTGAGCATGATTTCACAAGGCTTTGGCATTAGGGGGGTTTGGTAGTCGGACATGACCTTTCCTCCCCAAATCCGGTTGCTACCTAGGGGCATTAAATGCCCTGCAATGTTTAATTGGAGAGGGACGCTGAGCATACGCTCAGTCTTTTCCCTTCTCTGTTTTCTTTTTTTTCTTATTTATTTATTTATTTTTATTTTTATTATATTATGTTATTATTTTTATTTATTTTTGGTTGATTTTGAATGGGTGTCTACATGTAAAACAAAATCAAGAAGTTTAATGGATCAAATCAATTAATACTTTACAAGTTGGTGTAGTTGACATTAAAGTCAATTCGGAGGTATGAGCGACGTGCCACTAAAGAGAGAATCTTTGTTGGAGTAGGAGAAGATGTCATGATCTGAGAATAGTTATCTACTACTAAAATGAAATGTTTTGTGAGACCAATCCGTGAGACTCAATAAGTCAAAGTAGAATACCTTACAAGTTGGTGTGGACATTATGCCAGCTAACACAAAAGATAGAAACATGCTTATTCTGTCTTGGCAATTAACAATGCTACTTTTGTGATTATTGTTGTGTTAAAATGTCTTGACCAGCATGAAAATTAGAAAGGTAAATGGATAGGGTACCTGCTATTTTTAGATACCCAACTCGAAACCGTTTAACTATCAAGATATCTAAACTTTATTAAAACTAGCATAAGATTGCAAAACACTATCCAAAACTAAATCCAAATAGTAAAGAACTATCTATTAATTATCCAATTCCATTAAACATCCATTTAAGTTGACAAAATTGGCAAAGACTTGAAGTGTTTCCTATCCTCCTATAAGTTCAATCCTTACTTAATAATAAAATTTTACATTATTTAACTTTGCACCATAGTTTAACTAATATAAATTAATATTACATTTATTAGTTTACAAAAAATTACGTTGGTTGAGATGGTAAGGATTATATTAAGCTAAGAAGAATAAAGGTTCAAATCTCATAAAATCTAAATTTTTTGTAACATTATAAATAACTGAGTTCAAGTTTAGGGTATCTGCTTCATAATTGAATATAAAGTACCCTAACCCTATGTTATCGAGTTGGATACTACCCATATAACAATAACCCATTTACATCCCTAAATTGACAATGAGCTACTCTTGACATAAATATTATAAACAACAATAACCCATTTACATCCCTAATAACAATGAGCAATTCTTGACATAAATATTATATACAAGGCATTAATGATATCACTCGAAACATATCTAAATCCATGTCGAGTTTTAAAAACATTACGCATCCGTTGGTGGATACTCGTGGGTACCCAGACGAAAATAACCCATTTACATCCTTGACAATGAACGACTTGACATAAATATTAACAAGGTATTAATGATATCACATGAAACCAATTCGAATCCGTGTTGAGTTTTAAAAACATTACCCTAATATACTCCATAACTAAATATAGTGTACCTTAATCTTATGTTATCGAGTTGGATACCCGTTGTTACCCACATAACAATAACCCATTTACATCCCTAAATTGACAATGAATGACTTTTGACATAAATATTATATAAAAGGTATTAATGATATCACTAACTAATTAATTTTTTAAAAAATGATATCACCAAATTAGTAATGCAAATCATTGCATTTCATTGTGTACCAAAAATAACATCACTATGTTCAAATTAAATTATACTTTATAGAAGCTAACTCTATAAGACTCTTTCCTCTTGCCTTCTTTCACCCATTTTATCTTTTAAATTTCATTTGATCTATAATGTCTTTAGGGAAAAATAGAGGCATCATTAAACTACATATATCAAATATGACAATCAAATAAAATATGGGACGATGCTTTAGCTATGACTATTTACATCCATGGGCTAAAAGGAAGTTCCTCTTAAAGGTGCTTTCGAATGAAAACCTGAAAGTCAAACCTTGAGCCATGGTTTTGGTATCAAGCTTTACACTTTACCTTTCGACAATAAAGCTCTTCTCACAATTCCAAGGCTTCCATGGATGTTTATGTTGGTTAGTCCTTTTGCTCGATCTGTTAGGAACACTTAGTCAACATGAAATATTTTGTTTTACAGTGATTTTAGGAAGAAGTTACAGAGTGTTAGCTGATTTATGCCCATTTTATTATTTTTTTTTGTTTAGCCTATATAAAGGCTAGCCTTTGATAAATAAAGTATTTTTAGAAATCATCGTTTCTTTCTCTTATGTAAATTGCCTTCTATTTTTCACGTTCTTTGCTTATCTTTTTTCTTTTATTTCTATCATTTGGTATCATAGTCGGGTTTAAAAAGTGTTGTAGAAAAGATTCCTTGTAGTAGCTAAATTTCTACACACTTACAATTTTCCTCATGGTATCTGAAAACTTCATCTAGCTTTCCATTCCTTGTTTTGATGTCATTATGACCACTAGAGTATGCTGATGGAGAACTTTATGAGATCAAAAGTATATTGGCAAGTAGTTTCAGAAAGTATACCACGATTGGCAGTAAGAGTAGTAGAAGCACATAAGGCAAAAGTAGAGGCATTAAAATTGAAAGATCTAAAGGCCAAAAATTATTTGTTTCAGGCTATAGATTGTTAATCTTGAAAACAATTTTCTACAAAGACCTCTCCAAAAACATATGGGACTTAATGAAGAAGAAGTACCAAAGTTATGACAAGACTAAAAAGTAGAAACTTCAAGCACTTCAAACTAAGTTTGAGACATTGAAGATGAAGCTAGTAGAGACAATTAAAAAA
>NC_030857.1:16530302-16612655 GCF_000208745.1 Theobroma cacao | reverse complement strand
TCAATGTTTCTTTTGAATCAAATGTTTATTTTCTGGAGGAATTTGATGATTGTCTACAGATTGAGCAATTGGGAGCAACAGATGAAAAGAAGCCATGCCAACCCAAAAAACGAAAGTTAACTTCAAAGCTTTGGACATTCTTTGAACGTTTGCCAGAAAAGAACTCGAGTGATGGAAAATCAAAAGTAAAGTGCAAGCTCTGTGGGTATATTTTGAATTATGAAAGCAAGTATGGGATAGGTAATTTGAAACGTCATAATGATAATTGTGTTAGGAAAGACACACATGATATATGTCAAATGATATTTCTAAAGAACATAATTCAATGCTAATGAGGTCTTCAAAGTTTGATCTTGAAAAGTTTCGTGAATTAGTGGTAGCTGCAATTGTGATGCATAATTTGCCTTTATCATTTGTGGAGTATACTTGCATTAAGTCTATGTTGCCTTATTTGCGTGAAGATGTTGTTCTGATCTCTAGGAACACTGTTAAAGCTGATATAATTAAGTTGCATAAAAGACAAAAATGTAAAATACAATCCTTGCTTCAAGAATCACCTGGGAGAATTTGTTTGACTTCTGATTTGTAGACTTCTGTTGTTACTGATAGGTATATGTGTCTTACTGCTCATTTTGTTAACAAAAATTGGGTTCTACAAAAAAAAAATCTTAAATTTTTCCTTTATGCCACCTCCACACAGTGGTGTTGCTTTGAGTGAAAAGATTTATGCATTGTTAGTTGAATGGGGAATTGAAAGTAAATTGTTTTCAATAACATTGGATAATGCTTCTGCAAATGATACTTTTGTTAATTTGTTGAAAGTGCAATTGAATATGAGAAAACAACTTTTAGGAAGAGGCAATTTTTTTCATATAAGATGTTGTGCTCATATACTTAATTTGATTGTGCAAGATGGTTTGAAAGAAGTTGATAGTGCGATCCAAAAAGTGAGGGAAAGTATTAAGTATGTGATAGGTTCTCAAAGGAGAAAACAAAAGTTTTTAGAGTGTGTGAGCCTAGTGAATTTGAATGCAAAAAGAGGCTTAAAACAAGATGTGCCAACTAGGTGGAACTCTACACTTCTCATGCTTGAAAGTGCACTTTATTTTCGCTTGGCCTTTTCTCATTTGGAAATTAGTGATTCAAATTTCAAGCATTCTCCATCTAGAGATGAGTGGGATAGAATTGAGAAACTTAGCAAGTTCTTAAGTGTATTTTATGAGATTACTTGTGTGTTTTCTGGAACAAAGTATCCCACAGCCGACTCATACTTTCCCTCGATATTCATGGCAAGCATGACCTTGGAAGAACATATGAGTGGAGATGATGTGTATTTGAAAAATATGGCTACTCAAATGTTTTTTAAGTTGAGAAGTATTAGTCTTAATTTAGTTTGATTTTAACTATAGCTGTGATATTTAATCCTTGGTACAAGATTCAATTTGTGGAATGGAGTTACACAAAGCTTTATGGGAGTGATTCAGCTGAATTTAAAAAGATTAAAGATCATTTATTTGCTCTTTATGATGAATATGTTGTCGAGGTTTCTAATACTCCATCTGCTTTAAATGACACACCTTTTGATGAGAAAAATGTGCATAAGGGAAAAAACGAGTTCTTGAAGGTAATTCTTTTTATTTTTGAAGTATTATTTGTTATTGAATTTAATTTTCTATTGTTGTTTCTTATTTTAATATTTTTTAATTGTTTTGTTTTAATTAATTAGGAGTTTGATAATTTTCAACGTGAGTTTGGGATTACGAAGAACAAATCTCAACTAGAGCAATATTTGGATGAACAAAGGATTGAAATGACAATTGAATTGGATATTTTACAATTTTGGAAGACAAATCAGTTTCGTTATCCAGAGGTTTCTGCCATGGCTCGAGATATCTTGGCCATTCCTGTATCGACACTGGCTTCCGAGTCTGCTTTTAGTGTTGGCGGTAAAGTTCTTGATCAATATCAAAGCTCACTTAAATCAGATGTTGTGGAGGCAATTTTATGTTGTAAGGATTGGCTATTTGGAGAAACTGGTAATACATTCTTTTATTTATTTTTGGCTATGTTTCTTCTGTTTAAATGCATGATTAGAGTAAGTTTGATTTATTTAATTATTTTTAATAAATATTTTTTTATATTGTAGCATATGTAGAAACAGATATGAACAGTCTTACCGCGGATGTCATAAATTTAGAAATTAGTAAGGAAGAAATGTCATCAGTCGAATGCTCTAATACTGTTGATGTCAATTAATCATCAATGAAAATGTATGCTATGAACTAACTTTGACATTTTATTTAACTTTTTCTATATTGATTTAATTTTATTAATATATTATTTTTATTTTATTATTAGGTTTTATGACGTCAGAATGATGTGACATTAGAGAATGAGTTTTCGATTTTGATTTGTTCATGGTTGATTATGTGGTTAATGATGTGTTTTTAATTATGATTGAAAATTAAGAATGATTTTTAATATTATTAGTGTTTTAAGGTTTGATGTTAAATTGTTAATGATGTATTATATCATATTATATGATAAAGATTTTTATGTATGTTAGTAATATTAATTTTTATTATATTTGATGTTATTATTATTTTTTTGTTTTGTTATAATTATTTTTATAATTGTAGATTTCAAATTTAAATAATAAAATTATATTTAATTGTAAATGTTTTTATTTAATCGTGTTAAACGTGTTAAACGTGTCATTAATCTATCGCGTCTTATATTGACATGTTTAATAAACGTGTCAATCTTGTCGTGTTATGTTACACGTGTACTAAACGTATACGTGTACGTGTTTTAAATTTAAGATACGAATATTAAACGTGTCGTGTTCGTGTATAGCTTTAACGTGTTTCATGTCTAACAGTGTCTGACACGTTTACGACACGTTAACACAAATTTCCAGGTCTAATTATAGCTCATCATCTTAAAAGTCGAATTATTGAGCAAAATTTTAGAAAGACAAGTGAGACAATTAGTTGGCATTTTCATCAGGTGTTAAATGTAGTGATAAAGTTGCAAGATCATTTGCTGAGAAAACCTAAGTCCAGTTTGACAAATTCTACAGACAATCGGTGGAAGTGGTTTAAGGTAGATTGATCATCTTATTAATTTTGTAACTATACACACAAGACAACAATAGGTATTTCTGATAAAAGTTAATTCCATTTTAATTGTAGAATTGTTTAAGTGCTCTAGATGAGACATATATAAAAGTTAAAGTGTCAAGTATGGATAAGCCTAGATATCGAACTAATGAAGGTGACATCGCAACAAATATATTAGGTGAATGTACGCTTGACATGCAATTTACCTATGTTTTCTTGGTTAGGAAGGATCGGTAGTTGATGGTAAAGTTCTTCGAAATGCAATTACTAAGAGTCATGGAATTAAAGTGCCTCATGGTAAGTTTTCTTAAGATAAGCATAAGGTTTTTCACTATAAAATTATATCAAGTAAATAAATAACTTAATAATTAGTTTTTTTATATAGGTTGTTATTACCTAGTTAATACAGGATATACAAATTGTGAGGGCTTTCTTGCACCTTTTAGGGGTCAAAGGTATTATCTGAACGAATGTGTCAATGTCAACAACCAATGACTCCAAAGAATTTTTTACTATGAAACACATAGCTGCTTGCAATGTAATTGAGAGATGTTTTGGGTTGTTGAAAATTAAAGGGGGTATCCTTAGAAGACCATCATTTTATCCAATTAGGATACATAATCGAATTATTGTAACTTGTTGTTTGCTTCACAATTTTATTAGGAGAGAAATGACCATTGACTCTGTTGAAGATGAATTGGGTGAATATCTTCATGATAACATAGTACCTGAGGAAGAAGATGCAATAAGTGCTATTAACCCCACTGATGCTTGGATAGGAACTGAGTGGCTTTCTCATGCACATTGGGCAATCTGCCCACTCCATTTTAAAACCAACTTTGCCACATTTCTGTCCATGGCCGAATGTTTCATGTTTTCTCCTAAATTCTTGAGCTCACTAGATAACAATTTAAGGCTGGAAATTTGAAACTAAGGTAAGGAAAAGGTCCTTGGCAGCTTAAACCTTAATTTAATCGATTTCGATTTTGATTTTGAATTTGAAATTATGTTGCAGCCAAGCTGCCTTTCTTTGGCCTGGAGATTTTTGAAGTTCCCTTGGGCTAATCTTGGACATTGAGGTGAGGGTTAAGTATTTAAATGTTGAACGTGCAAGCTAAGGTAGTTTAGTTGTTAGTTGCAACTTAAGAAATTTAATTAATAAATGTTGGGAATTTGAAATGCTAGGAAATGTAGGAAGAATATGTTTGAAGCTTAAGTGAATTATGGAAACCTAAAAAAAAGTATTTGGAGCATGGAATTTAGTAACCAAGATGAGAAAAAGCTTGCTTGGTTCATGAGCTTCGATTTAATCAATTATAACTCTCTGTTTAATTTTGTTTCAACTACTATTTATCCTTTCCAAGTGTGGGAATTTTTGGAGATTTAATTAGGGCTGAAAATGGTAACCGAGGTAAGGTTTTAATGCCTAAGTATCTAAGGTTTTGGAATTATGAATTGAATGTGTGAATAGTTAACTGAAACAAAGAACTAAAGCCAAGGCCGGCCCTTAGGTGAAGCCACCCAAGCAAGGGCTTTAAGCCCCCAATTTGGAGAGGCCCTTTAATTTTATAATATAATTAATTATATTAAAAATATATAAAAATAAAAAATAATTAATAAAATTACTTATTTTCTCATTTTCTTAATTATGTGCTTAATAAATTTTAATTTTCTATTACTTTCTAATTTCTAGAATGCTATATTATTTCCAATCAACTAACGGTCATATGTCTTTAATCATCTCCGACAATTATTTTTTTCTCACTTATTTCTCCTATTTTCAATCAACATATTTAATGATTTCTAACAATTTTTTTCCTATATATAAAACCAATTATTTCTTTTTCAATGTATAATATCTATTTTTGAATTTTTCTTTTCTCATTTGCTCTTTCTTTCTTCTTCCTTTGACTTTAATTCTCTCCCAAAGAATACACAAGAAATTTGTTATATTATTATCTTTATAAAGTCGTGAGCCTCATTTGCGGTTTGCAATAAGCATTCAATAATTAAATACTATTGTTCTAATATTTACAGACTTTTTTACTCTAATTTAGAATTTATATTATATTATTATAACCTTTATTTTATGTGATAGTTGGTTTATTTGAATTAAAAAATTTGATTGTTAATTTTGTATTAGCCATTTAAAATATATAAAAATTTTGCATCTCAAAAAACTAGAAGAATAAAATTTTAATAATTTTTTAATTTCAATAAAAAAATACCTCATTGAATATTTCGCTTTAGGCCTTTGAACTTATTGAGCCGCCCCTGATTAAAGCTTATGTTGAATAGTTAGAATCTGGACAATTTGAATGCTTGGAAATTAAGAAACTGGTGTGGTGTTTATTTAATGCTAGAGAGTTTAAAACTTATTTAGAACTCAAGGAAGCTAATTGGAAGTTCAATGTTAAATATATTGGAGCTTAAAGGATTTGAACTGAAGTTTAAGGAGTTGTTGATGGTCAAAGGTGGGCAATTTTGTTGCTGGAGGGAAATCACATCATTAAGGTGAGTGGGTGAACTATTTTGAACTATACTTCTATATGAATTATAATATGTACATACCTCCTTTGAATAGGTTAATCTATTGTGGAAAACATGAGTTGGTAGAAAACAACTAGGTTGTTTGTGATTGTGCCATGGATTTATCAATTGTCTTGGAAAAATAAGTATGTATATCCTATACTATCTATATTGATGTAATAGTGGGAAACAAGCCTTTAACTAAAGCTTTGTTTCAAAATTTGCCTTGCAAATGTTTATGCATTGTTTAGGCCAAGAAAAGCTACTGAATGATTATGAAAAAATTGATTTTCCACCCACTTGAAACTGTCAATAAGCATGCTGGTTTTGAGATATGCATCATGGTGGATTTTTTAAAATGGATTAGTATATATACCATATTGATTTATAAAGTTATTTTACCTACTATTCCATTAGTGTGTTTTACATTTGAATAAATTAAGTACGATTTTATCATTGATAAGCACTCAGGAATAGGTCCTGTTACCACACCAAGTTGTATGGTCTTTATGCACAAAGTAATGGTTGTTTGTCGATTGATGTTTGAGTATAAAGGGAACCTAAAGCCCCGACATAATATTTGGTGGTGTGGGGAGTCCCACGAATAGGTAAAAAGGGGACTTGAAGCCCCGACTTGATATTTGGTGGCATGGGGAGTGCCACGAGTAGATAAAAAAAGACTTGAAGTCCCGATTTATATTTGGTGACGTGGGGAGTTCCCACGAGTAAATGACGATGTTATTGACACGAGAGAGTAAGCCTAAAGGCTATATTAGACCTACCCAAGAGTTGTTCTTTATTATCATCTGTTATGCTATTCAAAAAACCATGAACCATGGCATTGTGATTTGAATCTATTTTACATGGCAAGGTTTTAAATTTACATGTGCTAGTGACTTGATTTAATGTCGTATATGATGTTTTGAAACCATATTATGTTATGCACTTTTCATGAGTTTTGAGCTAATTCAAGGAAAAGATTGAGTTTGAAATGATTTTAGTATGCTATGGTTATTATAAATTCTATCTATTACTTGGCATGCACATATACACGTTATTTTGGAGCAATTCTACTATGCAACATATTTTAAAATAAGTATGGCATGAAACATATATTTTATTCATATTCAGCTCCTTTAAATTTGCAAGGCAAATGTTATCATTTGGTTAAAGTTTCTTTACCATATTCTGATTTATAAACTATTTTCCTTATACTTGTTTCCCTTCTTTGCTCTCTCATTGAGTATGAAAGGCTCACCCCAACTAATTGGCAAATGGCAGGTAAGTGATCGATTGAAAGCTTTGTTGGGTAAGTGGATTCCCATCGGTTGGATAGATATTGGCATATCTTAGCATTTCCCTTGTGTCACTCTGCTATTTATTTGTCTAGTCATTTTTGAAAGAAGCGTTGTATTGCAAACAAACTTATTAAGTATGAGTCGAGGCCCTTAGTTGTTATTGAATTAATTTTAATAATGTAATGCCAAAAAAAAATTTACTATCTAGGATGTGCCGGTGGATATTTGAAGTTGATATTATAAATTTCTATGTGTGATTAACAGTTTAATTTGTTATTTGGTTACACTAATGTTAGTCAAAAAATATAAGGATTTTCAAAGAAGAAATTTAAAATAAGACTGAAATTAAGAAAGGAATTTATTTGTGGCAAGATAAATATATTTAGAAGGCTTGTCAAAGCTTTATGAGCTTGCTTACATGACTCGTGCATTGGTAATGGTCGTACGGTCAGTTGTTACACAACCCTTCAAGCTTATATTTGTGAAAATTGCCTTTCTTTGGCCATCATTTTATTATTAAAAAATATTATTAAATTATTTTTGTCTTTAGATAAAAATATTACTTATTTACAATAAAGAGTATTTTTTTTTCATCATCTATTATTTCAGTTTTTTTGCTCTTTACTTAAAAAATCTTTAAATTTTAATAAAAGGTATTTTGATCATTTATCGATTATTCCTTAACTATTCCTAAAATTATTCCTACCAACTAAACAATAGAATAAGTAATAATAGCAATTTTCGTCCTATTCTATACCCATGAACCAATCTACATAATAGTTATTTTTTTTTTATTCTATTCTCAAGAAATGACTATTTCATTTTCATTCTATTCTTTCCTGTGAACCAAGCATGTTATTAGGGTCCTCCCGAAATGGTTATTCTCAGAATGATCATTCCATCCAACCAAATGTAGTCTTTTGTTGGTAATTGAAACAAGGGGAATAGAATAACCATTCCTCCCAACCAAGCATGGTCTAAAAGTAATTGAACTTTATCTAGTGCAAAATGAATGAAAAAAATATAAATAGTGTTATCAATCTCGAAGAAGGAAGGGGTATTTGAGTTCAAAATATGCTACATTAATTTCTAAATTGATTTGCATGTCCTTAAATTAAAATATATCTTTGTATTGATATATTTGAAATTAATTACATTTTTATATTTTAATTTATATTGATGAATATTTTCATTCTATAATTAAAAGAGTCTTTTCATAATGAAGTTTCTTAAATTTCACAAAATAAAGATTTTATATTATATTAATTAAAAAAGCTCATATTATTACATTTTATATTTATAATTTAAAATAGATAAAATATACTAACACTTTCAACTTTTAGCCATAGTTATATGCAGGGTTCATTAGTTGTCTAAATGGACAGTCCGCCTTCAAAAATATCTTTCGTTGGACACATAAGTATTGTTGCTAGTCAACTATCAATATTTCTATTAGTTTAATGACGTGACAATATTTTTAAAAATAATTTTACCTTTCATTAATTTTAAAAATTACCATTATATAAATTATTATTTTTTATTTTTAATTTTTTCTCTTATTCAAAAAAAATTCTAACTTTCCATTCACCCGATGTCGATCAATGCTCATTCCCCAAATGAGCGCTTAGGAAGCACCGATTCGATGCTCCCTAGGCTTGGGGAGCCAAATGCTCCCATGCTTCCCTAAGGAAATCTGGACGAATCTGGCATTCCATTGTCAGATTTGACTACAAGGTGGCCGATTGGTGTAAAGAAGTGTCGCCGGTTAATCTAAGAAAGGAAAAGAATCGAAAAAGAATAAAGGTATTTTAGACATTTCACGTTTAAGCATTAACGTCGTTACAAGGTTGGGGCAGGCTATACATTTCTGAAATTAATGGACCTACATAAAATTATGATCAAAAGTTGAAGGCATCAGTGTATTTTACTCTTTAAAAATATATATAACATATTGAAGGAATAATGCTCAAAATAGCCCCTCAACTATTCAAGAAAATTTAAACAAGTTTTTATTATTTTATTGTGTTCAATCAAATCTGTTTATTTTTATTTTGGGTCAAATAAGCCCTTGTGAATAATAGTTGATTAATTGTCATTAGTCAAAATATCATTTGTCATTATATACGCACATGACGTTGATATGGAAGGTGAAAAATATTATATGATCATATTATCATGTCACATTAAGATATCACGTCATCATCAATTGTAATATGTTAGCATGTCACGTCATCATCAATTATGACATATTAACATACCATTTTAGCGTCATATAGTATAAAATAACAACTGACATTTTGACTAAGTCAACTATTAACCATAAAGGCTTATTTAGCTCAAAGTAAAAGTATAAAGATTTATTTAGCTCAAATTAAAAATAAAAAAACTTAATTGAATGAAATAAAAGAATAAGAGATTATTTAAATTTTTTTGAATAATTTATCAATTTTTTAGATATTATGTTTATATTTAAATGGTTATATTTACGTGCTTTGTTCCTGAAACTTTAGAGTTGTTGGGTTGGGCTTGTCCATTGCTGCAATCCATGTATTAAACAAGAACTCATGGCGGAATAATCAAAACGCTGGACCAAAAAAGAAGTGAAGAAAGAATAATCAAATCTTAGGACTTTAGATCAGACGATGAACTGCACCTTTCCCAAAAAGTTGAGTTATCACAATTTCAAAGATGATTAATTAATGTTTAAAACAAACCAAAAAATTAAAAAAAAAATTGCTTTCATTTGTTACATCTTCAATGGGTAATTCTTGAGTCCGGCCCAAAATATCATCAAAACTTAAGCACGTGAAAGACCAAAAAAAAATTTCCATTTAATGGTCCCCGTTTTCAAATTTCAAGTCTCCCTAATTTTTTAACTTTTCAATGTATATTTTTTCTCAAATTAATATACGCATGCGTTTCTTATTAAATCACATCAAAATAAATTATTAATAAGATTAAAGACATAATATTCAAAAAAATTCATAAATTATTTTAAAAAATTTTAAATAAATTTTTATTCTTTTATTACGTTTAATCAAGTTCTTATACATATATTTTAAATTAAATAGATTTTTAAATTGAAAAAAAAATTGATGTGCAATCACACAATTATGTCGCTATGTATTATAATATGTTAATAACGTTATAAAAATTTATTAGATTCAAAATTAAAAATATAAAAATTTGATTAAACATAATAAAAAATAAAAATTTATTTAAAATTTTTGGAATAATTGAACATTATTTTAAAATATTATATTAAAAATAAATTATAAAATCATTTATTAGTTAATATTCTTCATTTGGCAAAACATTGATCTCAAAACAGTTGTAGCCAAGACGTGGCAGGCATATACTTATTCAGTTGCTTTGAACTTACCAACCGTCCCCAAAAAAAATATAGTACTGGCAATGTTTGTCGTTATAAAGGAAGTTTTAAACAAAATTGCATCATGCACGTAGCTATCACCAGCCGTCCAATCTTTTCTCAAAGACATGATCATACTCTTCGGGTCCCACCAACAAAGTTTTACGACACGTGTACGCTGAAATCAAGCAACAACTGAGCAATTTCGAGTAATTGAGCTCCATGATTTGGAGCTGTAAGAGTCGATTCATTTAAACAGACTAAGCTCTCCTACTATTATTATTATTATTATTATTATTATTTATTAGACTAAGGGATCGTTAAAAGTTACCGTCACGCTTTGGATAGCCTTAGAGAATATAATTATTAAACCTAATTTGGCTCATGGAACCGACACAAACCGTTGATTGGTGATTTTATTATTTGTTTAGGGTTTTTTTTATTACACAAGTGCAAACCCACATTCACCCCTTTATGTCTTTTTATGTTTTGTCTTTCTAGATTGTTCTAATGAACCTCCTTTCTTTTCGTTGTAATAATTCTTCCATTTAAACAATATAAAAATATTTTTTTGGATTATTTTTGTCCTTGATCTTTTTAAAATTATTGAGATTCAATAACTCCTAAATTACATAATGAAAGATATATATTTTTTCCAATGTTATGAATTTCATCTCTTTTTTTTCAAAATTTGAACTTGAAATATCTATAATACATACAAAAAAATATATAAATGTTAGAAAACTTCTTGATTGACCAACATGATCATATTTAAATCATTATATTTTTATTTACATCAAAAAAAATTTTATTATAAATATTAGACAAAATGTTATGTAATACTAACGTAGTAAATTGACATATCATAATAGATGATAATGTGATCTAATAATATGACATAATAACATAATTATATGTGTCACTTTAGTGACACATCAACATTATATAAATATAAAAAATGACAAGTGATATTTTGATTAATAATAATTAATCAATTATTAGTAATAAGATTCTATTGTATTCAAAATAAAAAATATAGAAGTTTGATTCAATATAATAGAAGAATAAAAGTTTTGTTTAATGTTTCTTGAATACTTTAAAGATTTGCTTAAACATTATCCCTTAATATTAATATGATTTATCTAATATGTGCATAAGAATTCTAATTACATCAAATGATTTTTATTAATTTTTTAATAAATTCTAATAGTATTTAGTAATTGATCAATTAATATTATAAGTATATAATTAAAATAATAATTATTTTTTATATTAAAATTATCTTTTATTTATAGACGAAACTTTACATTTACAAAATTTATACTTTTATATATAATTATCATTTAAAATTAATAAAAAAATATTTATATGTAATATACGTGACAAAAAAATTTATGTGATAAAAAATACTAATTTAAATTAAAATCAGATGTTACAACTCTATTATTAAATGATTCTCCAAGTTTTACTAGTATGTAAAGGGGATGCCACAGGGGTATTAAAGCCAAATATTTTAATTACGCAAGTGGTTTTATAAAGTTAGCTGACTGGTTTAGTACTCATCTGTCCGAATTCCATTCAGCTAGTGCTTTTTAAAAGTGGTTAACGTGGCAAATAATTAAATTACCGAAAAGAATGTCAACTTTATGTTAGAAAAATATAAAAACAAATAATCAATCGTAAAATATAACATCTTTAACTTCTAATTATAATTACATGTGATTTATTAATTTTAAAATAGATATTTTATTTGAAAAATATCTTTCATTGAACATACAAGTGTTGTTATTAGTCAACCGTCAATATTTATATTAGTTTGATAATATAGTAATATTTTTAAAATAATTTTATCTTTCATTAATTTTAAAAATTATCACTATATAAATTATAATTGTTTTAAAAAAAAAATTTCTCTCTTATAAAAAAAAATTTCTCTTACAATTCACCAGTCGACCACCCCTCAATCGACTCCATTTGACACCCTCCAAGGGAGCATTGATTTGGAACTCCCTAGGTCAAAGGAGCATCGATATTGTACTCCCTTGTAGAGATCTAGTTGGATATAACATTTCACGACTAGATCTGATCGTAAGGTAGTCGATCGATATAAATGAGCATTACTGATCAATTTAAGGAAAAAAAGTAAAAAAATTATTTTAAATGTTGACTTTTAAATATTAATATCATTTACACATTTAAGATGTAGTATTTATTTTAAAAATTAATATACCCATGTATAATCATAATCAAAAATTTGAAATGTCAACATATTTTACCTAATAATCAAATAATCAGAATTTACGTCTATAAATTCATTAATATCAATTATTCAAACCTTTTCGCCTTGAAGTTATATTTAGCTCTATTATCACAAAAGGAGCAGGGGAATGGCACGTGTTGAATTTTAGTCGAGCATGGCATGACACGTCAACTGCGAATCTTCAATTTTTATTATATTTTAATATAGTTTATCCAAGCAGTAGTAAAAGAATATAATATTTTGCTTTGGTTAATTTTTAAATACATGCAAGAATATGTTATGCTAATTAGTAGTTTAAAAAATACCACTAAAATTTCTAATGCTTGAGTGTAATACCAATATTTTCATATTTGAATTTTATGAAAATTAAATAAAACGAAAAGAAAATGTTATTTTTTTGTGTATTTTAAATGTAATGGACTTTTGCATTTACAAAAAAGAAAATTTATATTCTTTTATAATTTCATCATAATAATAATAATAATAACAATAATAAGTCCCAGTACTCCTTACGTTTCATCATAATACTGTTTTTTGATGCATTAAAAAATAAATGGCAGGGTGAATTCGTCAGATGGGAAAAACACAAATATAGTTTCCTAGTGTATGAAGGGGGTCAACGCTGATGTAAAACCATAAACAACTAAAAAGTAAAACCAGCCAATCATAAGTCGGCACGTATGGCGCACCTCCAATCATAACCCCAACCCGGCTAATGACATGCATGCATGACCATGGTGGCAACATCCAAAAAGAAGGAAAAGGCCATCCATAACGCGTGGGGGACCCACCAGACCAAGGGGGAAGAAAGCCCAAGATCAGCACAAGATATATTCCTCGCACGTCATTGTGCCACGTGTCCTTTAGCTTGTATATATCTATAGCTACCCCCTAATTGGCCTCTTGGAGGTATTTGGGCTTTTTTTTTTTTGTTAGGGGGGAGGGGGACGGGAAAATATCTAAGAGGGAATGCTTCGTGGTGCGTCTTCCGCCAGATATTTCTGGGGCTGCCCGTTCAAACCTGACCTTAAATTCTCCGCCACTGAACATTCCACGTGGCTAACGTATAAGGTGCGATGTTTTCGGCAGGAGCTGCCCCTGGCTTTGAGAGAGGTTTTTCGATTTGGGGCCCACGAGGATGGAATCTAACGCATCTAATTCGTTGCGTGATCTTGTGCACAATGGTTTGTGACCCCAGAACGAAACTCGGTAACTCGTCTCCTTTTAACTCAAATCAACTCGATTGCTTTCCATTTTTCTATTTTCCAAGTAACAATTTTATTTCACTTTTTTTCCCCTCTAGGGTATTCAAACACCCTCATAGTATTTGCTAACTAATAATGGAAAATTATGTGTCATTTTAATTTTATTGAATATCCCAGGAGGAAAATTACTAAGTGGGAACATCGACAGAGTCAAGGTGATGGCGAGTGTCCTCAATTTTTAAATTTTTTATTATATATATTATGATTAATATTATAATTTTTTTTAATTATCCCTCATATAAAATCTTAAATTTATCATTGAGAGGGAATCAAGTATTAACTCTTTGACAAAACTCTCTAAAATCATCTAATCACAGGGTTTAATCATTTAATATTTAAGAAATATATATATATATATGTATATATTAAGCATAAGAAATGTACATACTATTTACAATATTTGGGTTAGAAAATAAAAATATTTGGGGGTGTTTAGTAGATGGTAAGTGAGGGACATTTCCAACAATTAAATTGCAAGGAAGCATGTTGCAGTGTTTGGTTGATGTTTTGAGAATGAGAAAGTAATCCCCCAACAATGTGATTGCAATGACTCTCTTGGAGGGAAAGTTTCTTATCCTCAGTAAATGGAGAGTAAAAAAAAATTATTCCCTAACTTAACCTCTCGACCCTTTTCTACTTCTTCCTGCCTTTTTCACTATCTTCCTTATTGCCTTATTCTCCTTCTTCTCACAACTTGTAGGAAAGATAGCTCGTCATCAGCACATTTGGGTCAAATTTTACCACTAAATCTGAAAATTGGAGAGCTTAGGACCTTAGGTGTTATGAAACCTTAATTCAAATTTTCAAGAAAATTAGAAATGTTTTGAGAAAAATTTATATTTTTGATGTCAAAAATTAAGAGAGAAACATTTAAACGATTTAAAATTAAGAAAATTTATTAAAGAATTGATAGGATTTGAGAGGGAAATATGTTTGAGTGCCGCGGCTATGAGAGATAGAAAGTATTAGGCACGTTTAAAATAGTACATTCAAACTTTTGACAGTGGGTATCTACCTATGGATAGATAGTATAATATGATCTATCAATAGAATTTTCTATTTATCGATGGATTTTTTTTTGAATAATATTTTTTATTTTTAACTTTTATAAGTTTAAGGTAAAAATAAATATTTAGTAATTTTACATATTTTAATATTTAAATAATTAATATAAAAATATTATGTCATTTTTATATTATTATTTATTATTTTAATTGCTTAAAGTTGAAAGTTAAAATTTTATATTAAAAGTTATAAATTTATTCAACTTTTATGTTTTTATACATTAAGGTAATTTTTTCAATTTATAGTACATTCCCAATAAAGTGTTTTCAAATCAAACACTACAATATAATCCTCTAAGTAATCACATTCCCTACAATCATCACTTATCCTTGTTATATCAAATGCTGCAAGTTATATTCCCAACAATCACATTCCCAACAACATACCAAACGCAAACTAAGAGAAGAAAAACAAAAGAAAAATCGATCAAGCAAAGAAAGGGAGTTACCAAAGAGAGAAGATAGACACAAAAGTGAAAAAAAAAAAGGAGGAGATTTCTAGAACTCTAAGCCAATGGAAAACGCCAAAATAGCATGGACATATAATACAAATCCAAAAATGCACTTGAGAGGAAAAGAAAGCTTATTATGAAGAGACAAAAATGGCCCCAGAAATATAGCAATCACCTAAAAAACCATTTTAGGGAAATCAATTTTTTTCTTTGGAATGTTCTTTCTNATGATAGTATTAGTAGAAACACTATCAAATATATCTTTTTAAATATGTCACAAAGTAATAATTAATCCAGTTGTCACTCATTCGATTACGTAGCATGTGCTTTATAATTTTAAATCCAAACTATCAAATTAATTAAAAAATATTTAGATATGAAATATTTAATAACTTAACTTGAATTAAAAATTACTTACAATTGAAGCCTAGTTAAATTGTTTTGAGAGAGAGTGAAAAACACAACTAAGAACTGATAGGAGGAAAGTCATTATAAGTCTCAAGAGTAAGACTTGAATTTTTGAAGAGAGAGAGTTGTTTAGGTTTGGACTTTTTTAATAAAATTTTAAATTATAAAAGGAAATTTTTTTATCTTTCTATGTAGAATTTAAATATTAATATATAAATTATCTTTTAATAAATCTAATTTTTGATAGTAGTTAAATATTATTTTTTTAAAAAAAATTTAAATATGATTAATATATAAATTTTTTAATAAAATTTTACTTTTGACCCCATTTCCTACAAAATTGTAAAAAATTTAATGAGTTCATAATATTATTAAATATATAAAATTCTAAAAAGATAATATAATAAATAAATATATATTTTTAATTTGACACCACTTTCATGAACATGGGTCCGCCCCATGTGTACAAGTAAAAGTGAATGAGTCACAAGGTTGACCTGTAAAGTTTTATATTGTACTAGAATCTGTTGTAATGTAAACTTTGTCTCTAAATTATTTCATGTTTTACATTTATTTTTTTATCAGGATTATTAAAACTAAAAACATATAGTGTTTTTTGACTCATTGAATGATATGAATCTTAAACTAATTATAGAAAGATGTATTGACTAATCGATGTAGCATTCAATTAAAAGGATGTTTAAAAAAAAATGATTGAATATGCTTTTGAATGTAAAGTAAAGCTTTTAAGATGATTACATTATTCTAATCTCTTATTTATTCTTTCTCCATCTGGCAACAGCTTTTTATTTTATTGGAAAAGAAAGTGGTTAGGCTAAAGTTTCCAATAAAATAACAAGAGATTGGATTCATCGTATTACACTATGTATTTACAAAGCTTTTTTGACTCTACAAAAGCAATCAGCATAAAGGTTGCCATTATTTTTCTCTATCGACTACCTTTCGCTCTCTCTTCAAGCCCTAATTGTTTTGCTTTAGTGTTTTTTTCCCCTCTCCTTCTCTTTTAATTTGGTGCACATTGTTAGGGTCATTTTCAATAAAAAATGGTTGGGTATTGAACTTGTAAATAAAAATTCATCTTTGTTTAAAATGCATGTCTTTTGGGTTAAAAACGTAAATCGTGACAATTAACAATCTCTTCCTCTTACTTTTCATGAATTTATTTTAACAAATCACCAAATAAATAAAATTTAATTCTAAAGTCTTAGGATTTCAATATCGACTCACTTAATCATTTTTTTAGTAGATAACGAAAACAGATATAAGTGGAAAAATATTTTTGCTATATATTTTTAATACAAATAAAGTTTGTCATGAAAATTATATCTTATTTTTTGGATGATAAAACCATGTGTCTAAATTTCCAATATTTAGTTAATAACTATTTTACTCAAAAGAATTTTAAACACCAATATATTTTTGTGTGGGAACATGAGAGTCTTGTGTAAACAACTTTAAATAATTAGATTTTTTTATTCACTTTTATTCACTATAAACAACGTATAAATAAAGTTTTTTTATTTAATAGTTTCTTATGGAGAGATTCTACATAAGCACGGAAAATCCATTGGGTTTCATGGCATAAAATTACATTTCCAGCTTTTGAAGGCGGGTTAGACATCCGAAGTCTAAGTGACGTATTTAAGGCCTTTAGTATGAAGCTGTGGTGGCGATTCCAGACTTGCTCTAGCCTATGGACACGGTTTATGCATGCCAAATATTGCACTAGTAGAATTCTGCAATACATTCAACCAAAACTTCATGACTCTCAGACTTGGAAACAGATGGTAGCTTGTTGCCCACACACTGAGCAATACATAAGATGGAAGATTGGATGAGGGAAGTTACTCTTTTGGCATGACTGTTGGATTGGGGATGATCCCCTGGTATGTACTTTTCCTGCCTTTATCTCTTCCATGACACAAGTATGCTATTTCTTTAATAATGGAGAATGGGATATAGAGAAGTTGAATATGATATTGCCAGGAGAAATTGTATCTGAAATTTTGAAAATTCCAATTGATACAACTATTAAGGATATCGCATAGTGGGTACCAATTTCGGACGGTAAATTTTCGAAGAAGACAGCTTGGGACTTAATTCGTCAACGACAATTGTTAAATCCAATTTTCAGGTTTATTTGGCATAAAAATATTCCCTTTACCACTTCCTTTTTCTTATGGAGGTTATTAAACCCGTGGATTCCTTTGGAGATGATATTGAAAACGAAGGGATTCACCTTGGCCTCTATATGCCAATGCTGCAACTCAGAGGAATCACTTATGCATATCATGTGAGATAATCCAGTTGCTAAACATGTTTGCAATTACTTTGAAAAATTATTTCAAATCTATATTGTTAACCCACAAAATGTTTCTCAAATTATATGAACATGGGCATACTCCGGTGACTATATTAAGCAGGGCCATATCCGTACTTTAACACTCGTATTCATGTTTTGGTTTCTTTGGTTGGAAAGGAATGATGCAAAACATTGAAACCTAAGTATGTACTCTAATAGAGTGGTATGGCGAATTATGAAACTCATTCACTAGCTATTTCATGAGAAGCAATTTCAACAATGGCAATGGAGGGGAGATCTACAAATTGCTTCCTTATGGGGATTGTCTTTCCAGAAGGCTTGATTAGCGCCACCACAAATACTATATTGGCAAAAACCTGTATTAGGTGAGTTTAAGCTGAATGTTGATAGTAGTTCGAAATGTAACTTTCAGAATGCGACAAGTGGAGGGATTCTGCGAGACTACACAGGTTCATTAGTATTTGGGTTCTATGAGAATTTTGGAGTAAAAAATTCCATTCAAGCAGAATTATTAGCATTATACAAAGGGCTGATTTTGTGTCGTGACTATGGTATTTCGCGTTTATGGATTGAAATGGATGCTTTGGTGGTGATACAAATGCTTACAGGGAGATATCGAGGATCACATGATAGCAGGTACTTATCGGCTAACATTCAAAACCTGCATAATTATTTCTCTTACAAGTTGTCTCATATTTTTCAAGAAGGTAATTAGGCAGCGGATTTATTAGTGAACCTTGGCTACGAATATCATAGTCTTCAAGTTTTTACAGTGCCGTTTGGGAAATTACAAGGTATATTGAGATTAGACAAAATTGATTTAGGATATGTTTGATTTAAATAATTGTAAAGGAGTAGTATTCCTCATTTTTATTATTGTTATCTTCACTTGTAATGTTCTTTTTTCCAAAATTCTCATAAATCTTTGTACATAGGTAAGCCATTTATCCCCTGCTCCAAAAATTACAGCAAGGGTAATAGTTTCTATTATAGGACTTATATTTCTACTTGATCATGTAATTTTGTAGGTCAGGTTTTGAGCCCCTCCTTACTGTACTTTATTTTTTATTATTAATAAAATAAACACAAAGTAGCTGGACCCTGCAGGAACTTTCAGCATTAAAAAAAAGACATATAAATAAAGTTTTGACATTTACCAAAAACTAATTTAGAGGTGTTTAAGAGTTGAGTTGCTTACTAGACTTGTGAGCCTATCTCACCTCTAGTTGAGTTTGGGTATAGATTCTTAAGCTTGTGTTTGACCTACTTTGACTTGATTATATTATTATATCAATAAATGATATATTTTTAATTTAAAATATTAAATATTTTAATAATAATAGTTAAATTAAAAGTTTGAGCCAAGCACAAAAGTTGACTTTAAAAATGATAAACTTGATAAGTCCAACTCAAACGTGATCCAGTTTGACTCATCAATACTTCTACCACACTTAACAATTTTCTCTTACTTACTTTTAATAAGTTATTTAGAGATGAGTTTACGAGTACGAAGTTTTTAATTTTTTTTAATATATACAATTTATTCTTATCATAAAATTCAAACTTAAAAAGTTGACATGTCAATTATGGGAAGCATTATAAACAAAGTTGGTTAGAGTAATCATAATGCAACATTTGATGTTCATCCCACTAGGTAGTGGGATGATGGTTTTCTTCACTTTGTGTTTTTTAGCATTTTGGGAAGTCAACTCACACTCACCATCATACATACAGGGGTCGGTGCTTCCTTGACCACCAAACCTTTCCCAACTTGGCGACCATTTGATCCACGTTTCCCCTTTCCTCAAACTCCAAATTTGTTAAACAACCAACTTAATATATGCGAGATAGTTTAATTTGGATTTATATATATATATATATATATATATATATATATATTAATTAATTAATTAATGGTGGGAAACAAGATGATCACTTTTTCTTTAAAAATTGTAATTAAAAGCTTATTGTAATCTTTGCTTAATCCCCTACTGCAAATAAATAGAAATTAAAATTCAAAATTCAAGCATTTTCAAGTTCTAATGTGAAAAAATATATATAAAACATGTATAAGATTATTATTGTTTTATATAATGGTGTTAAAATTAAGCATTCCGCAACAAATTTGTTTGTGGAGTTGTTTAGTGTACCAACGTAGACATTGAAATCCAAATGCCTAAATAAAAGGGAAATTTAATCTTTACATAAGTTATATTTATAAATTAAATAATAAATATAGTACATAAAAGACCTATCCATCACCCAAAAGCAATCATAAATTTAGAATACAAAAAAATCGAGTATTTATTTTAAAAAACCATCAATTCGACTAATATTTATATCGATATTACTTATTAATTTTTGTTTATTTGAATACTTTTCTAAAAAACATTGATTATGATTTAAGAAAACTTTTCATAAGTGACACTTGTTTGTGAAATTACGTGAATTTTAAAAGATATTTGGAACATTTTGAAACCTGAGAAAAATTGAGATAGTAAAGAGACGTGGGCAAGAGAAAGGGAAATTGCTATTTTCTGGCGGCTTTGTCAGGGGATTTTCAACTATATTTCGATCAAATTTTGACGAATTTTTCTGATGATCATAGTTTGGTTTGAAAGTTTTCGAAAAATACCTTGACACCAAGTAATTCGAATGTTGAGAATTTTTTTGTCAACAAAGGGTTTTTTTCAATTATTTGTCGACGAAAATGTTTCATCAGTAAATTTACATGTTTTTTGACAAAATTTTTATTTGTACTAAAAAAATTATGTGAATAAATAATGTAAAAAAAAAAAAGTTCAACTAGAAGAAAAAAAAAAAGAGTGTCCCATGAAAAGTGTCATAGTTGGGGCTAATTATACAATAATGTTATGTTTAGTTTACGGAATATATAAAAATAAAATAGTATAGTTATTCTACGAGAATAAAATAAAATAGTTATTACGTAATTTGGTACGACGAATGAAATATAATATGAATAATTATTATAATTTATTGCAATGTTTAGTTGATAAAAATAATTTTAAAATAATAAAAAAATAAAAATATTTTTTTATTAAATATATAATTGTTTATTTTATTTTTTAAATATTAATAATTTATAATTTAAATGTTAATATTTTATTTATAATTTAATCATTAGAATTATATAATATTAAAATTTTATTATAATTTAAATATTATTATGATTGTTTTTATTTTATTTTATTTTCTAAATATTAATAATTTATAATTTATCACAAATATAAATAATTGATAATTTAAATAATATTATTTTATTTATAATTTAATAATTAATATTATAAAATATTAATATTTTAATATAATTTAAATACTATTATGATTATTTTTATTTTATTTTTTAAATATTTATAATTTATTTAAAAAATTAATAATTGATAATTTAAATATTAATATTTTATAATTTAATCATTATATTAATAATTGATACTTTAAATATTAATATTTTATTACAAATTTAATCATTAATATTTAAACATATTAATATTTTATTTATAATTTAAATATTATTATGATTATTTATTTTTAAATATTAATAATTTATAATTTAGTCATTATAGTAATAATTGATACTTTAAATATTAATATTTTATTACAATTTAATCATTAATATTTAAACATATTAATATTTTATTTATAATTTAAATATTATTATGATTATTTATTTTTAACTATTAATAATTTATAATTTAGTTCAAATATTAATAATTGATAATTAAAATATTAACATTTATTATATTTTATTCATTAATATTTAAAAATATGAATATTTTATTTATAAGTTAAATGTTATTATGATTATTAATTTTTAAATATTAATAATTTATAATCTAAATATTAATATTTTATTTATAATTTAATCGTTAATATTTGAGGGTTGTAAATTTTTAAATTTATAAAAGGTAATTTAATCATAATAATTAATAGCTAATACAATAAAGCGAGGTAGGTGTAGTTAAAAAAGAACTTTTACCAATTCTGAGGAATGACTAAAACAAAAGAATGGCTATGGCTATTCTTTGTTAATTTACCAACAACACAGGGAAAGAAATAGTAATTGGAAGTAGCGGGGAATAGCTTACCAAACGTGGTATAAAGAATTTAATGAAATTAGTACGAGTATGAGAAAAAAGGCAAAGCGGCAAGGGAAAGGGGAGAGGGTGAGGATGATGGAAGGAAACAAGATCCAATCATACGGTAGAGGTGCAATGGTTGGCGTACTCCGCAACGTGACATCTTACCAAACCCCTCCCAAAATATCTTCTGACAAAACCAATTAAAAATTTGAGCCCGACCATTCAAAGTTGGACAACACCACCATCTTCTTTTATTATTTTATTTACGACTTAACATGCGATGGCCATCAACGTAATTCTCCCACCCTTGTCGTCTTTTCTATGTATACTTTGTACAGTATAACCGACTTGCATGCATGTATGTATGTTCATGTTATGTCATGCATGCGGGGGTTTGATATGACGTGACATAGGACCCTGTGATGCGAGAGGAAAATATCATTGCCACGTCATCAGCAATCTAAGCGAACAGCCCCTCTAAAGATATCTTCTCTCTCTCTCTCTCTCACCAAAAACTCTACCACCTCTTAAAATTTTCCAAGCTAAGGAAAAATACGTCTTTGCCAAACTGCAGTTTCTTTTTTCCTTTTAGTAATACACTCACATTGTTTATAGCAGAGAGTTAAATCTAAATTAAACCAGGAGAAATATTTAGCCGCTCATACCAAAGCCCAGGTTCTTTCAGTTTCCAACTTCTTCTTCTTCTTCTTGTCTTTTTTTTGGGTCTTTTTTTTCCTTTAACTTTGGAAATTTTCATTTCTGCTTATTATTGTTTTAATTTTTTTAAAAAATGGGTTTTGGGATTTAATCTTAGTTTTTGTTTAGTTTGATGATTTATGGTGTTTTTATATTTGCATTTTTTATCTGTTAATAATTGGTTATTGCTCTTTCTACATGGACTGTCATTTGTAAAATTTGAAGAATTGTTCAGTATTAATCATCAAGTTCATATTTTTATAAACGCTTTGGTAGGTGTGTAGATTATATGTTCTTAGCTTGCTTATGAATCCAATTTCAAGTGATTTGCTTTTTACTCTTACTTTTTGATAAATTTCTTTTTCTTTTTTTTTGGAGTAATTCTGATTATATATTTTCACTTTGTTTTTGCAGTAAGAACATATTTTGATTATCAGTTAAACAGTAATTCACAAGTTTTACAAGGCTTGAGACCGTTAGAGGCAGAGACTTTGTGGAGACTAATAATACTGTTGGAAATTTCCAGTCCTTTTAGAGAGAGATGCAATAGTTTCTCTTGTTGAATTTTCTGCAGGTTCAATACAATTTTATTTTCGTCATTTGATATATTTTTGTGGGAATCCGAGAGCTGCACATGCTTGGGATGTTGAATTACGATATCTTGATTCTTGATTGGTAGCGGTTGCAGAGTGGAAGCTTAGGTTCTGGTGTGTGTTTTGTTGGTTGTTCCGGTGATTGGTTCAAAGGGGTATATTTGGAAGATATATATTGTTCAAGCCACATGGCTAGTCCATCTGAGAGGTGGATTGATGGCCTTCAGTTCTCATCACTGTTCTGGCCTCCTCCACAAGACCCTCAACAACGAAAGGTATCTTAGTTTCTCTCTCTTGGATTTATTTATTGTCCTGTTGTTTGTTTTCTTTGCATGAACCTTTCTGGGTCATTGGATACTAGTTGGATCTTTAAATCTTTTTAAACTTCTTATATTTTCGTTCTTGGTTTACTTGAGAACTTAAGTTGATGAAATAGGTGGCAAAAATCGTAAATGTTTCTGTGTATTAGCTTTAGTAGATGTTGAGGGGAACTTACTTATAATATGGTTCAATTAGAAGCAAAGAGAGGAAGGTTAATTTCCTACCTCCTGAAAAGAAGTAAGGCAGTTTGCATCTTCAGTCATTCTTATTAGATATTAAAGGGTAGATTTTTAGGTGAGAATTTCTTGATCTCACATTTGATTTTGGAGCAAAAATTAATTTGAAATGAGAAGATTAGTTCTATCTATTTCATCTATAATTCATAGGAAGAGTTTACGGCTTAAAACTCCTGACATGGTTGGGGCAGAGACTCTGAGTGATTTTACAAATCTATCACATGCAAGCATTTAATTTTGCTAATAAGCATGAAGCTTCGTTTTCATTTTTCAAGGGAAAACATGAGAAATACATTTTTCTTTCTTTTATTTTTATTTTTTTTATTTTTATTTACTTTGGTAGGTCTATATTTTGGGAGAAAATGCATTAGTAGTATGGTGTTGCCACATTTTAGCACTGAAACGTTGATGGAAGATCTGATTTTAACAGTGAGGCAGAATACTGTGAGCATTTTGAATGTAACCAATTGAAATTTGACAAGGAGGCTCAAAAGATAAATTGATTTATAATTTATTATTATCATTTGAAATATGATAGATGTACTCCATTCCCACAAACCAAAGCATCAACAAGTTGTATATATGCATACATGGATGACAAATAGAATTTCTTATTAGTTTCTTGAGAGGATTTAGAAACTTTTTGGAAGTTGGTTATCAATTATATTCTTGTTGAGGAAAATATGAAATAATACAAGAGGAAATCTTAATGTGTTGCTGCATGGGGATGCGGAATTCATTCTGAAGGAAAGAAATATTTTCTTTTGGTGCACAAGGGGTAAGAATGACAACAGTAGAGAGTTCCTTATCAGAGGGGAATAAGTAGCCAAGATTTCACAGTTGGTACTCTACTATATTATTAATTATTTTTGGCTTTTTAAGTGCAGGGCATGCTAGAGATTGATTTGTTCACATATCTCATAGCAAGCAATGATAAATGAAAGCCCTCTACATGTACTACAGTCAATGGGTTTCAAAGTTCATTCAATCACCTTACTCTGTTTTACTGCAGTCAGGAATCCATTATTACATCCAATATCAACATCTGTTTAAAATTAGTAGTAGGGTAGGTTAGCTATTTTCCCTTCGTCAATCTCGGTTCTCATTTTTGCCCTAGATCTCTAGTTTTAATGTGGAGTTCAGCTCCTAGATGTTCATGGAGCCATCTTAATCATTTGTCTTTTAGAATACATGCAAGGGAATCAAATTGTGAAGCTGCATAATTTTGCTTCTAAATTCACAAATACTCGTTCAAGATGATAACCATATGTAAGTTAATTGAGTTAACATCCTTTGAAGCACAGTCCATGAGAAATTTGCTGTGTAATCAGGGACCTTTTGTTTTCCGTTGATAATTTAAATCAACCTCCAAGCTCCACCAGATTTAACACAATTTGAGTTCGGTCATGTTTTGCAAGATTATATACATGTTTGTGTGTGTGTGTCTGATGATGTTTATAATTCATCAATTTATAAGATTCTTATTAATTTGCTAATGGGTCAATACTTGTTGCAATGATAATAGAGTAAAATTGCTAACCATGATAGTGTGGGTTTAGATCTTGAAGAATCTTACTAATTTGCTAATGGGCCAATACTCGTTGCAGTGATAATAGAGTAAAATTGCTAACCATGATAGTGCGGGTTTAGTTCTTGAGCAGTCATTTTATGCAAAAATGGTAGAGGCAGGACCGTAAATCTTACCTAAGGAACCCACTTCATCTAGACTTATATTGGGTGATGAGTCTTTGGTTCCATTGTAACTTTAAGATGTATCATTGAGCCAAGGATATTATTTCTGTGTGATATCTGCATTTACATCAAGCATCAGTAACTGATTTCAATCAAGTTGGTTGAACTCAAATAAGCATGAAAATTTGTTGTATATCCATTCTACACGGCATTATTTCATGGTCATTCTCCATGAAGTTAAGGAGAATATTTTGGAACAGTTTCTGAATTTAGATTAATTTTCTCATTATGTATTCTTTGAAGATGGCTAAGATTGAGGTTGGTCCAATGTTTGTCTAGCTAAGTAGCATGCTCCTCAAATTAGTCATAGGAAAACACTTTTTTCTGAATTAAAGCGACTTAAGCGCTTGGGTCTGACTATGTAAGTGGACATCTTGGTAGGAGCAAGTCAACTTGTTCTGAGAGCATTTTGGTATAGGCTTCTTGCTAATAGTCATTTATAGGATCTAAGTGGAACAAGTGGGCTTGAATTTTGTAAGAGAATTCAGATGATTATTGGTTATTCAGAAGGGCAGAAATAAAGCTTAAGACTGTTTAGGAGGTTACACTATATAGAGGAGGATTTATATGGAAGGGAGGAAACTTATGATAAAATGTTGGTGACTGGTTATGAAAATACTTACAATTAAATCTGATGGAATGGTAAAATTTTTGTTTAAGCTTCCTCATAGAATGACAAAGAAAGATATTTCTGGAGTAAGGCCAAGCTTGTGTGCTTACTAGATGATTTTTCCTGGGTAAGTGTAGCCATCTTAGGATGTTACAGTTTAGTTATTCTGGGGGATCAAAAAGGTTTATTCGTTGCATCTGTTTTTCATACCTTTTAAATCTGATGAACGGGTGCAAGTCTGGTTTGGTATTGGGCTCTTGGTTTGATTTTTCAATTGTCATTTTGATTTTTGGGGCCTACTCTGATACCATAAAGAAAGGATTGCTGTAGAAGGATAAGTTGGCAGAGTATATATGTTGATTTACTTTTGTTGTTTATATGCATAGATATAGAAAATGTAAAAACATAAAAATAGTGGCCCTCTAAGGTGAAACTATGCATTTACCCGTGTAATATGTTCTAATGTATATGGATATGTCCACAAATATATTTAGAGTTAATTGCAACAAGTGTTGATTGTATCATGGTTTGTTCTTTTATCAATATTGTTGGTATTTAGGGAAAAATTAACCTGAATAAACTCAACTCTTTTTGTTTGACTTTCGCGGTTCCTAAGGCAACATTTTGATATGGAGCCAACTTTGGTGATACCAAATATTGCACTTAGAAACTAACTCTAGAATTCTTTACTAAATGATTCTACTTAGACCTCCAATGTGCAATAGCTCAATGGGAGGAGAGTGATGAAATTTAGCTGTAAGCTCTAATGGCTTTTCCCAGAGTTTATAGGAGTTAATATGCTTGCTTCTATAGTATTTTTGTTGAAGGCAATGTAATGGTCTAATGCCTAAAGCATAGGTCCAAACATTTGAATGTTTGAATTGTTTCATGATTTTGACAGGATGTGAGGGAGCTTTGAGTGTTTTATGGATCAACTACCAGCTTTGATATTAAAATTTTTCTATTGTTTGACCTTCTAAGGAAATTTATCATAAATTAGGTTAAATGGGGTTTTCTTTTGTACTGGCGATTTCTTAATTTTAGCCAAGAAGGTTTCTGTTAATGTATGTTGAAGCTTACTATTAGAAGTGGTTACTGGGTGGTTTAGACTGGGTTTTGGTTGTTTTTGGTTCATTGTTCATCAGACTTAGGTTACGTCAGGTTTAGGGCTGATTTTAGAGTCCATTCAGGTTGGTTGAGTTGGGTATTCCTGGTTCAGAAACAGGTTTTGCCACTTTTACCCTGCTAAGATGACTATTGGATTTGTATTTGGGTTTGGTTTGAGTTTGGACCATTGGGTCTTGAGGCTATTGCCTTTTGAAGTCATTTCAGGATGGGCAGGTCATGTAGTTGGCTTTGCTTTTGCCATCTCTACCTGCTGCCTTGTGAGACAATCCTGTTGAATATACCTAAACTTCGAACATCATGTTTATCTTTTCAATCTTCTTCTGTACCTCTTCAAAGTGATTAAAGCTTATTATGGAGGCACTGGATGGGTTGTCTATGATCTATTGAGCAAGGAGAATATCTTGAAATAGAGGTTGAAGGATTGTTAATGGTGGTTTAAAAGAGAATATGGTGTAATTGGCTTAACAATTTGAAGAGGTAGAGGCCAAGCTGTGAAAATTTTGGCTTTAGTAATGACAAGGGTTATTTAATTTGCTAGATGTGCTTGAGGGCTCATTCTGAAGTTAATAGATATAACTTTATTCTGTATATATCATATTGTTTGAACAGCGAGCATTTGTATAGTATGAATGTTTTATAATAATTTTGAGTTAATCCATCCGTGTCTTTTTTGTTCTTTGAATTTACATGATCATCTCTTGCTATTATAAATTTTACATTTTGCATTATGTTTCCTCTTGTTTAGGTTCAAATTACTGCATATGTTGAGTATTTTGGTCAATTCACATCAGAACAATTCCCTGAGGATATTGCTGAGGTATGATTATTTTGTACAACTATTTCGCATCCTGCAGATCATGAAAGGAAATGGGATTTATGCATGTAAACAAAATTTTCTTATTCTTGTAACAGCTTGTTCGCAACCGCTATCCTCACAAGGAACAGCGCCTTTTCGATGATGTTCTGGGTATTGGCTCTTTCTTATTCTGTACTATAGCACAATCATCTATCACAATTAGACCTGAAATTAAAATATTAAAAAAAAAAACATTTTAACTTCAATTATAACTGGAGAATGACCAGTTTTGTGAACTTAATTGGTTTGCAGCAATGTTTGTTCTTCACCATCCGGAGCATGGGCATGCTGTTGTTCTTCCTATTATTTCATGCATCATTGATGGTACACTGGTGTATGATAAGAGTACCCCTCCCTTTGCTTCATTCATCTCCTTAGTCTGCCCAAGTAGTGAGGTAATAGACAAAAAGTTCATCTGGCAATTCCACATTGTTTTTCATGCAATAGAGAAGATTGTCGTTGCTCCACAAACTACATTTGTTCCTGCTCTTCTTTTTATTTGTTACATTCTTAATAGCTCTCTTTTATCTAGTTTGTTCACTAAAAAAGGGAATTATTGAGGTTGACCAAGAACATAACGGCATTTATTTGTTTAATTTTTTTTGCAGAATGAGTATTCTGAACAGTGGGCTCTGGCATGTGGAGAGATCTTGCGAATTCTGACTCATTACAACCGTCCAATATATAAGATGGAACAGCAAAATAGTGAGACAGATAGAAGCAATAGCAGTGGCCAAGCTACGACAAGTGAACCTGTAGATGGTGAACCATCCTTTCATATACCTTTGATGCAACAGGAGAGAAAGCCTTTAAGGCCCTTATCTCCCTGGATTACTGATATATTGCTTGCGGCACCTTTGGGTATCAGAAGCGATTACTTCCGTTGGTGAGTACTTTTCTATTATAGCTTAGTGTTGTCCTTTCTAAATAGTTTGAAACATCAATTGGCATCTTTATAGATAGAAGCACCTGAACTTTGCAATACCTATGTAGAGCATGTTGGTGGCTGCATTATAACTTTGATTGTTATTTTCTATTTGTGATTCTGACTGTTTTAGTAACGGAGAACAGATATAACGAGCTGAAAAGTTTGCTTCATAAGGTTGACCAAATACAAGCAATGAATAGCCATAGGTAGAAGGTAGGGAACTGTAAGAGTAGCATATTTTCTAGTGTCCCAAAAGTCTACATAAAAATCCCTATTTAAGAACAATAATTACTGCCACTGCAACTGTTCTTGTGAAGCTTATTAAATTCCTGTACCCTAGTAAACCTTAAGGCAGGCTTCCGACTTCAAGAAATAATGAAAGAGCTAACAGTCTGCAACAGTTGATGTAAACCTCTTGAAAGCAATGCCAAGTGGTCATTAGAACTACTTCTGTCAGCATAGACTTTTGTTACAAATGATTCTTTACATTTGGTAACAATTGATAGTCTTTGTTCTCCTTTCAGACTCTCTTCCAGCCACCAAGTTCTCTAATCTGTTTTATTTGATAACAGGAGTTCTTGATATTTTCCAATTCCAACAAAGTTATCATGCAATCTTAAATATTAAAATGTATTAGTATTGTTACCCAACCATCATGCCCTTTTCTCTAGTATTCAGTATCTCTTAAATTGATTTTGATTGTAATCAAGGGCCAAGATTGTTTTCTTCAATCTATCCTTCATTATCTTATTATTTCAATCCTTCCCTTTTCAACTGATGCTCTTCATTCCATAAGCTTCCCTGTTGTTGCTCCATTTAGCTCTGCCTTTGCAATATTCAGCTTTCACTTCTTAGATAAAATCACTTTGCCATGAAGAAATTTCTCATACAAAAATAAGAAGAAAATACAAAAACTGAATGATCTCCATAACAACTGCTGTACATTTTACTGAGGTTCTTCTGATACATTTATACTCAACTGTAGCTTGTTTTGGTGATTATTAATGTAAAAATGAATCAGCATGTTTGTAGCTCTTGCTGGTCCTTGAGATTTAATTTTGTTCCACTGCTGATAGATTTTGACTGTGGAATGCTCTTGGTTTTGAATTGCTGAGAGGAGCTGACAGCCTATTAATAGTCTTGGAAAAAATTTCAGCTTATGACAAAGGCCCTCTAAGTTTCTTCCTTTGAAGGCTTGTGAAATAATTGAGGGAATAGATCCGTTTTAAGGAAGTTAGAAATTGAAAACCAAGCTTGTTTACACTTCTATTTAGCAAAATCAAAAGTAGAAATATGCTGATAGTAAAGATTGCTATTTTACTGTTCTCAAATGAACTACATGGGAGTTTGATGCAGTTGACTAAGACTGACCTGCTGTAAGTGTAATGATGATTCAATTCATGGAAGTTTTAAACACTAGAAAAAAAAAAAAGCTCATGGAATCAAGCATGCCTCATCAAATGCCCTCTGGTGGCAATTGTTTCAATAATTTTCTCATTTTAGATGATGTCTTTTGGTACATATGCAGGCCATTCAAGGATGTTATGAGACAGGGTTTTGTGTTGATTTAGAGACTGGCTTTTTTACCTGGGGCATTTCTGGTGAAATGCAGTGTGAGTTTGAAAACAGTATTGGTTGTTTGGGTGTTGAGGCATGACATGACATATGCTAGTAATATGTTGCCAGCTTATTTTCTTTGAATAGGCTGCGTAGCTGGTCAGCTTGTAATTTCTTATGTGATAATGTTATTAATCTGCAGTTCTTCTTTGACAGTGAATCCACTGTAACAGTTGCTTGAAACAGGCTATTAGTTGGAATCATCTTTAGGATTTTTTGAGCAAGTTAGAAGTACCAAATGTTTTTGTGCTTTGTAGATGGGAAATGCTAACTTCACTTTTTATTTCATTTGTAATCAGGATATAATTGAGTGTCTACTTATTTATTTATATTTTGAAAATACACATGTTGGGAGACAATATTTGTTGATTTAACTTCGTTGATTTACTGTTAGATACATACATACAGACACACCCATGCTTAGGATGCCATTTGTAATTGATGACCTTGGGCACCTTTCCATTTTGCAGAAGCTTCTGGTTGTTCACATTTTTTATAGCATTTATCATGTTGCATTATACAATTAGTTATAAATGTCAGCATTTCTTTTAGGGCTGGTTGGTAACTCTTTTTGGTCTCTTTCCCTCCTAAACTTTTTGCCTAGGTTTGAATACTGGACATAAGATTTTCATTTGCATCGTGTATGGAAGGTGTGCTGTTGAGTTATAGGGCCTTTTTAAGAAGAGTTAATCAATGGCAACTAGCTAGTAGTACAATTTCTCATATAACTGCCATTGAGTTTTCATGCTCTTCTGTGATTTGTTCTATATGAATGGATCTCACTGTGTAGAGCTTTATGTGCTTATTACTGAAGCTTACAGTCCTTTACACGTGTTAACAGGTGCAGTGGTGTTATGGGTAAATATGCAGCTGGAGACCTCAAGCCACCTTCAACTGGTTAGTTTTGTATTTTCTGCAAGAATATATGTTGTGATTTTGCATCCTATGATTCTGTTTGTGACCTTTAAGTGAACTAGCTTTTGTTTAACATGCTTGCATGTGAGCATTTGTGCCATTGATGCATTTCTTCAAACTATAAATTTAGGTTCAGGCACAGGCATTTGTGCTATGAACTTGTTTCTTTAAGCAGGAAATCCGGGTTTTAAATATGAAAATTTTCAAGATTTATCATAACGTATTATGAAGATATTACCAAATAAGTCAAGCCTTCAATTATTTAGTTGAAAAAGTTGTAATAGACATGAAAAATTAGAGGATATAGGAATATAAGATTAAGGTGAAAAGCATACATATTTTGTGTATGTGTATGCATGGTACATATATACGCTACAACCAGCATCAACAACAATTAAGAACTACAAATCTTATTAGAGTTAGAAAATCCTATAAATCAAAATTCGGTTACAAGTGATAGGATCTATCTCTCGCTTCATAATCAATCAACTATAGCTATAATGGCAATTGATTTTGTAAACTATGTTTTTTCTAGTGGGAAGAAGTAATTTAGGAAATTCTTTAAGGTAGTAAAGGAGTATATACTTTGTTCTGTAAAGAGTAGATGCATGTAATGGTTGATAAGTTGATAGTTGCTGTTTGTCTTAAAATTGACAGTCTAATGAATGGAATCTTGTCCTATTGATGTGCTAGGCCTGGGCAATAGTGGGTTGTAAAATGACTTCAGATAGATATTCTTTCCATTAGAAAAGATTATATAAAGATAATTATGATGAAGTGGTTATTGCTTTCCAGGATATTGTCTTGGCAGTATTGCCAAAGCGAACCTTTATGCAAATTTTTATTTGTGGAGCAGGGTGAAAGTTCCTGTCTTAATCTTTTACCTTGAAGCTTAAGGCATAATTGAGAATATGTTCTGTGGTTAAACTCGTCATGGAAGTGTCATTAGTGGCCTTACTAGTTACTCTCTAGTTATAACATTTCGATTTAATAATATGATGATGCTAATTGATGTGAGAGATTTATAAAATAGACCCGGAATTATTGATGAATTAATGTGTGGGTTGTATGTCAAGATATGGAAATAAAGTTTCTCTTATGTCGGGATTTATTTTTTCTAACCATCAGTAATAAGATATTTTAGGCCTGATGACTCATCAATTGACTATTGTTTTTCAATAGCTTCTTCTCGTGGATCTGGCAAGCATCCTCAGCTTATGCCATCAACTCCAAGATGGGCTGTTGCAAATGGTGCTGGTGTCATTTTAAGTGTATGTGATGAGGAGGTTGCACGCTACGAGACTGCTACTTTAACAGCTGCAGCAGTCCCTGCACTTCTACTTCCTCCCCCAACAACAGCTTTGGATGAGCATCTAGTTGCTGGGCTACCAGCTCTTGAACCGTATGCACGTTTATTTCATCGGTAAATTGCTGAACCTTCAAGAGTTCTTGAACAACTTTGCTCAAGGATATTTGTTTTATAATTGGTGTACATAGTTGTAGCTTGTAAGATTTGTGTTTTGCCATTTATACAGGCATTGAGCAAAGCACTTTCAGAATTATATCTTGATATGGGTGTTTGTTTGAATAAAAATTTCTGTCTTCTTTTAAGAAGGGGTAGAGTTTAGGTTGGGTGCGGAGTGCGATGTAAGTGTGCTTTTGGATTTGTGCACCTTCTATCCCAAATTGACTTGGCCCACAATTTCATGAAACCCTTTGACTTCTTTTTAACGTTTAAACTTTAAGAATTTCTCTAGTACAAAAATCTTTTATATTTAAAGCAAATATGTAAGAAATAACTTATATTATCTGTTTTGGATAAAGAGAAGCTAGGATTTTGGGCTGTCTGGAATCTGTAAGGTAGTATCTTAGGATGTCCCAAAGTGCAAATGGGACATTCCATTTAGGATAGGAGTGTTTATCAAATGCAAATGATGTTAGTACACAAAAGAACAACATTGATGAATATATGTGCTTGATAATGGTCATTGATAAAGAAAATAAAATGATCCCATCCTTCAGTGAAGTAATTTGTGAATTAGATTGGTCTTTGTTTAAGGTTTTGGAAAATGTTAATATGTAGATGAATGCCCAACATGTCTAGTTGCGACTGGGTTTAAATGTCTGCGATGACGTAGTTTTCCTCTTTTTTCCTCAATTTTCTCTTATTTCCTGATCAGGTACTATGCCATCGCAACTCCAAGTGCCACCCAAAGACTCCTTCTTGGACTTCTAGAAGCACCGCCATCATGGGCTCCAGATGCACTTGATGCTGCTGTACAGCTTGTGGAACTCCTTCGAGCTGCTGAAGATTATGCTACTGGTATAAGGGTGAGTTAAATGCTTTTCACTGCATATATTTGAATATGCAATGGCGCTTTCTGATTATCAAACTTGATTGTGGTGATGCTCACCTGCCTTATTTTGAATTTTGGTAATCAATATTGTGAGATCCAGGAGGAATTCATGAGCAATGAGCTTAATAAAATTGCAAAATTTGTCAGCATATGTTGTTCAACCGCATTCTAAACCAAATTACATGAAGGTGCTGGCTAATATAGTTGATACAGTCCTTAATGAGATTAATATGAATAAGAATGATTAGTGGTTGTATCAAGGACTTGGAATCAAATCTTGTCTTTAGAAATATTTTGGGGGTTTTCAGTGATGGAGGGTCACCCAATTTGTTGCCCCTCCATTGACCTAGGAAAAAATAATTCTTGTTGGTCAGAGTCTCCATTAGTTAAGTATTACATTTCAGCTTGGCTGACCTATAAAAGCATGAGTTCAAGGGGGTCTGCCTAGTGCTTTTGAAAACAGTTCGTTTTCAGCTTTCTTAGGTTGACATTTTTCAAAAATCAATTATTAATCCATTATTGGTAAAATGTGCCCACCACCATGAATTCATGTAATCCTCTCCTTAATGGGATCATCAAATGTTGATCAGTTTCTCAAGACCCCTTAAAGTATTTGAAGTTGTACTTAAAGCATGAATATGTTGGATCATGATTCCATTCACGTCTTATTAAAGTTTAATCACATAGAGGAGCAAGATAATCACTATACTGAAGGCTCTGCTGGACTACTAACAATTTTTTGTTTTTCTACCACTGAAATCTGATGGAATATAAAGTATCTATGGATAAGACCTATGAATCTTACCAACATTAAATTTCATGGTTCTTTGATGCTTTCTGACCATATTTGGTTGCCCAAAATTGATATATGGAGGGAAGGTAGGGAAGGGTGAATAAAGATTGTGAAATGTGAAAGAAAAAGCTGATTAGGAACTCACTGAATCTGATTTTGAAAATTTTCTTTCCTTCAACTCCCTCAGAAAAAGGAAAACTAAAATGATTATTTTAAAAGTTGCTCACATTACATGTTAAGTGTGCTTGGTAAGGGAAGATTATCATGTTAGGGTTTCAGATTGGGGTGGAAAGTTCACAAAGGCTTCAGGTTAACAGTATAGATGGTTACTAGATTGTTAGGGAAGAAAATGAGGTCACGATTTTTTTTTACTGCAGTAGCCAAAAAACAGTACAGGTTTCATCAGTGCCTTTGGTAAAAGGTTGCTACTGGATTGTAGAAGGTGGTTAGGGGTTCAATGGCTAAGATTTTAGAGATAAAATTATGAGCTCTTATGAAAAAGTGTTGAATAGGTATTTCTAGATGCAGGGGAAAAGTGTTGTGTGCTTTTGTTCTTCATAAAAGCATAGTCATTCAAGGTGGCTGCATTTATATAACTATGTATGGAAGCTAAACATCGCTATTGTTAAGTATCCAACTTAAAACTGGTTGGCAATAGATGGAGAGGCCATCCTGATTACAAGGCTGCAACAAATGCTAAACTTGGCCAATGTGGATAGCACTTAACAGTTATGATACCCACTGTGTTTTTAAAACACCTATGACATAGTCAATTTAACCTGATGGCTTTTTAGGTGAATGTTGTTGTGGTGGAGAACAATCTTCGTGAATGTCAGGAAAGTAAGTCGTGCAACATACGCACTCCTTTGGAGTTCTTTATGAGGAAGCAGTCTGTTCTAGTAGCAATTGTTGATTAGTGGAATAACATATAATTGTCTTGAAAAATTGATGCAAATATGTTTTCAGCTATTACCATTCCATTTCTCATAGCAAATTGCTTTTATTGTTGTTGATGTAGCTTCCACGAAATTGGATGCATTTGCATTTTTTGCGTGCAATAGGGACTGCAATGTCTATGAGAGCAGGTATTGCTGCTGATGCTGCTGCAGCTTTACTTTTTCGCATACTATCACAACCTGCACTGCTATTTCCTCCACTAAGGCAAGTTGAGGGAGTGGAAGTTCAACATGAACCTTCTGGTGGTTATATTTCGTGTTACAGGAAGCAGGTATTAGTGGTCAACCTCAAAATTTTGCATTTATCTTCCATTCTTTAGTTTTTACGTTTCATTTGCTGTGAAGCAGTTCATATGGATGGTTATATTCATGCAATAATGCATGTTGACAATTACTGAAAATTATCTCAAAATTATTGTTCATCAGATAGAGGTGCCTGCTGCTGAAGCAACTATTGAAGCTACTGCCCAAGGGATTGCATCAATGCTTTGTGCTCATGGACCGGAGGTGGAATGGAGAATTTGTACTATATGGGAAGCTGCTTATGGCCTGATTCCATTGAGCTCTTCTGCTGTTGATCTTCCAGAAATTATTGTTGCAACCCCATTGCAGCCTGCTATACTATCATGGAACCTATATATACCTCTTCTTAAGGTACTGGAATACCTCCCACGTGGAAGTCCTTCTGAAGCATGTCTCATGAAGATATTTGTGGCCACTGTTGAAGCAATTCTCCAGAGAACTTTTCCACCTGAATCCTCCAGGGTGCAAACCAGAAAAACAAGATACAGCATAGGTTCTGCCTCCAAGAACCTTGCTGTGGCTGAGCTTCGTACAATGGTCCATTCCCTCTTTTTAGAATCATGTGCTTCTGTAGAGCTTGCTTCACGCCTACTTTTTGTTGTCTTAACTGTGTGTGTTAGCCATGAAGCTCAATTCAGTGGGAGTAAGAGACCGAGATGTGAAGAAAGTTATCCTCCTGATGAGGGCATTGAGGAATCACAGTCACCATCAGAAAGGCCGAGAGACATAAAACCTAGAAAAACAAAAAAACAAGGGCCTGTAGCTGCATTTGATTCTTATGTGCTGGCTGCTGTTTGTGCTCTTGCGTGTGAGCTTCAGTTGTTCCCTTTGGTTACAAGAGGAAGTAATCATTCAACTGCTAAAGATGTTCAAGCTATAGCTAAGCCTGCAAAGTTAAATGGATCTTCTATTGAGTATGGCCATAGTATTGACTCAGCTATTCATCATACTCACAGAATCTTGGCAATTTTAGAGGCACTTTTTTCTCTGAAGCCATCTTCTGTTGGCACCTCATGGAGTTACAGTTCAAATGAAATAGTTGCTGCAGCTATGGTTGCAGCTCATGTTTCTGAACTATTCAGGCGGTCAAAGGCTTGCATGCATGCACTCTCTGTCCTAATGCGATGCAAGTGGGACAATGAAATTTACACCAGGGCATCATCATTATATAATCTCATTGATATTCACAGCAAGGCTGTTGCATCCATTGTTAACAAGGCTGAACCATTAGAAGCACAATTGATACATGCACCTGTTTGGAAGGATTCCCCCGTTTGCTTAGATGGAAGAAAACAAAACAAACGTACAAATACCACTTGCTTTGATCCAGGGCAGTCATCTGCTTCAGAATGTGAAGATTCAACTCATTCAGACAAGAATCTCAGATGTGAGAGAGTGTTAGCATCAGATGAAGGCTCAGGAAATTCCTTGGGCAAAGGAATAGCAAGTTTTCCTTTAGATGCCTCAGATTTGGCCAACTTTCTCACAATGGACAGGCACATAGGATTCAATTGCAGTGCACAAATTCTTCTGAGATCTGTGCTTGTGGAGAAACAAGAGTTATGTTTCTCCGTTGTTTCACTATTGTGGCACAAGCTAATAGCAGCACCTGAAACACAACCAAGTGCCGAAAGCACATCCGCCCAACAGGGATGGAGACAGGTAATCTGATATGTTTCATGCTTCAGAGAATTAATATTTTAAAATCTATTTATCATATTATTATCACCTGATTAAAAGCAATAGAAAATTCTAGTATAATGTTCATTATTGAAACCAATCTTTTGAAATCATTTTTTTTTAAAGTACATGTTGAAAACAACACATGGGCTATATCAGTTGAAATAGTAAATAGGTTGAAAATTTTGTTTCACTCAGTATTTTGCTATAGTGCTCTTTTCTGCATGAATGCATATTTCGTTTAGACTTCGAGTCTAGTTGCATTAGCTGTCGATAGGTGGCCTATGAAATCTTGACATGGGCCTTCCACCAAGGGACTTGGCTCCTCTCCATTATTTTTAGGACCAATACTTCTAACTATGGATGTGATGATGAGTGTTAAAAGTTATAGGTTCAAAGGTATTGAAAGGATCTCACTCCTTTAATAAGACAGAACTTGTGCACTATACAGTGTATGATGAGCCACAGTATACCCCTACTATGAAAGATGTATATCGACAAATCATACTCCATCAAACATGCCCTCCTGCATTATACTGTAGTGTTACAACTTTTAAGAAATCTATTACATACTTAAAGGCTTCCTCATTCTGCCACATGTAAGCTATAGAACAATGGCCATGTTTTCAATCTCCCAACCCATGTGAGTCAAACTGTGCAAAAGAAAAAACAAGAGCCCATGAGTCAGTCAAACTCAAATCTCTTTTGCCCATGAGTTAGTGAAGCCATGTTTTGAACCTGGGAGTTTTAGACCTCTGTCAGTCAAATGACGCCCAGCCTTAAAGAAAGGATTTCAAATCTCTGACATGGCTTCTGAAATATGAGTAATAAAAAATTGCACTCCACCGTGTTGAGGTGGGTACATTTCTCTAGTATAGATAATAGTAAAGGGTTCGCACAATGCAGCAGCTGTAAAATTTGTTTTTTATAAGATAGGCAAATATTTCTCTTTCTCTTTTTATAATGTGTAAGAGAAATTTTGGTGAAGGAAAATAATAAAAATTGATTGACCAAATCAATCTTTGGTCTCTGTTTCTGTTCTATTTATTACAAATCATATATATTTTATATAATTAAAAAGAAAAAAGAAAGGAAGCAATAAATGGAAGGAGGAAAAATGGAAGATAAGGGGAAAATAAGGAAAAAAAAGTATAAATTATGTTTTTGTTCAATTTTTTTCTCTTTTTACGTTTAACCCAATGTTTTTAGTTTTAACTTCTTTCTTGTCCATTTTTCTAGCATATTTTTCTCATTTTCTTTTCTTCAATCTCCTAATGTACTGTTCTCTACCTATAGCTCTTCCTCACCCCTATCCCCTTTCTCCTCATTTCCCAGGTGCCAAAAAATTATAAATAATATAAAAAAAATAGAAATACTTTTAGTACAAAAAAATGAAAGAAAAAAAAATCAAAGAGACCATGTGTCAACCAACTATTTGTAGTCTTTTGGTTTCATATGGTTATAAATTTATTTATTTATTTTTGAAACACGTTTTTTAAGAATGTATGAAATTTTGATGGCTGCCTGAATGTTAGACTAAGCCTTTCGTTAGATGCATTTTGTAAATTGAATGAACTGTTTTCTCTACCCCATGAGCCAGTTGTCTGACTTGGTTTCTGTACCAGTTTGGAAAGGATACAATATCAATATAGGGGTTGCAATTTGTGTTGGTGGGTCATGTCAACAAATGGGTATAAAAGGATATAGATCAACCAAACACAACCCATTTGACTAATTGTGTCATAACCCTCAATACAAACACACTCTGTTTATCAAACAAGGAACACAGCATGACCTGTGTAACATGTTTGATAAATAAGTCACATCAGTTTGGGTTAACAAGAACTTGACTATTTAACATGTTTAATTAGATAGGTCCTAAATAGGTAATTTCAACATGATTATATTGTTCTTTTTGTACTAGTATATTATCCTTACATTTCTATGGATATTACTTAATGACTGAGGTCTTATAGACATTGGAACTATTAATATGTGTCAATTTTGGGTTAAGCAGGTCAACCTAAATATTGCATGGTTATTTTTATGCTACTCGAGTCAATTTGATTTTGACACAAATCTGTTAAATACTAAACCTGCAAACTTCACATTGGGTTGGAGTTGTGTTTATGGGTACTGTTACTTATTGCCACCTTGAGTATCCAAGGTCATACAGGGTCTTTTTCCTTCAGATGTTGAAGGGGCTGGACTGATTCCATCCAACTTTTAGAGAATGCTGGATAGTTTCTTACATTCTAGATACTTGCCTATAGTGTTGGGTTGTTTTTTTTACTCACAGTTCCACATTTGTGTAAGGTGTAGCATTTTGAAGCCCTATAATTCTTTTACACCAATCTTTGGTTGAATGCATAATGCATTAAATAGAGATGCGAAAGAAATCTTAGGTATAAGCTCATTTTTTATGGTATTGGAAAATCCATTGTGAATAGAAAACAGAAATTAATTTCTGTGTAATCCATATGTTAGTATGGTGCTGCTTCAAGTCTTCAAAACTTCAATAGCATTGTACTATGTCGGAGTGTGAAAGTATTTGACTGGACATATTTTATCTTTTCAAAATCCATAAAAGAAATTCACGTTGACTGATGTTATAAATGGTTTTTTATTTTTAAACAGAAATTGTGATTCGTTATACTTGTGTGGTTTGGGTACATTCTGCGATGCAAATATATTTTAACTGAGACTAATGAGAGAGTGCATTTGAGAACAGTTGACACAGTACATCTGTTTTCCCTATGGTTCATCTGTAAATTCATCAGTATAATTTCATTGCAATGTATTTGTCTGACTACCTTGGATGGAATTAGGTGGTTGATGCATTGTGCAACGTCGTATCAGCATCACCGACAAAAGCAGCCACAGCAGTTGTTCTTCAGGTCCAGATTTTGTTCATCTTGTATATATTAGTCTAAAATTAAGAAGAGGAAACATCCTGCTTTTCTTTATGGCGGCTGACTTGAACACCATATGTTATGTTTAAGGTGACACCAATTTGTAATTAGGGTAATAAAATCCAGATCTATCATTTATGATACAACACCTCTGGATAACGGGATGAACTGTCATCTGGATGGTGTCCAAATCAGCAGCCATAAATTGCCTTATTGTCTTTTTTTTTTTTTGTTTTTTAACTTTGTTTTCTCTATTTGTTTGGTCATTTTTATGGCCTTGTGTTCTTGTCAGGCGGAGAGGGAGTTTCAGCCTTGGATTACCAAAGATGATGATCAAGGCCAGAAGATGTGGAGAATCAACCAGCGGATCGTGAAGTTGATAGTGGAACTAATGAGAAATCATGATAGCCCAGAATCCTTGGTAATTGTGGCTAGTGCCTCTGATCTACTTCTACGTGCCACAGATGGGATGCTTGTTGATGGGGAAGCTTGCACTTTACCCCAGCTGGAGGTACTGTCTCAAATTATTGTCTCTTATAATTTGTCATTCACCAATCACCAGTCTTTCTAATTGAAGGTTTGTGATATTGTGAATCAAATGTATTCTGTTGTTCTCAAAGCTTTGTTAATATCTTTAGTTTTTATCTTAAAATGGCAGCTGCTGGAAGCAACAGCTAGAGCAGTTCAGCCAGTGTTAGAGTGGGGAGAATCTGGACTGGCAGTTGCAGATGGACTTTCAAACCTGTTAAAGGTGAGCAATTGCCCTTTATTGGCATAGTCAATTTGATATACTCTAGAGTGAAACAGAGCGAGTAGAAAAGGAAGAAGTTCTTTCTTCTTTCCCTTGATGTCGCTGCAAGATCTGTGCTGATGTGATCTTTAATCTGTCAATACATGCAGTGTCGTCTACCAGCTACAACTCGATGTCTTTCTCATCCAAGTGCACACGTTCGTGCTCTCAGCACATCAGTCCTTCGCAATATTTTGCATGCAGGTTCAATTAAACCTAATTCTAAGCAGGTGGAAATAAATGGCATCCATGGTCCCTCTTACCAGTACTTTAGTGTAGGTGTCATTGACTGGCACACTGATATTGAAAAGTGCTTAACATGGGAAGCTCATAGTCAACTTGCAAGAGGAATGCCTATACGATTTCTGGATACTGCTGCCAAAGAATTAGGCTGTAGTATTTCTATATAACATCAATTAACTTTTCTTCGGATTATCAGTGTAAGTATCTTTTTCTCTTGAAGCGAGACAACAAAGAGGAATAGACTTTTTCAAGTGGGTTGAAGGATATGGGTATGGGCAGAAATGTACCTCTTCAAATAGTCCTAGGAATGAAGCCTTTGAATGTCATGGTATTGTTCAAGCAAAAGGATGGTGTATGGTGAACTGCCTCCCTGAGGTTTCATGTGTCTAATCTGACTTTGCTTTAAGCTTAGCTTTGTATGATATAGGCCCAGGTTTCAATCTATTGTTTGGATTCAGTTAACTTGGACAGTTATTCGGTTAGCATGGAGTGATAAACCCATACAGCTTCTGCTCAGTTTCAATTTCGGTTTCTTCCTGTATTTCAGTGCTTTGGATGTATGGCTTCCTGTGTCCTTCTCTTGCTGGTAATATTACAAAATACTTCACTCAAATTTCTTTTTTTAAACATTGCTACATGCTAAAACAAACATAAATACATGATAATATTCTTCTTAAATTGAAAAATGTATATTTTTAAAATTTTATTGTAAAACAACTGGGTTTCCTAAAATTATTAAAAGAAAAAATCCGAAGTTGGAGTAACAAGGAAGATTGCTTGTCATTAAAAATAAAAAATATTTTATGAATCTAAAAGAAGAAGTTTTGGCCATACAAGGACAACCCAAAAAGAAAAATCAGATAAATCTAAATCTTGTCCCGAGATGAATAAGAATTAAGAGCCCCTGATACAAGGTTACCTCCAATATTACCCATAAAACCACATTATTCACTATCCACGAGTTCTTCAAATAATCCATCGGAATTTTTCATTATGTTGTTTACATTGAATGCTTTAATGTTGCATATTATATTAGGCATTAATACCAATTAAGTTTGATGCTTATTTTATTGTTATTTAATGCTCAAAACAATTTATTAGAAAAGATGAGAAAATGGTTCTTTGAAAATTTTCTAAACATAAAAAATTACAAAAAGAAAAAATATTGTGTGGTTTGAGGTAGAATAAATTTGCCCCAAGTTTAAAGCTTGTCACAGTCAATTATCCTGTGTTTTTTTGGTAACATTTTTACTGAACAAAACCATAAGGAACAAAAGTATTAAACAGGTCCAAACCCAGACAAGAAGTATGGCAAAAAAGCAAAACAGAGATTAAAGAATAATTATAACCCAAAATGCTGAAGGAGAATCACACTGTCAAAACTGTAAGTGAAAGCACATATCAAGAAATTTTTTACCCTTTTGACAAAAGATGTGGAGAAAATGATTTAGTACATGTTTGGCTTAGCTTTTTTTTTAACTTATCTATCTCTTAAAAGTAAAAGTCAGGTCAAATATGATTTTTTGAGAAGCTCTTATTTTTTTTTAAGAACAAATTTTTTTAAAAAAGAACTTAAAAAAAAAACTCCAAGGAAGAGCTTTTTCTTCTCTTCTTTTAAAAATACAAGAGAATTTTTATTTTTGTTTCAAAAATATCCTCATTTGTTAAAAATAATTACAATATTACCCTATCAAGAAAAAGAAATACCTTCTATGATAATTTTAATAAAAATTATGACTTATAAAAAAGAACTTATAAAAAGAAATTTACTAAACAACTTTAACTTAATTTTAAAAGTTATTATTTTTCATAAGAGTTTCATAATAGCTTTTAAGTTAGCAAAAAGTTAGGCCAAACAGACTCTTAAAGTCAAACCAACTCCATCAAGCTTTCCCTCCTCTAAACCTCTCACAACAAAAAAAGTTAACACTAAGAACATTAAGGACATGTGAGTTTTGACTTAGCAACAGCCTTTTTCATTACTAGAGAGCAACCGACCATTGCAGACTGCACATAAAAACCATTTATTAGGATCGTTATAAAACCTAGCTTGATTAGAAAAGACCCTTTTCATTTAAACAAAATCCAATCAATTTCCTTACAAATTGATCAAGTTCATAATCCAAGACAAATGAAGCCTAATTAGCATATACATTAGTCAACATAACTTAAAAAACCAAAAATTTGTCACTACTTACAATCACATAAAAAAGCATCACTAGAGATATCCGAACATACAATGAAGAGAAAAATGTGTACATTTAAGATTACTGCCTCAACTAGTAATCAACGTCCACAATCTTTCGACACTAGGAAGTGATCATTAGATTCATTCAAAACTTGTAAAATACTAGACAAATCATACTTATCTTGAGCCTTAGGCAAACGATATAGACAATTCAAGTAGCCTTGTATTATCACTCCATCTACTCACCAATTGTTCGCTCTTACGGTACACCTACTTAAATATGCGATGATAAAGTTAATATAAGATCTCAGTCTCCTTGCAAATGCCAATAGTGTTGGTATATACCCTTGAGCCAATTGGATTGATCAAGGAATATATATCTTGTCATTTAATTCATACTTAATCGCATAACTATATATAATAAATGTTTTTCTTCATGTTAGCACAATAATAAGGAGTTATTAAGTACTAATTGGATGAAGCCCATGAAACATAAAGGCCTTACAAGAGAATTGCAAAGTTATTATAATTATGAGATCACTATGCATCAAAGCTATATTCCTAAAATTGTTCCTGATCATTGTATTGTCAAGACAAGGCATTGACAATACATAAAGACTAGTACATGTTAAGCCTCCTTACTTGGGAAGTAAGCAATCGATCTTATAGATTGAAGTATATAAGATATCTGAGGATAACATGTAGGTGCTTATTAAAGAACGAGTTCACTGAACATGACCTGCTATGAGAACTCCATTTGGTATTTCACTCAAGTGTCTATAGAAAATGTTTTCATGTGATAGCTGTGCAACTAGTCGTTGGACTTGAGACATCAGGTTATCTTGTATGGGGAATGACATACTTTGATTTCACCCCTACGGATCTGGAGGTGACCATATGCCTAAACAGGGTGTTTTTGTGTATGTCATGAAGCATGCAAAGGTGAATGAGTGTCAAGAGAGAATTCATCAACCCAAGTGATATAAAAGGATGTATCTCACTTGTTCTCAATTTTTGATTAACTTATATAAAGTCTTTGGCCAAAGCATGATGAATTTGAGGAAAGTTATTTTCCTAAATTCTTAAGGTTAGTCATGAATTATGCGAACTAATATGGAATGTCATAAGTAGATACCAAGCCATACTTAATGACATATCCGAGATATTTGATGAAATGATCATATTGCACTGAGAGGCTTATCACTAAAAGGCTTTGTCAAATTCTTTAATTGACTCTCTAACATTTGGGTGGTCATGATGTATTGCTAGATGCCACTCATGATCTGTAAATATAAAATCAATTATCAAATTGATATTTGATTAGGATTTATATTTATTGCCAACATGTTAGAATCCTAATAGGTCACACACATTAAGTGACATGACTGGGATTAAATTAGGATAATTAATTAAGTTGGACTTAATTGAAAAGATCACAATAAAGTAGAAAATTAATTAAGTTCTTAGAGATTTAATTAAATTAAAATACAATTGTTGTATTTAGGGTTACAACTTAGTTTGGCTATATAAATATGTTATGTTAGCAAACTAAAACTTTAAGCCTCCAACCACTTCTTAGCCATTTCATAAAATAAGAAAAGAAAAATAGTTTTCTTTGTTTGACAAAAATAAGATTCGGCAAGAATTTTTTATTCTTTTGTTTTAGAAACAAAACTTGCTAGCACAAGTAAAATCCTACCTTTGAGAAAGTCTTATTCGGTCACTATGTGGATTACTGTTAGAGGCTAAACACTTGGGTGGCTGAAGATTTGACAAATTCTAAAGGTGAAAAGCAAATATTTTGGATTTAATTGGCTCTTAATTACAATATCTAGAGCAAGGTACGTAACTATTAAACTTATGAGTGTTCATAATTAATTTGAAAGTTACATGAAAAACATAAACATTGATCTTGTAGGATTCGACTGTTTCTTTGATTAAATACTAGTTTATTTTTTCGCTGCGTTATATTTTTAATTTATTGATTATTTTCATATTTGAGAACGAGGTTGAATCCCATCAAATAGTTCCTAAGAGTAATCTTTTGACCTAAGAATCAAGGACGTTAAAGGCAAAAACTAATTAAGTGCAACATATTGCATGAAAACCTTAAAAATCAAGATATTCTAAACCCTTAAACAACAAATAAGAAAATGCAGTTGCTACTAAGTTTCTTTAAAAAAAAAAAAGAAAGAAAGAAGAAAAACTTATCGTGGGACTTAACCCAACACTCCATGTAAATAGTACCAAAATCTTGACATTATATATTTCTATATTATGAAATCTAAATGTAGAACCATCTATTAAACCGGAATAAATAACCATATATTAATATGAAAAACATATCTAATCAAAAGCCTAAAAGAATCTACAAACAATCATTGCAAGGTCAAATAAGAACAAGGCATACTCGCTAAGCAATTGCATTAACAGTGTTCAAAATTCCAAGAGTGCGGACCTTAAATGTCCCCCACATTGAAATTAGCCTTTCTCTTCATTTGATTTGCCCATTTCTTAGCCCTTTTGGTAGTCTCGTGGAGGGACACTCGAGCCAAGTCTCATTACTCTTCTCATGCTCAAGTGCACTTGTAGGTGTTAGGGGTTGGACTAGAGTAGTCCACTACTCTTGTGCTAGGTGAGTGAGGCTATTGCCCAATAACTATCTCGAATGGGCTTTGCTTAGTGGACTTGTTGTGTTGTAGGTTATGTGAGAATTGCACCCCGTCGAGCCATCGAGGTCAGTTTGTCTATGTGTTGTGCAAGAAATGTCGTAGGTAGAGCTCTGACAACGCATTCACTTGTTTGGCTTGCCCATTGGACTGCGGATAATAACTAGTGGAACAATATAACTTATACCCCAATAGTTTGAACAGTTTAGTCCAGAACTTGCCCATGAATTGGCCACCCATAGTGGTTGGTTTTTTTTTCTGAAAAATGTTGTTAAAAATTGTTAAAAAAAAGATGAAAAAAATGCAAACCGACTTGACGGACAGAATAGTGGTCGGCTTCGATTTTGTTGGTTCTTAAGCCTTTGTTGATCAATTCGACTTTAGTTTAAGATATGTCATTTTGTTTGATTTTTGATTATTTTTGGTCCAAACTGACTGATGGTTCTCCCTTAAACCACATGGATGATTACATGGTAAATTAATTGAGTTATTAGTAATATCAACATTTTTTCATTCAAATTAGGTTTCAGTGACACAAAATAATAAGTAAAATAACAAGTTGATGATGTGATTGATATTTCTAAAAGAACAAAAATTTAAGTAGTGTTATGAAAATATAACTTAAAAGAATAATTGAAGAAAGAGAAAAAAGAAAGTATATAGAGGGAGAAAGAAAATGATATCGAAATGTGTGTTTACAAATGAAGTGAAGGGTCTATTTATAGACAAATAACTCCTTATCTCGATAGAATTTATAAGATGAAGATAATACTAAGAGATTAGATATATTAAACCCTAATGTTGATCCAATCTAATTTACATCCAAAACTAGATATAGATAACATAAATGGATATTCACAAAAATATTCATAACACTCCCCCTTGAATATCCATTATATTAAGAATATGCCTCGTTAAAACCTTACAAAGAAAAAACCTCAAGAAAAAAAAATTCGAGTGAAGGAAAAAGAGTACATAATTCTTTTCAAGAATATGCTTTTGAAATACTGTTTTATTAAAAACCTTATCAAGAAAAACTCAGTGGGAAAAACGTTGATGAAAGAAAAGAGTATAATGCATATTTTACTTTCCCTGATGACTGCATTATTTAAGATCTTTAAAATAAAGCATTTAGATCTTTTGTACCAACTTTTCGAATATTGCAGTAAGAAGGGCTTTAGTAAACAAATATGCTAGATTGTTACTTAAACGAATTTGTTGAACACTAATATCACCCTTTTCTTGAAGATCATGAGTGAAGAAGAATTTTGGTGAAATATGTTTTTGTTCGATCGCCTTTAATATATCTTTCCTTTAACTGTGCTATGCAAGTAGTATTATTCTTGTATAATGTTGTTGAATTTTCTTTCTTGGTTGACAAGCCATACGTTTCTCAAATATGTTGAGTGACAGATCTTAACCGGACACATTCATGACTTACCTCATGAATTGATAAAATTTTTGCATGGTTAGAAGAAGTAAAAACTATAGCTTGTTTTATAGAACGTTATAAAATAGTTGTACCTCCAAATGTGAACAAGTAACCTATCTGGGATCGAGTTTTGTGTGGATCAAATAAATATCCTACATCTATATAATCAATTAAATCTTATTTTAATGCATTTGAATAATATAAGCCCATATCTATTGTTCTTCAGAGATATCAAAGTATATGTTTAATTCCGTTCCAATGTCTTTGAGTTAGAGAATAACTATATCTTGCTAATAAATTCACAGCAAATGGTATATCAGGTTGTGTATTGCTAGCAAGATACATTAGTACTCCAATTGCACTAACATATGGTACTTCAGGACCAAGAAGTTCTCCATTATCCTCACGAGATCAGAAAGGGTCTTTTTCACATCTAGTGACCTTACAACTATTGATGAATTCAATGGATATGAGTTGTCCACATAGAATTGTTTTAGCCCTTTTACTATATAAATAGATTGATGAATAGAAATTTCATTTGTAAAATGTTCAATTTGAATATCCAAACAAAACTTTGTTTTCCAAGGTCTTTCATATCAAATTCTCTCTCTAAGTAATCTACAGTTTTTGATAACTCTTTAGGAGTTCCAATAATGTTTCAGTCATCAAGATAAACAATAATTATTACAAATTCATATTTGAATCTTTTTATAAAATACATGGGCATACAAAGTTATTTCTATAATATTCTTTTAACAAAAATTCACTAAGGCAATTATACCACATGTGTCTAGATTGTTTTAATCCATATAAAGATTTATTTAATTTGATCGAATAAATTTTTAGGGAATTCAAATTTTGTGCTTCAAGCAACTTAAATCCTTAAGAATTTTTCATATAGATATCAATATCAAATGAGCCATATAAATAGGATGTAGTTACATTCATTAGACGCATTTCAATCTTCTTATATATTGCTAGACTAGTTATTATAAAATTGTAATTGCATCCACCACAGAGAATATATCTCTTCATATTCAATACAAGATCTTTGGATAAAACCTTGTGTGACAAGCTGTGTTTTATATTTCATGATCTCATTTTTCTCATTTTGTATTTGCACAAATATCCATTTATGTCCCATTGGTTTTATACCATTTGGTGTACGGACTCTAGGTCCAAAAACTTCACGTTTTGCAAGTGAATTAAATTCCATTTTAATTACGTCTTTTCACATTGGCTAATCATTTCTATGTCTATATTCTTTACAGATGTAAGTTCGAGATCCTCATTTTTTTTCATAATATTGTGCTATATATTATATACAAAAATATCCTCATCTTTTTCCCATCATGATATAGTTTATTGAGATCTCTTCATTTTTACTGATTTCAAGTACTTGATTTTTTTCTGCAATTATGTCAGAGGTCTCTTTTGGAGTTTTTATTTTCTCTTTTTGACCATTTTAAATATTTGCTCTTTTTTTTTTTTGAATTTTATCTTTGGATTTGATTGGTCTCTATGCCTTGTCTACATGGACATCAATGTTAATAGGAGCATTTGCAGCTGGTATACAAGATTTAGTCATTCTTTTTAGGTTAGAAAAAATGTCTGACAACTGATTTATTATATTTTGTAAAAAAATTATATTTTAAACTTCAAGTTCATATTGATTTGTACGAGGATCAAAATTAGATAATAATAATTCATTTTAAGAAATTTTCTTTTTCAGTTGCTTATTTTTTCCCCTTAATGTTGAAAAAATTGATTCATCAAAATGACAATAAGCAAACCTTACAGTGAATAAATCTTCTGTTGAGGGTTCTAGATATTTAATTATAGATGGATATTCATATCTAACATATATTCCTAACCTACATCTTTATGCGTTGTGGTAGAGCAATTGAAACATATACCGCACATTCAAAAATTTTTAAATGAAAAATATTTTGCTCTTGACCATAAATCAATTGTATAGGAGAAAATTTATGATAACTCGTTGGCTTGATGTGTAAGAGTGTTGCTGCATGCAAAATGGCATGCCCCCAAGCAAAAATTTGAGAGTTTGGATTTCATAAGTAATGGTCTTACAATCAGTTTAAGGTGTTTGATAAATGATTCTGCTAGACCGTTTTATGTATGAACATGACTAACAAATTATTCAACATTTATTCCAATTGACATGCAATATTCATTAAAAGCTTAAGACGTAAATTCATCAACATTGTCGAGACGAATTGTCTTGATTGCATAATCAGAAAAATGTGCTTGCAAATGAATTATTTGTACAAGTAATCTTACAAATACCAAATTGCAGGTAGATAATAAGCACGCATGTGACCATCTAGTCGATGCATCTATTAAAATTATAAAATATATAAATGGTCCACATGGTAAATGTATGAATCCACATATAACCCTGAATATGTTTAAAAAATGTAGGAAATTAAATCTCAACTTTAGCTGGTGATAGCCTTATAATTTATTTGCCTTGAGAGCAAGTAGCACATGAGTATTCATTAGATTGAAAAATCTTTTGGTTTTTTAATGGATGATCACATTAATTTTTAACAATTTTTTTTGCACCATTATTGATCCGGAATGGTCTAACCAGTCATGCAAAATATTAAAATCATTAGTAAACTTCTGGTTTACTATGAGTTTCAATTGTTCTAATATTTGTATAGTTTAATTTAGAGAACAAAGCGAGTAATTTTGTTTTCAACACACACCTTCTATTGGAGATAATAGATATAAATAAAGATATTAAGTGTCTCTTTCATCCGTTGTCTCAATATGATATCTATTCAGATGAATATATTTAAAACTTAATAAACTTTTTTGAGACTTAAATGAAATAATACATCCCCTGTTATAAACTTTATTCCTCAAGGTAGTAAAATATTAGAGCTTCCGAAGCCTTCAATCAGTCTTGTACTATCAGATATTGTATTAATATTGGTTTTTTCTATTGTCAAGTGAGAAAAATATTTCTTGTCTTTAAATATAGTGTGCGTTGTAGCAATATTTGCTAGACATATATTTACATCATAGATCTGGTGTGAGACCTTGACCCCTTCAGACTCGTAGATAGAAGTACACGCGATATCCTTGATCAGGAGTAATTTCGTTATTTCCTTAGTAAGCCCATAAAAGTAAGATTTTAAACAATATTATGGCTTAAGTAGGCCTAAGGCATAAATGAATGATGAAATTATGGGTAAAATGACAAGGAAACAAAAATTTTGATGATTTTCACGGTAGGGGTAAAATGATCATTTTTCACCTCGGGTTAGAATTTTAAGTTTTCATGAACCCGAACATTTCTAGACCATTATGGACCTTGTCCCAGTGTCAAAAGAGTAAAAAGATTGCATAAAAGATTAGAGGAGAATAAGCTAATTTGTGGAAGGGCATTTTGGTAATTTAAGTGGAGTGGATAAGCATGGGCTATAAATATCCCTTTCTTCCAGCAGCTTCTACATTCTCCAGTAGCTTTTCTTCTTCTTCTTTTTCTCTTTCACGTTGCTTCCCAACCTCCATGAAAGCTTGATAAGAAAGCTCCACAACCTTCCTCAAATAGCTCCAAATTTCATGCTTTTGGTGCACCCTTTCCATAAACCCTTGTGCTCTTCCATTCTCTCACTTTAAAACCCTTGAAAAATCTTGTTTTCATACTCTTTCTCACTAGTTAGGTGCTTTAGAGAGAGAAAGAGGAAGTTTTACAATAGTTTGGAGAATTGTTGGAAAGAATTTCAAAGTTTTAAAGGTGAGTAGTAAATTTGAGTTGAAATTTTAGTGTTGAGAATGACTAGAGATTTGATTTGTGAATATTTTGTAGTTGAGATTGTTAATTCACTTTGGAATGATAGGATAGTGAAAATGGATAGCCATTTAATGGCCATTTGAAGTAAGCTAAGAGAAAGCTTTTGGACTCTATAAGTATGTGAATTAACATAATTGTGATGTTAATGTGATGATAGGTTCCAATGAAGCCACACCATCCCAATTGGACCATTAGGGAAGTTAGAGTCGGTTAAAGGCTCAATAAACACCGATGAGTGGACTTGCATTTCAAAAATTATTTTGGGAATGTAAACTTATTTGCACTATTTGCTTGAATGATTTTATTCAATTTTATTTGAAAACGAGTGTTTTGGGAACAAACCTTTGATAAATTGATTTTATATTATGATATGTGGCTGTTATGGATGGTTGAACTACTACACTATGTTGATATATATATATATATATACGAATAATGTCGTGTAATGATATTGACCCGACTATGTGCGAGTAGGAGTGCACATAAGCCGTTGTTGACCCGGCTATGTGCGAGTGGGAGTGCGCATAAGTCGTTGCATATGAGATGATGACGATGAGAGAGTGTACATGATGATTGATTTATATATATATATATATATATACATACATACACATACATATACATACATATACATATGTATATATGTATATGTATGTATATATATGTTTATGTATGTGTATATGTATGTATATGTATGTATATATATGTATATATACATATACATATATGTATATGTATATATACGTATATGTATATGTATATATATGTGTATATATACATATATGGTATATGGTTGTAATGCAAAAATGTGAGCATTTGAATTGTTGAAATTTGGGAGTTTGTATGTGTTACATGTTGCTTTTGTTATTTTAGCAGGATGGCTTTGATTTAAGGGAAAATGAAACTTTTTTCTTGATGTTCTTATTCTTGCTGCAGCGAGATTCATTCTCGTCGCTGCGAGAAAGTCTCAGGTTTGGAGGGGTGGTGTTGGCCGAGAATCTCGCTGCAGCGAGAATGTTACTGTAGCTTCTCGCTGCAGTGAGAAACTTTCTGTTTTGAAACCCAAAATTTTGCTGCAGCGAAAAACTTTCTGTTTTTCTCCTCATTTGGTTCAGTTGCTACCCTATTTTCCATTTCTTTGGTACCATAGTTGAGCATGGACTTCCAACATTAAGGAATAAATGAATTAAGTTTAAAATGAGGAGGTTTGGTGAGAAACTCTCGGCCAGTTAAGAAACCCTCGGCTAGATGATAATTTAAGTCAAGTGTCGCTGCAGCAAAAATGCTTTTCTACTGCAGCGAGGACTCGTCGTTTATTTGACTTTATTCGCATGAATGTTATTAAAGTTTTCACTCTCAAAAACCTTGGTTGAGCATGAACTCTTTTCAATATGTGATATTTCTCATGTGGGGTTTACATGAGGGGTTTAATAAGAACTCAAATAAATTGCATTGTTTTGAAAAATGAATGCATTATGATTTCGTCAAACATTCCTTATGGTATGCTTGTTCCCTTCTTGTTCACTCATTGGGTTTATACTCACCGTTTTCAACTTCATGTTTTCAGATCACGAGGCAGCTAGTAACTAGGTCGATGTGTCTTCGTATATTCGACCCTTGGTAGGTGTCTCGGCATTCAGTAGCTGCACATTCGTCCGAGTCTCTCCGCTGGAAGTCGAGTATTTTTTTGTTGTGTATAGACAAACCTAATGTAAATTATTAATATACATGTTGTAGACAATGTATATACACTTGTTTGGTATGCTAGTATGAGGTGGCAATATTTAATATTATTTTAATCCTAAGTTATGAAACGTGACTTAGCAGTTTATGATGGAATGATGAACATGTCAGATTAATAGGCTTGCTTGGGCTTAATGGACTGCGTCCATTGGGCCCATGCGCCGTCATGGCTCGAAATTTAGGTTGTGACATCTGAGATCCTACAAACTAAATATCCATATTTTCTTTAATAAAATAAAATATATACAATAAGAAATTTACAAGTTAACATGAAATAACATTAAATGCATAATTAAACCACATAATAAGAACATATCATTTAAATATTATAAGAACATATTAAAGCATTTTCATAATATACTTATACTAAAATATACCAATTACTATTAAGTTCATTTTCGGATATTTTCATTACCAATCAAATGATTAATTTCTTTTTCAAGACAAAAAAATCAACAATGGATATTTTAATTACCAATCATATAATCAATTCCTCTTTCAAGGTGGACAAACATCTTGATGTGCTATGTCAACTTGGCCATAGTTAAAACCATCACAAGATATTTTAATTTTCAGTGATGCTTGATAAAATTCAAGACGTACAATAGGTACGTGACCAATGGCAAAAACGTTTTCTATATGCCTTTTATTCTCTCCATTTTTATCTTTTTATTATTCATCCACTTCTGGTGGGTTGAAAGTATTCATCCACTTTTGGTGGGTTGCAAGTATTTATCCATTTTTGATGGGTTATTTACTTCTCATGGGTTAGTGGGTTAAGGTATCCATCCACTTCTGGTGGTAAAATTATCCTTAATTGAAATAGTGATAATTTAAATTATTATGACGATCTCTTCCATGTCCATGATCATAATTATTAAATGATGTAGCATTCACTTCAAGGAATAGATAGATTCATGACAATGATCATAATTATTAAATGATATTGCATTCACTTTGGAGAATGAATGAATTTATAATTTTTTATTAGTAGCTTGTTTGTCACATTCATTTAAGGGAATGAACATTATGATTTTTCATTAATGGTAAATGACAAAATATAATATATGCTACATTATAGCAAAATTCATATTAAGGTTGATTTTTAGGGAATGAAAATACTAAAAAGATATCAAGTCATTTACTTGATTTTCTAAAATCAAAAATAAAAAAAAACTTTGTGAGAGGATGAACACAAAACAATACTAACACTTACCCGATTTGCTAAAACCAGAAATTGAAACCTAATTATTGAAATTTTGTTGAAGCTTGAAGATGATGAAAACAAAATCAAACTTGAGAGATTAGAAGATCGTGCTAATAACGTGTTATAAAAATATAACTTAAAAGAATAACTAAAGAAAGAGAAGAAAAAAAAAATTTTAAAGGGAAAAAGAAGATGTTATTGAAATATGTGTTTACAAATGAAGTGAAGGGTCTATTTATAGGAAAATAACCCCTTATTTAGATAAAATTTACAAGATGGAGATAATACTAAGAGATTAGATATATTAAATTTTAATATTGATCCAATCTAATTTACATTTAAAATTAGATATAAATAACATAAATAGATATTCACAAAAATATTCATAATAAGTAAAAATTTTAATGTAGTTCTGAAACTTTTTTATCATTATGCTTTTAAGAAATGAGATTGACTTTAGTTTAAACGAAAACTCGGTTTTTGTGTTAAACATGGAAGAGTTGACTGGCAGAACTTTGTACCAAAAAAGGGTTGGTATGTAATTGTTGCCATTCCAGTGTTCACCTTAGCTTCTTCTCATCTTCGAGGAAACTATGAAGTATTCACATAGCGAATAGAAAGATTAACAAAAAAAAGAGAGTCAATGGTCACTTTGATTAAGAAATCTTGAGTATCGTGGAGAATTTCAAGATTTACGTCCCAAAATTTATAAAAGATAATTCATGGGAATTTTTGTGACATTAAAGCTGGTTTTCTTAACATAAGTGATCAATGCCGTTTAGAACAACAATTTAGCTAACAAAATTTACTGCTAAAGTTGAGTATCAAACAACAAAATTGACTTTTTTTTATTGTAGAAACTGACTTCTTATTTATCAAAAGCAACTGCAAAATACATCAATGTTATTGCAAAAATCGAAACATCACATAACCCTAGTTGAGATGTGATATTTGTCTAGCTGTCAATAAAGCCACGATGCCTTTAAAAAACAACACATAAAGCCATGGTTTTAACCCGAATGTACGGCTTGTGATGTGGCTCGGAATGGCCCATGGCCAAACAATTAGTCGGTATAGCACCTCAACTTGGGTAACCATGTCGTTGTAGGTAGGTCATGGGTTCTGCCCTCGGTCTGGGTTGGTCATGTAGGCATGGCTTGCCTAAAAAATACAAAAACAATCCTTCATAATTTTTCTATTTTCTATTTTATTTAAATTCAAAATATATTTACATAAATTGAATATAACTTGGAGAATGAATGAATGTTAACAGAAGAATTTGACCCTCCCTTTTTAACTGTATTAATTAATTATTTCTTTTTTTTTGGTGAAAATGAAATAATGTAGTTAAGAAAATTCCAGCTCAGTTTCGGAACAAATATAAAGCCACCAGGCCAGTGGCAGACCAGCAGCATCGGCCCAAATTTATATTGAAAACTTGTATGGAATTATATTACTTGAACGAGGATAGACCCGTCTTTTCATACAAGGAAACTCCCAAAACCCTTAGAGAGAGGATGAGCCGAAATCGCATATAAAAGGAACTTTAAAAACCCTAGTTTCGCCTCCGTTAGTTATTCGCTTCAGCTCATCAGTCCCCAGAGCCTCTTCTCTCATCTCCCCGAATCTCGCAAAAATGGTAAGTAGGGTTCCATCTTTCTCCCCTCCCAATCCCCAATCTTTACTACTCTATTCCCATTAATTCATTTCTTCCATCTCTTTCTGTAGCTTTGTGTCTGACTTAGGGTTTTTTATCTTTTGATCTAAAAATGCCTCGTGTTTATGTTTTTATGGTTTGATATTAGCGTTTGTAAAATGGGTTTTGCTTGATTTGAATTGGGTTTTTTGTTTTTTTTTTTTGAAAGATTGGTGGTTTTACCTTCATTATTTTTTTTTATTTTTTATTTTTTATGTTTCGTGTAGTCTCTGGTGGCCAACGAAGATTTTCAGCACATTTTGCGTGTTCTGAACACCAACGTCGATGGAAAGCAGAAGATTATGTTTGCTTTGACCTCCATCAAGGGTATCGGAAGGCGTTTCGCTAACATTGTCTGCAAGAAGGCTGATGTTGACATGAACAAGAGGTCTGTTTTTCTTTGAAAACTTTAGACAAGGAACTGGTGTGTTTTTGGTAGTTTATGTCAATTTTGTGCTCAGTTGTGGATGACTAACATGCTTTATGGTACAAAGTTTAGACAAGATATGATTTGGTATTCTTGTTTTTCATTTGGAAACGATATATGGAAGCAAGACGTAGATAGATTAATGTGCTTGTAGAAGAAAATTCTGAGTTATGATTTATTATAATACTTTGGATTAAGTAGTCTTCTGTGCCAATGTTGGAATTATGTATAGAGTATAGTCCTGTGGCAAAAGGATGTTGTAGAATGGTGTTCAATTTTTGGTGGTTTATTTGATTTGCACCTTGTTGTTATTAGGGCTGGTGAATTGACTGCACAGGAGCTGGACAATCTCATGACCATTGTTGCGAACCCCAGGCAGTTTAAAATCCCAGACTGGTTTTTGAACAGGCAGAAGGATTACAAGGATGGAAAGTACTCCCAAGTTGTGTCTAATGCTCTTGACATGAAGTTGAGAGATGACTTGGAGCGCTTGAAGAAAATCAGGTTATTTTCTTTGTTCTTACTGATTTGTGATAAATTTTTTTTTGCCCTTTTGGATTGTACATGCTAAATATTTGATGCTTTATAAGATATGATCTAGCCAACTCTATCTAAAAATGAATGTTGCCGTTTTATTTGATTCTATGTTTGCGTTGGTACTTGTTATATATCCTTTGACTATTAGAAATGGGTTGTGCATTTTTAATGAGCACTTTCAAGAATATGACTGAATGATTATACAATTTATTCGAGACATTCTCTTCTATAGCTTGTGCATTTGAATTTCTTGATGCTTTAGGCACAATAAAACATGGGTTTGTGGTCTTTCTTTTTTGTTATTATGCATCTGGGCAATTTTGTTGGAATGCACATTTGTCATTTTTCTTTTCTGCCGACTCATACAAGTTTGAAGTAAGTTGGTGTGCAGGTTATTGTCATAATCTGCAGTCTATTTTTACAGTATCTTGATGATGTTCATTTGGGTTATAATAAGATGAGACGATTATAGTGCTTTCAAAAAATTTAGAAATTTGAAAATCATCATATTATGTCATTTAATGCCTATGTAATTGGCCAGACATAATATAATAACCATAGGGAATGAATAAGATTCATCATTTGTGATTAGGTTTGTGCCAAAGGGAAAAAAATGCAAAGTCATATAACTTCCTTTTGTGTACTCTGTTTCTTTTCTTTGTTTTGTTTGATGTGGGTTAAAAATGTCTTGAGAATTTGTTTATCTTGGTTGATTCAGTTTACTTTTGTGTTTAATTTCTTGTTACGAGGGCATAGGATAGCAGACTAACATTTATAATACTGTGATGCAGGAACCACCGTGGTCTGAGGCACTACTGGGGCCTCCGTGTCCGTGGTCAGCACACCAAGACTACTGGCCGCAGAGGGAAGACTGTCGGTGTCTCTAAGAAGCGTTGAGTGCTTCATATATATTTTGAAGAAATATATATTCAGGCAGAGAGTTTATTTCCTTGCTTTAAAGCACTGTTTGCATCATCCAAATTTTGGATGTGATTTTCTTGATTTTGAGTTGTTTTTAAACCCTTGAAGACAAAATAGTGTTTTAATCAATCGTTTGATTTTTAACTATTGCTATTAAGAACACTTTCATTATAGATATTTAGATTAAATGTTGTTTCCTTGAATGGTCAATTCCTTAGGCACTTGTGTGGATTCCTCTTATGCTCAAATATTTGCTCCAGGACCCTTTGCAATTACTTGTAGTGTACAACTTTGTCAGCTTAAGGATTCAGGACCAAATTCCCTGCCAAAAAATGGTTTTGATTTCACTTAATGGAATGTAATTGGAAGCACAGTTCCTTGGCAATTTGAATGATTATTTTCAAATATGAAGTAAAAATCATCGGACCATGTCAATTCGTTTGCCTTAGATCAGGTTTAATGGACTATTATCGGATGGGGTATTCTTTCATGTCAAGCAGACTAATTTATCCCTTGTTCTTTAAAAATCAACAATCAGTAATTAATCATAAACTACTTGATTTAATTGTATTGGTTAAGGATTTTTGTCAAAACTATTTATAATTAATTAACTAGTAAGTTTCAGACAACTCAATTGGTTATTTTTGTAAATGAGAATGGAATGATATTTATGCTTACAACTCCCTAGTAAGCTTAGACGTAATTCTCTTTTTCTCGTTGAAAAATCCTTAGGAATTGTAAGGTCATAGACATTTGTCCGTACACTTGCAAAGAGAGATTTGTAAATTCCTTCGGTGACTGCTAAGATTTTAAAGCACTAAACTTGATTAAGTATTAATACTCAATGGAAACGCAAACTAAATAAAATGTTAAGAAAATTAAAATCAAACTTTCAAAGGGATTTTTTATTTATTTGTTTGTTCATTTATTCATTTATATTTTTTGACGGCTCGTTTGGACAAGAATGACTTGTTCCTAGATGAATTTATTACTTTATTTAGTTGGTTTTCTTATCAAAGAATAGTAATGACCATTTTCCAGAAATACAGAATAACTAATTTTGACTCTCCTTGGTATTAATTTTTTTCTGCCTTGTTAAGTTCAAATATTTTGAATAAAATACCCTTATTCTTTTAAGTTTTGATCGAAATTATACGAAAATCAATTAATTTTCAAAATAAACACTCCGTCTCAAAAAAATATTTTTTACTAGACAAGTAAGTCCAGTAGGTGGTCGATCAATAATGTTTTCGTTAGTTTGATGACGTGATAAGGATAAAAAGATAATTTTATTTTTGATTAATTTTTAAAATTATTATTATATAATTTTATTAATTTTTTATTAATTTTAAAAAAAAAAGCTCACCTTTCTTTGGAGAGCACCGATCCCTTGGTGCTCCTCTTTCTTGGGGAGCTCGGTGCTCCTTATTTTTTTAAAAATAAAATAATAATTTTTTAAATTAAAAAAAATATTTTAGTTTTCTCGTAACCTATGTTAATAACATTTGCACTCTTCAAGCAAAGTATCTATTTTAAAAATTAATAAATTCGTTTAAAATTTCGATTAAAATTTAAAAAAATTAAGATATTTTATCCAAATATTTTTTAACAAATATACACCAACTCATTTTAAGAAATTACAAACCCTACCATATAAAAAAATTTTTCCTCTTTTTCGTTCTTTCTTTTCTTGATCTACCTCTCACCTTCTCTCTTTAAGCAAGCTCCACGACAGTTGTCCTCCTTCAAAACCACCTTGTCGTCCTCCGTCGTCAACACTGCCAAATCTTGTCTTCTTTTTTCCTTTCACCTTTATCACAGGAGAAGAAAAGCTCCCACAGTCAAATCTAACCGTGAGGAAGTGCGAGATCAGTGCTCAAGATGCCAACGTCAAATCGTACTAACAATTAGATTATTATTTTAAAATTTTAATAAAAATAAAAATAAAAGATTAAAAAAGAAAAAATGAATATATATATAAAAGCTAACAAGAAATTAATATAAAAATTATATTAATGTTTTAATACTAAATTTTAATATGTTGATTATAAATTATTAATATTTTATTTAATAAAATATTAAATTATTATTAAATTTATAATTTAATAATAACATATTTCAAAAGACGATGAATATCAAAAACTTTGAAAATTTTATTAAATTATAATAAAATGTACTTTGTCATTTTATCGTTTATTTTTTTATTATTTTAAAATTATTTTTATCAATCAATAATCAAAATAATATTACACTTAAGTATTTGACTCATTAATTAGTATATGATCTTCCTGTTTAAAGAGTATGGATTCAAATTCCCCTTCTCTCTAAAAAAATATTAAAATAATATTATAAACTATTTTATTTTATTCTCTTAAAATAGATATATCATTTCCCTTCTTGTGAAATATAACTTTGAAAGAGAATATTAGAAAGAAGTAGTTGGAATGTAAGAAGATCTTCTATTTCATTTCTTGTTCTAAGAAGATCTACAATACATTTATTTATAGGCACACATAGATAGAGGGGACATGAATTTACATAAATAGAAGGGATGAATTTAATAGATAGAAATATACATACATTGAATGAAACCGAGATATAAGAATGTACCAATATAAATATGTACATTGGATGTGGAGAGATTCATTGGATGTTATGAAATAATGTAGATATTCACATATATTCATAACATTCTCCATTGAATGTCTATTGTACCGTCTCATTAAAAACCTTAAGCTGAAAAAACTCAGTGGGATAAAAACAAGTTAAAAGAAAAAAAAAGTACAGTGCATAGTTCATAATTGCTCCTCCTCAATTGAGCCATATTGCCACTTTTTGGAATGCCTCATTAAAAACCTTAAGCTGGAAAAACCCAGTGGGACAAAAACTGATTATAAGGAAAAAAGAGTACAGTGCATAGTCCATAATTTCTCACCCTCAATTGAGTCATATTGTCACTTCTGGATTGCCTCATTAAAAACCTTAAGTCGGAGAAACCCAATGGGACAAAAATCGATCAAAAGGAAAAAAGAGTACAGTGCATAATCCATAATTGCTCCCTTTCAATAGAGCCATATTGTCATTTCTGGGGTTTACCATTTCTAAAGCTTTTGATACTTTGCCACTTCAGAATCAAATCAATCTTTCATCTAATCAACTTGCTGCGTTCCAATGCCATGTACTAATTTCTTAAATGTTGACATTGACAATGATTTGGTAAAAATATCTGCAAGATTATTGGTGGAGTGAATCTGTTTAACATCAACTAGTCAACTTTTCTAGAGTTCGTAAATGTAGAAAAATTTCGACACGATATGCTTGGTCTTGTCACCTTTAATATATCTTTCCCTACTTGTGCAACACAAACAGTATTATCTTCGTAAATTATAGTGGGAGAATTTATAACCACTATTAAACAATAAGAATTATGAATATACGTCATAACATATCTTAACCAAACACACTCTCTTTCAGCTTCATATAGAGCGATAATTTCGGAGTGGTTGAAGGATGTAGCTACAGCGTTTGCTTAATAGAGCGTCAAGAAATGGCGGTGCCATTGTAGAAAAATAAATAACCTATTTAAGAGAGAGCTTTGTGCGAATCAAATTTATATCCCGTATCAACGTATCCAACTAAACCAAAGTTAGTGGAATCCTTAGAATAATATAATCCAAAATCTATGGTTCCTCAAAGATAACAAAAGATACGTATTATTCCATTTTAGTGTCTCCACGTTAGCTTAGAACTAAAACATGCTAATAAATTTACCGCAAAAGCGATATTCGATCTTGTATATTATACTAAGTACATTAAAGCCTCAATTGCATTGAGATATGTTACTTCAGGATCAAGAATCTCCTCATCATATTCTCTAAGATGAAATGGGTCCTTTTGGGATCAAAAGACCTGACACACATAAGGGTGCTCAATAGGTGAGCCTTGTCCATGTTAAAATGTCTAAGCAATCTCTCAATATATGCTGACTGATGGTCAAGTATTTCATTTGCTTTGTGCTCAAGCTCTAAACTAGGACAAAGTTTGGTTTTACCTAAATCTTTAACTTTCAAATCCCTTTTCAAATATTCAGTAGTTTTTGATAACTCTTCTAGAGTTCCAATCAAATTCATATCATTGACATAAACTGCTATGATAGCAAATCTGATTTTCAATTTCTTAATAAACACGCATAGGCAGATATAATCATTTTTGTACTCTTCCTTAATTAGGTACTCGCTTAAGCGTTGATACCACATGCAGCCGAATTACTTTAACCCATACAAAGATCTTTGTGACTTTATTGAGAATAAGTTGCAAAGAATATATACTTCAAGCATTTTGAATCCCTAGAAAATTTTCATATAAATATCGGAGTCTAATGAACCATATAGATATGCCGTCACAACATCCATAAGACGTATTTCTAATTTTTCAGAAACTACTAGGCTAATAAGGAAACTAAAGGTAATCATATCGATCACTAGTGATTATGTCTCATCATAATCAGTCCTAGGTCTTTGAGAGAAGCCTTGGGCAACGAGTCGAGCTTTATACCTCACGACCTTGTTTTTTTCATTTTGTTTTCAAACAAAGACCCACTTGTATCCAATGGGCTTTACATTGTCCAGGGTTCTAGCTCCAAACCTAAAAACCTTTTGTTTAGCTAGAGAAGCCAATTTAGTCTAAATTGTTTCCTCCCACTTGGTTTAATCCTGCCTTTGATGACATTCAATAATAAATCGTGGTCCATAATCATCATTTATAATCTCATGAGCAACTGAGAATGCAAAAGCATCATCGAGGATTATCTCATTTTGATCCCAAATCACATTAAAATTTGTAATGAAAATCTCAATATTCCTGAAGTCAATTGTCCTTTCATGGGTTCATGCCTATTCAGGGGCAATAGGCTCTTCCAAAGCAAGCTCAACACTAGGCTCTTTTAGAGTGGATTCTTGATTTCTCCCCCTTCGTTTTCGAGAGATAGTGTTTTTTGGTCCTATTGATCTTTCACACTTCAAGCGTGAGCCATTTTGATCCATTTCAACCTGTTCTTCAAGAATAACAATCTTAGTTGGAATATTCATAGTTGGAATATAAGACTTTGTAACCTTGGTAGCATCATTAAATTGGTCAGGAAGTTTATTGACAATAGCTGGTAAATAGATTATACGTTGTTCCTTATTTTCACATTTAGGAGTTGGATCTAAATGGGATAGATTTTTCTCATTCCAAGGAATCTCAATTGGTTTTTGCTTCTTAGCCATGGATGCTTTAGGTATCCCAATTGGTGAAAACATTGTTTCATTGAAATAATAATATGTGAATTTGGTGGTAAAAAAATCACTCGTCGTTAGTTCCAAGAACCTAATAATGGATGGTGAATCAAACTTAACGTAAATGCTAAATGACATTGAGGACCCATTTTTGTCTTTTTTGATGGTGTTACAAACACGTGCACAGCCCAACCAAAGGTGCGTAAATGTGAAATGTGAAATGTCTAGTTCATAACCTAGAACCAACTGTACGAGAGACTGTGAGAGACTAATAGTAAGGTGCAATCCTATTAATGTCATTGCATGCAAAACAACATGACCCCATGTTGAATAGTTGAGCTTTGTCCTCAATAATAGAGTATGAGATATAATTTGGATGCATTTAATGAGGGATTCTGCCAATCCATTTTAAGTATGAAACATATGGAACTGAGTGCTTAACCTTCATTCCTAGTGAAGCACAATAAGCATCAAAGCTTTTTGATGTAAATTCACCAGCATTATCCATCTTATGCTCTTGATTGGATAATTAGGGAAATGTACTCGGAGTTTTATAATTTGCACAAGAAAACGTGCAAAGGCGACATTGCGTTTAGATAACAAGCAAATATGGGACCATTTATAGGACGCGTCTATTAATACCATGAAATATTAGAACGGCCTACTTGGTTGTATTGATCCACAAATAATACCCTTGATTCTTTGCAAGAAAAAAGTAGATTCATTATTCACCTTTGTCATAGAAGGTTTAGTAATGAGCTCTCTTTATGAACAACTTTTGTAGGTATAATCTTTAGACAACAAAGCCTTTTTATCCTTTAAAGGGTGTTTTCTAGTATTTTGGATTATAATACGCATCATCGTAGCTCCCAAGTGACCTAAACGATCATGCCAAATTCCAAACTCATTGAGATTTACTAGTTTCCAGAACATGGTTAGCGTAAGATTCAATAGCTTTAATAGTGACACAATACAATCCTATAGTGGAAGCTTCCAACTTCTCATGGATGGTTTTCTGGCCTATCTTATAAGAAGTGATGCAGAGACATTCCTTATTTTGCTCATAAATTGTCTCACGATGGTACCCATTATGGCAAACATCTTTGAAGCTAAGTAGATTCCTCTTTAATCTACTACTTAGCAATGCATCCTCAATATGCAAGGTGTTCCATTTGGTAGAACAATTGTGGCATTTTTGGAGCCATCAATAATCCCAACGAACCTACTACTGTATGGACATTTGTCTTGCATAATGTCACACTTGAGAAAAAGTTATTGCCACAAAGTCTGGTATGTGTCATTGCACTATTAAGCAAACAAACATCTTCCCTTTTCTCGGTGATTCCCATTTGCACTTGTATTGACAACTTCAAGTGTTAAGTATTATGAAAATTTACAAATTAGCCATGGGATTGAAAAATTTTAAATAACAAATATGGAATCAATTTCATAATAATTTTTTTATAAATGACCATATTGTTTTTTCTTGAGAATAATCAATCGAGGATAATACATTCGAAGAGAAAAGAATGAGAAAAAGAGTAAAATCCTCAAACCTTAAGTCTGGGATGTCCTCTAATAACTCTCTGATATAAAGTTATTTGGGTTTAATTTTGATAGTAATTTGACTTAGTTTTTGTAATAATGCATGGAAATTAGTAAGTTTTATTTAAAATATTTTAAATTAGTAATTTAGGTGAGTTAATCTAATTTTAGTTAATTTTATGTTTAATTTGGTGTTAATGTGATTAAGATAGGTTGTTATTGATTTATTTGTGCTTTTATAGGTATTTGATGAAAGAAGAATTTTAATGAAAGAAGAAGAGTAATTTTAAAGTGTATACCTCAACTGCACATATTTCAGTATTTCATCTATAACTCTCTCTACGGAGCTCAAAATGAAGTGATTCTTGAACCATTGGAAAGAAAAAGATACAGCTTTTATGTTTACCACTTTGCCTAGTTCGACCTAAAAGATAATGAAAAATCTTGTCGAAGTTGAAGCACTGCAGTAGTGCTAGAACAATTATGATTGCTACTATTTAAATGGTCAAGGCCATAGCCTTGGAGGAGGTAGGTCGCGACCCATGTAGTCTGATGAGAAAATCTTATTTGGAATTAACTTCTTTCTTCACCCAACTTGGCCTAACTTCAAAGCCCTATAAAAACAACTTTTGGAGGACTTTAAAAAAAAATAAACACCGGATTGAAAGCTAAGAATCAACCCACAAAGTTATCGAAACTGAGAAGAATTTGAAGGATGCAAGGAGACTTGGAGATCAAAATTACAATTCTTGAGTTTTCCTATCTTTTTTTTTCTTTTTTTTCCTTGTTTTTGTTTTTAATATTTAAATTTTATTTGATGATGATGTATGACTTAATGAGGAACTAAGTCATTTATCTAAGATTATGATTGAACTCAATATGTAGTCTGATTTATTTATCTCTCTTTTACTTATATTTGATGGATTTAAGTTGTTTATTTTATTCTGTTATTAATGCTTCTAATTGTCTTATCATCAATTAGATTGAATTGAAAACCTAGGTTAAACCTTAATGAAAGAGGTTTAAGTAGATTTTGAATAAAATAACGTATGATCGAATACACTTAGTTGATTAGGTGGTTTGATTTGCATATAGGGTAGACATACACCTATAAGTCATACGTAGCCAAAATTAAAGCACGAACTTTATGAATCTTTTTTCAATTTAATTTGCATAGACAAACAGTAAATTAATTAAGAGAGATATTTGTATAAGAAACTCGACAAAGACTTGTAAAAAATTTAGGGCTCTAGGTTAATAACTTAATCTATTAAATTGAGTTAAGAGAGAGAGAGAGAGAGAGAGAAAGAGAGAGAGAATATCCAAATAAAGTATTGAAAGATATCATAATCTTAAATTTGGTACTCACTCAAATTTAACAAAATAATTGTGTTGATAGATTTTAGATTAGTTTTAGTTATTAGTTTCAATTTTTCTTTTTAATAATTAAGTTGTTTGGATAAGATTAACATGTTTAAATTTTAGTAGTTAGCAATTAGAAATTACTTCAATTCTCTGTGGGAACGAATTCTACTTATTATTATAGTACTTGTTAACGATACATGCACTTACGTGAGAAATCAACATCTTTCACTAATTTGATGCCTTATCTTGGTAATCAAGGTCCTCTAAGAAATCAGAGACTTCCAAAGATGTTTTTGCTTATACAAGAGTAGGAGGAGTCATTAAATAGCAGTAGGATTTTCACTAGCATGAGTTTCAACACACTTGCTCTTATCTTTTGGAGATGCTTGGTACAGATCAGCAAAATGCTTTGACATACGACAAGTATACGACCAGTGTCCAGCCATGCCATACCAATGGTAGATATTTTCATCATGCTTTTTCTTGGGTTTCTTGTCGTTGCCATGATTCGAGCCAAGATTGGATTACCTAGGGCAGCCTCCCATCACCCCAACGTGGGTTATGCCTTTGCCTACACTTATGGCCATTAAATCAACCTATATTTTTACTAGAGCTAGCATTTGCTTCAAGCAATGCTTTCAAGCCAACAAGTCTAAGATCATAGTTCTTGAGCAGCAGTTCATTAGTCTACTTGGCAGTTAGGAGGACAAAAATCAACTCCGAGTATGCCTTAAATTGACGTTGCTAGTATTGCTATTGCAATACAATATTTGAAGTTTGAAGTATGGAAGGTGGAGAAAGTTTTCTCTAATAACTCTGATTCAGTGAGCTTAATATAGTATAACTCTAGCAGATATACAATATCAAATAAGGATGAGTTATAGTCGGACACTAATTTGAAATCTTGCATCCTGAGATGCTACCAGTCATACTATGCTTGAGGGAGGATAATAGTCTTGGTATGATCATACCTCACTTTTAACCTTGTCCACAGGATCTTAAGGTCTTGAACGGATAAATATTGAGTCTTCAAGTTCTCATGCAAATGCTGACAAAAGGAAAATTAGTGCATTTGCCTTATCTTTGTTCTATGCGTTCTTGTCTTTAATAATTGCATTTACAAGACCTTACCCTTGAAGATGTATCTCCACATCAAGGTATCGGGACAGATAATTGCTTCCACTCACTTCTAGGACATGAAACTTGGGCATTTCAATATTTGTCATAATTTTGCGTATGGAAATTAGACCCATAAATTAATTTTGACAACTTAAGGGATTTTTTGAGACCCACCATTGCTTCAAGAGACGGAAAGAGGCTCAAGGTCCATTGTCGACTTTAGGCCGATTGGACAGTACACAAATCTAAAATATAATTGGTTGAAGAATTAAAAAAAATTACCTTTTCAGTTGGTTACAACCTCGTGCTGTTAACGTGTTATAAAATATAACTTTGAAAGTGAATATTAGAAAAAAGTAGTAGGAATGTAAGAAGATCTTTTATTTCATTTTTTGTTCTTATATCTACCATCAACTATAATGTCTTTATTTATAGACACACGTAGATGGATCGAAAATGAATTTATATAAATAGAAGGGATGAACTTAATATATAAAAATGACGTACACTAAATAAAAGCAAAAGATAAAAATATAACAATATAAATATGAATATTGAATATTAAAAAATACATTAAATATTATAAAATATAAAAATTATTCATATATATTCATAACTCCCCTATATTTTTTCTAGGTACATATAACACCCTTATATTTTATCTCAGAATTTTATTATTTTTAAAAAATATATTAATTGACCTTTCCTTACAAAAACCCTAGCTTGGCCTGCGTTAGTTATTCGCTTCTTCTCGCCAGTACCCCAGAGCCTCTTCCGTCCTCTCGCAAAAATGGTAATTAGGGTTCCATCTTTCTCCTCCAAATACCCAATCTTTACTACTCTATTCCCATTAATTCATTACTTCATCTCTTCTGTAGCTTTATATGCTTTTTAATTCTTGATCCGACTTAAGAGGTTTTTATCTTTTGATCTAAAAATGCCTCGTGTATATGTTTTTATGGTTTGATATTAGCGTTTATAAAATTGGTTTTGCTTGATTTGAATTGGTTTTTTTTTTTTGTTTTTTCGAAAATTTGGTGGTTGTGTCTTCATTAATTTTTTCTTTTTTTTATGTTTCATGTAGTCTCTGGTCGCCAACGAAGATTTTCAGCACATTTTGCGTGTTCTGAACACCAACGTCGATGGAAAGCAGAAGATTATGTTTGCTTTGACCTCCATCAAGGGTATCGGAAGGCGTTTCGCTAACATTGTCTGCAAGAAGGCTGATGTTGACATGAACAAGAGGTCTGTTTTTCATTGAAAACTTTAGACAAGGAACTGGTGTGTTTTTGGTAGTTTATGTCGATTTTATGCTCAGTTGTGGATAACTAACATGCTTTATGGTACAAAGGTTAGACAAGATATTACTTGGTTTTCTTGTTTTTCATTTGGAAACGATTTAGGGAGGCAAGACGTAGATAGATTAATGTTCTTGTAGAAGAAAATTCTGAGTTATGATTTATTATAATACTTTGGATTAAGTAGTCTTCTGTGCCAATGTTGGAAATGTGTATATAGTGTAGTCCTGTGGCAAAGGGATGTTGTAGAATGGTGTTCAGTTTTTGGTGGCTTATTTGATTTGCTTCTTGTTGTTATTAGGGCTGGTGAATTGACTGCACAGGAGCTGGACAATCTCATGACCATTGTTGCGAACCCCAGGCAGTTTAAAATCCCAGACTGGTTTTTGAACAGGCAGAAGGATTACAAGGATGGAAAGTACTCGCAGGTTGTGTCTAATGCTCTTGACATGAAATTGAGAGATGACTTGGAACGCTTGAAGAAAATCAGGTTATTTTCTTTGTTCTTACTGTTTTGCAATAAAATTATTTTTTGCCTTTTGGATTGTACATGCTAAGTATTTGATGCTTTATAAGATATGATCTAGCCAACTCTATCTAGGAATGAATGTTGCCGTTTTATTTGATTCTATGTTTGCCTTGGTACTCTTTATATATCCTTCAACTATTAGAAATGGGTTGCACATTTTTAGTGAGCACTTTCGAGAATATGACTGAATGACTACAATTTATTTGAGACATTCTCTTCTATAGCATGTGTATTTGAATTATTAGAAATGGGTTTGTGGTCTTTCTTTTTTGTTATTAAGCATCTGGGCAATTTTGTTGGAATGCACATTTGTCTTTCCTTGATTTTTCTGCTGACTCGTTCTAGCTTTCAAGGAAGTATGTATGCAGGTTATTGTCATATGTGAAGTCTTTTTTACAGTATCTTGATGATGTTCATTTGGGTTAAGATGGGAAGAGTCTAGTGCTCTCAAAGAATTTAGAAATTTGAAAATCATCATATTATGTCATTTATTGCCTATGTAATCCGCCAGACATAATATAATAACCATAGGGAGTGAATAAGATATATCATTTGTCATTAGGTTTGTGCCAAAAGGAAAAAATGCAAAGTCAAATAACTTACTTTTGTCTACTCTGTTACTTTTCTTTGTTTTATTTGCTGTGGGTTAACAAAGTCTTGAGAAGTTGTTTGCATCTTGGTTGATTCAGTTTACTTTTGTGGTTTAGTTTCTTGCTATGAGGGCATGGGGTAGCAGACTAACATTTATAATACTGTGATGCAGGAACCACCGTGGTCTGAGGCACTACTGGGGCCTTCGTGTCCGTGGTCAGCACACCAAGACTACTGGTCGCAGAGGGAAGACTGTTGGTGTCTCTAAGAAGCGTTGAGTGCTTCGTATATATTTTGAAGAAATATATATTCAGGCAGAGAATTTATTTCCTTGCTGTTAAGCACAAATTTTGAATGTGATTTTCTTGATTTTGAGATGTTTTTAAACCCTTGAAGACAAGTGTGGATTATAGATGTTTAGATTAAATGTTGTTTCCTTGAATGGTCAATTGCTTAGGCACTTGTGTGGATTCCTTTTATGCTCAAATATTTGCTCCAGGACTCTTTGCAATTACTTGTAGGTGTGCACCTTTGTCGGCTTAAGGATTCATGACCAAGTGTCCTGCTCAAAAAATTTGCTCCAGGCCTCTTTGCAATTACTTGTGGATTTGGAGCCACAGCTTCTTTGCAAAGTGAATTATTATTTTCTTCTAGAAAGGGGAAATAATTATTATTATTTGATGGGATTTTCTTTCTTGTCAAGCAGACTAGTTTATCTCTTGTTCTTTAAAAATCAATCTCCTAGCAATCAGTAATTAATCCTAAGCTACTGGATTTAATTTAAGTGGTTAGTGTTTTTTTTAACTAATAATTGTATTGGATTTGTTTATTGTAGTGTTTTTCTTAAATTTTGTGTAATTTTATAGTTAATTAACTTCCGAATGTTAGACAATAAAACTGGATTATTTCATAAGCTATGCATGGTTCTCACAAGTAAGGTCATTGACAGCACTCTTATCAAGAGAGATTTGTAAATTCTTTTGGTGGCTGCAAAGATTTAAAAGTACTAAACTTCATTAACTATTAATGAAAATTAAAATCAAACTTTCAAATGGATTATTTATTTGTTTGTTTGTTTGTTCATCTATTTACTTATATTCTTTCACGGCTTGCGTAGTGGGGGGATAAATGAACTTATTACTTTGATTGGTTGATTTCCGTATTAAGGAATAATCATTTTTTATTAAATTTATAATTTAATGATAATAATATATTTTGTCAAAAGATAATAAGTTTCAAAAATCTCAAATTTTTTTATTAAACTATAAAAAAATATTTTATCATTTTGGGATTTATTATTCCAAAACTAATTTTTCAACGAAACATTAAAATAATACTAAAATGATAATTTCATTTTCATTCCATAAATCAAATTACAAAATATTGATTCTAATATATTCCTCTTTTATTCTCTCTCTCAAAATAAGTATTTCATTCCCCTTTCGATCAGCTAACCAAAGGTGCTCTTAATTTATTTAAATTATATTTTTCAAAGTACATGCTAATTTTTTTTAAAAAAAAGCCAAATTCAAAAGAATTTTTATTAATTAAATAATTTAAAAAATGAACAAAAATGAATTAATTTTAATGTTGAGTCAACGCGCGGCTTCGGCCTACAAATGTAAAGATCTTTCCGTTGATCTGCACATTTAAATTTCGGAACCGCCTTTTCTTGGTACCCTATGCAACGGCCAAACGGTCTAAATCTCATCCTTTGTTTCATCTTCTTCTCTCAAATCCCTAATATCCGACGATTGTTCAGAAATGGGAAAGAAATCGGAGTCCCCGATCAAGCTGACACCGCCGCCGCGTCGAAGGGAGACGCAGCTCGTGTCTCCTCTTCCACCGGTGGCGCCGATGAAGACCGAGTCTCCTGTCTATTACTACAACATTTACGGGAAGAGAATCCCGATCAGCAAGAACACGTATTACAGTTTGTTGGTAGATGCTCTGAACGCAAAATTCGAACCGTTACTCTTGTCTCGACCCGAAGAAGATCCTGAGACCGCCCGCCGACGGAAAATCAAGATCCTTATGTCTATGCGCTAATGGGTTCCGGGTTTTGCGGTCTTTTTGTTACAGTAATAACGTCTCTAATCTCTTACTTGCTTTTACATGATCATTCTTTCATTTTTTGCTTTGTTAATTTTCTTTTAGGAAAAACAAAATTAGGGTTTCCAATTTCGAATTTGGTAGCATTATCAGGAATTTTACTGCTCTGGAATTACTGAAGGTAAGTTGACAAAAGCACTATCTTTGTAGGCTTAGTTTGATTTTTTTTATATTTTTTAATGAAAATTTTACCTTGTTATGTTTTTGTTTCAGCAGTGACCTAAAGGTATGGAATTATTGCAGCATAAGAATGTTTAAATTTTCTGTTTCAACCTACAATGCTCTACCTCCTCATGTTTCTTCTTCTGACAGGACATAATATCTTTGATTATAACACTATTGGATGTGAATGTCAAGCTTGATAGAATTGTATATTGAAACTATTCCGTGCATGAATGGAGGTCATTCAATTTCCCTTTTAAACAAATTAAGAATCAGTATCATGGTACTTTCTGTTGGGTTTCCCTAGGAAGAACGGAAATTTTTCTGCAAAAAGTGCTTGTTGATGGTTATTTTTCTCATCATGTTTCGTTTTATCTTCACTAGCTCTCACTGATACGTATAGTGAAGAAGATAATGCATTCATCTGGCTTCTTGGCATTGATCATAAGCCTCAAGCTTGGTCTGTTTCTTCTTTCATCAATGATTGTCATTTTGTTAGCTACTATTTGAGGATAATTCTACTACTTTTAATTGCTTTAGAGTCTTTAAATCCCTTTGGTTCAAGTCTCTTTGGACCTAATGGTGGATAATGTAGGAGCCATGTATCAAGCATTGAACTTTCGTAGGAAAGGTGAAATCCTTGAATTTTAATCTCCCTCACCCCTTATACTCAAGTTTCCTTTTACTTCATAAATCATAAATTGCATATATTTTCTCAAATGGAATAGGCGCAATGGTGGTGTTATACTACTAGTAGCAGTACAGCATGATATTTAGAATCAGAGCTATTTTTTCTTGAAACTTCAAAGCTTTCATCAAATCACTGTTTTAAACTTGTCATTGATGGCTTGGCACTATGAAATCCTAGCAATGCTGAATGTGGAGGTGTGATCAAAGGTACATGGACTGTTTTTTATCTCCCTTTTTGTTATACACTTTTGTATTTCCTGTGATATGCAGCCGAGCTGATGGCAGTAGAGGAGGATATTTTATCATCCCGAAAGTTAAAAGATGAGATTTCTTCAGGCCAGAACTGTTTCTACCAGTAGAGGAGGATATTTTTTTCATGCCTTTACAGAATCTAGTATCTTCATTTTCAACCAGATAAGTTTCTTCTGTGTAGCTTAGCTTTGCTAACATCTTGTTGCGCAGTGCAAATCTCTTTTTTCCTAGAGAGGGTAATTAGGTTACTGGCTAGTACACTCAACATGGATCTGCCACACCCGGAAGGTAGGACGAATGATGACGTGATATGGGGGCCTGTTATTTATAACCTGGGACCTTCAGTTTTATCCTGAGTACTCCGTTGACCTCGTCATGCAGCATGCAGATTTTCTTTATTGCAGAGAAGCTAACCAGGTTGCTGTCTTGGCCACTCATTATAGACCTGCCACACCTAGAACATTTATCTTGGGAGTTGTACGTGGTGGGGGGGTATTGGGTCTGTAATGTGCATGCATACATTCCATTTGCAGATACGAGAAGTTCTTGTGGGCTCTGTTTTGCTGAATACTGATGGGTCAAAGTGAGATGCTGAAAGAAGAGCAGGATGACGAGGATGGTGGAGCAAGCAGGCCGTGGGTTGTTATTCTCTAAGAAGCATTGAATGCTGGCAAGATGATTTCACATTTTTGTTCCAGATTTTGTAGGAATATTGTATTTAGACTTGACTGAGTAACCTGGGTTGATATGACTCAGGCTTGTCTGTTTAACAGATGGTTCTTGCAATACAATGTGCTGCTTCTTACCTTCTAATTGCAGTTTTTCCTTTCTATGTTTTTTTTTGTTTTTTCATGGCATTGATATATTAATATAATAATTTCCTAAATTTACTACTTTTCCCCCAAAAAAAGTTATAATTTGTTACCAATTTTTAGGCATTCTTAGATAAGAGAAAGCACGAAAAAACCAAAAAAAAAAGAAAAAAGATGGGAAACCCATTTCAAATGATAGCTCAGTACATTGAACAAAAGGCATTAAAAAAATTTATATAAATTATATTCCTGAAATAGAAAAGCAAATTTCCAAATGCATCTAATCCTATCCGAAAATGATCCATTCCCTCCCTCAGAGTGAACCCAATACAAAGAATAAGAATTACAAAAATCAGGATAAAAATAATTAAAATTATGGTTGGTTGGTTTTTCTAATCATGACAGCCAATAACTTTCTGAAATCAGCTATACCATTGTATGCTTAACTTACCCTACATGCAGAATTAGACTTTCCCATCGTGTTCATTAGAATCTGACAAACTACCATGCTTTTGTTGTCTGCTGGTCGGCAGGGAAAGGCTCCGGCGCTCCTTCCCACCAGGCTTAGATGAAGCATTTCCATACCATATCATTCCAACCACAGCTATGATCATGCCCAGAACCACATGCAGATTGAGGCCCTCTTTTCCAAAGATAAAGAATCCCATAATCAACACAAGGATTGTCTTCATATGCCCGAGTACTTGGAAGGACACAGCAGTAAATCTGCCGATGCAGATGAACTGGCTGAGGTTGGTTCCTACCGCTATAGTACATGACAGAACTAAAAACGTCTGCAAGGACCAAGAACCAACAGCTGTGAGCGAATTTTCTGGTAAAACCAAAAATCAGAGGCACAAGCTATAGGTGAAGTTACACATCACACTAACAATTAAATGATTTTCTGCAATCAAAAGAACTCAACACAAATATTTCCACTAGGCATCCTCCCTAAACTTAATGTAGCGGCTATTAAGTACAAGAGATGTTAGGCACCATAGGGCATCTAAGAGGTATTAGGCAATGCATGCAGATAAGCAAGCAACAACATCACATGCAATGCAAATTAAATATAATTGTGGGTTACAAGAAAGACAAGTAACTGCACATAGTCTGCACATTCATGAACAAAAACGATTTTATTGACAAACATGATTTTGACAGCAACTCTCGGAAAGGCTAACATTGTTCTACAATTAAGGCAACAACAACCAAGATTCACAAAAATCATAAAGCAAAAAACACAAATCGATAGAATACTTACCACAGAAGCTAGGTTATAACTATAGGCATCAACTCTCTTGTTTGTCAACCAATAATCCAGAAATGGACCTACTAACAGCAGTGTTCCAGCCTGGGCAGGAGCAGTGTGTCCCAGTAGGTTGAAAGAACTAAGATTATACCTTCGTTGAAGGTGATGCACATACTGCACAAATAGACACACAAAAAAATAAATGACTACATTGTAAGTTTTAAAACAGACAAAAAAAAAATACAGTAATAGAACATTGAGATTAAATTGATATGCACAGCAATAAACAAAAAAAAGTTAATGACTGCATTGTAAGTTCTTAAAAATACAAATAAAAAAAATACAGCAATTTAGAACATTGAAATTGAATTTATATGAACAGGAATAAACAACTTACATACTGTTGCAGAGAAGTACTCCAAACAGCAATAAAGGCAGCTACAAAACCTTTGGTATTAACACTCACATCAGTAACAGTACAAACACCAACACCCAGAAGAACAACAGTTATGCTCAGCTTTGTGTCTCTGGAGTACCGAATTTTGTCCATCACAACTTCCAAAAAGCAGGATACAGGAATCATACTAAGCTTTGCAATCTGTCATTGAATTAGAAAGTTTGTGATTTCCAAATTATCTAAACAATACAACTGGCAAAATCCAGCAAATATTATACTATACCTGATAAAATCCCACAGAGTTCCACATTAGACTAACATTCATTCCAACAATAGAGAAGTTGGCAAAGAGAACAAATTTCAAAAGCTCAGGCAAGGGTAGATGAGAAGATTGAATGTATCCTAACCATCTTAGAACAGCCGTCATCAAGGTTGTGGTAGCAAAATGCAAACCAGTTAATGTTGTAGCTGCAATCATTTGCAGTCAAATACAAAGGCATCAGTGACAGTATATTTACATCCTTATTGCATCAAGGATATTCGGAAAATTCAGAAAGTTTAAAAAAAAAAAGGACAAATCTTTAGCTTATGTACGATCATTATTTTCCAGCATCACCTTCATCCTATACTTAATCCCAGCTACTTCCAACTTCCAAGTCAAACGCTTCCTGTTAGTCTCTGGCTTACATCAAGACATGTTTTTTCTATTTTAAATTGCTTTCCACAAATTCGACCCATTTACTCTCCTTCAACAATTAAACTGGAGTGGGGTCGGTAGGAAAAGGAATCATAGCCCATGCCATTCACATTCTCCACCATTTACAGCCCCCACAATCCTACACTAAACTTATCCTAGGTTTGAACATCATGCTCAATTCTGCATATGATAAGGCCAATTCTACAGCTTTATTTACATGATTGCTCATATAATTTTCCAGCCTTACCACTCCACAATCTAAATTTTCAAAACTATAGAACCATTCTGCCCAATGATTTCATTTTCCAAGATAACGCTCACAACTGTTAAAAAATCATCTTGTTCAACAAACTTCTCATCTATTTGCATTTTAAGTGTTGAGTTCATGGCACCTTACCACTTTGATCCTAAATAATTGTCTTTAAGATAAAGAAGAATTTGACTGTAAAAATTCCAAATTCAATTGAACTCTAACTGGCCACAACATCATTTAACTATTAGCGGCAAATGAGAGGGGAAAAACAAATAAAAGGTGTTTCAAAGAAACTTACCAAAACTGAAACCATAGGTAGCCATTAAGGCTTTATTGACAATAATAATTCCAACAGAAGTGACAACATTGAACATCCAAGCAGCTGCATCTACAACTGCCTTTCTATCAGCCTTACTAGCTGGAGCCATTTTATATTTTGCTGCAAGTGATAACCCTAAAGCCTTTACCACTCAATGTTCTTTAAGTAACCCATCCATGTGAATATTATGTCCAAGAGTTTTCAACCACGTCAGCAATGAGTGTCCTACAAAAGTAATAGCAATAATTATGATAAAGACTTGGAAACTGCCAATCTTTTGAAATCACAATTAAAAATGGTAGTGAGACTAGTCTACAAAGACATGCTCAAAACAAACTTGCGTAATAACATAAATTTAACAAAGATATGAGTTCATAACTCAGATCAACCAATAACAGCCTGATACTCCAACATGTTATGAATAAACAAAAAGCAGAAGAGTGGCTTTACATCTCTTATAAATAGCTAAAACTTATCCTTCCACCTTTTGGAACCTTCGACTAGAAGTAACTCACCTTTGCTGCAACTATTTCTCCTTTTGTAAATAAGATATTTTAATTTATGTTTCCTAATTATCACAGAGAGAAATTAAGGGAAAAAGTCCAAAACCACATTTTTTAATAAAAAATTTCAGCATAAAGCACAGTTATATAGCTATACTTTTCCCATTAACTACCAACCAAAATTTGCAAAGTTTTGCGAAATTTCAGCATCTTACAATCAAGATACCCATCTAACCAACTCAATGCCCTGACTTCAACTAAATATCTTCTGCTCCTCACATTATCCCATTCGGGACAGATCTAGGTGAACCTTAAAGGAATAAAGCTACCGTACAATCAAGATGAATATCTAGATTAGACCGGATTTGCCAGTTCTTAAATAAGCATTGACATGCAAACAACATCCATAGACTGAAAAATATGGAGGTCATTAGATCATTGTGAGTATGGCCACTAAACATGAATTCAACACAACTCCGACTTATGATTTTAGATTTCTGCAATAACGAACCGATAATAACCTCACCTAAATGTTTTCATTCTTTTGCATCAAATTGTGAACTCAATTCTTGCAGAAACTAAATCACATCAAATAATAGATAACTGTTTTCCCTCATCAAAGATAAATGTCGAGGTCCACATTAGTTAAACACAGTAAATATACAACAGTAAAAAGAAAATGAGAAGATAATATTACAGTTAATTGAGCTATAACTATTTACTGTAGATTTCCACAGTGATGAATAAGAAAAATGAAAGCCGAATCACATGGAACTGTTTCAACACTGAAAATCAGGTCAAGATCTCCCAATCTCAACAAATTAGAAAGATAAAACTCTCAGCAATCACGCGAGAGATCCAGATCAAGTAAAGAAGGAATAAATGATAGATTGGAAATTAGATCTAACAAAGAAAAACCAGCGTTAGACCTCGGAGTTGAAATCAATGGCGAAGGCGAATACCAGATCTAACGCATCGAAAGGGAAATGGAAAACGACGGCCAATCGTACCGTTTGATGAAAGGCAGACGTCGATGAGAGAGAGAGGCGAAGGGGAAGGGGAAGGGAAAGGGAAAGGGGAAGGGTATGTTTGGAAATGATGAGAAAGGCGGGTGTTATTAAGCGGGGGATTAATTAGTTTGCATGTTTGGATCCCCAGAGCGTTGGAGAGAAGAGAGAGAGGAAATTTCAAATTGTAAAAATTAGTTGGAAAATGAAGGGATCGTGGAAGGGAAGTAGGCAGACAAAAGCCAGCAAAACACAACACCCCCGACGTTTACAATTTGGCTCCTCCTTCCGCATGTCAAACATTCCACTTCCCTTCACATTTTTTTTGGTTCCCCTTCTATTATTAGTTTTGAATAATTTTCTAATGTTGTTATTCAAATAAATCCTTAAATTATTTAAAAAAATTTAAAAAAATTTTTATATTTTTATTTTGAATCAAATAAACTCTTATGATTGTTGATTGTTTCAGTCAAAATGTCAATTATCATTATATGCAGTATATCATGTTTAATTTGATATGATAATATGATCATGTGATATAATTTATATTTTATATTAATATCATGTCAATGTCATATAAATATAAAATGACAATTAATATTTTCACTAATGACAATCCATTAATAATTAATCATAAAAAATATTAAAATATAAAAAATTAATTGAACACAATAAAAAAATAAAAATTTATTTAAAATTTTTAAATAATTTAGTGACTTTTTTAGATATTATACCTTATTATTATTATTATTATTACTAAATGTATAAAAAATTGATGCAGGATGTATAGTCTTAGTTGCATGCATGTATTGATTTGTGACATGCCTAGATTGTTTAAGAAAAAATTAATTGTTAAATTTGAATGTCATGATAATGCATATAATTGCAGGGAAGTAATAAATGGGTACATGCATATTGTTAAGGTGGGTCCTAATTATAATAGGGGATATCCCATGGGATATGACATTTGATCAAATGTAACACCAAAAAAAAAATTGAAAAAAGGTTAGTCTTATCCTTATCAAACTATTAGCAATAATAAGGGATTCAAATATATGGAATTACATTATTTAATCATGACTGGGATATAATACAATTGGCCATGACTAAATTTCTTTTTCAAATGATATGATGGTATCGAGGTTAATTATTTTTGGTAGTTTTTTTAAATTGGAAATAAGGATTTGAATTCGATTCTTTGAATAGGGAAAGCCTACACCAATCATTAAATTAAATGTTCAAATATAATTACTTTTGTGTTTTATTTTTTTTATAAAATACTGGTTATAGTGGTTATAATTTAATAAGATCAAATCTTTTATTTGTATAGACGTGTTAATGAGCTAGTTCGCTTACCTAACAATTCATGGATAAGCTTGAGTTAAGTTTGTTTTGGTTCGTTTAATAAAATAAACTAACGATTTAAGATAAGATTTTAGAATTCGTTTAATAAATGACCTGAGTTCAAACGTATGTCTGTTTAGTTGATTTTATATTCACAAACAAGCTCTTTTGTTATTCATTTACAAAATCATATATAAATCTCTTAGAAGCTTGTTTAAAACTTTGATTCTTTTCTATTATTTATAGCTTCTCAATTTTGATTTTGTTTGTTTGTTGAAAATTATTTGATTACTAGCTTCTCATATATAAACCCTAAACCCTTCCAAAATAATTAATTTTTTTATATATTATATCTTTTTTCTTTTAATGGCCCCCTCAAATTAATTTTTTAATTACTAATTTATATAAATAAAAAATAATAAAATGACCCCACAAACTCTACTCAACTTTACCTTAATATAAGTTTCTCCACACCTCTTTCTCTTTCTTTTTTCTTTTGTCCTTTTATCACTACCGAAACTCACTTCATTATTCAAGAAATTAGGAGGAGGTAAAGTTTTTTTTATATTCTTCTTTCTATTTATATTATTATTATTATTATTATTATTATTATTATTCATTTATATTCTATTTGTGCATGTTTTAAGTTTCTATAGATTTTCTTTTCCAAGTTTCTACAAACCATCAACCATGTTCTTCTTCTTTCTTTTTTGTTATCTGAGTTTTATCTTTTACTTGTCATTCTTCTTTTTTTTGTTATATGGATTTTATTTTTCATGATTTTAGACTTTAAAAATTAAATACTTATTATATAATTCTTAAATATAAGTTGTACTGTTGCACTATTAGCTGTTTCTTAAAATTTGATCATTGTATCATTGTTTTATTAATCCTGATTATATAAAAGGAAATTATCTTGAGTATATCTTTTTTGTGTGCTTTACATTTTATATTTAGTTGAAAGGAAATTATCTTGAGTATATAAAAAGAAATTATCTTGAGTATTTAGTCTTTAAACAATCTTGATTATATAAGAAGAAATTATTAATCATGTATATTGTATTTAACTATTAATATTTTTTGCATTATAGTTTTATATTTAGTATTTTAAGTTTAAATAGAAATAAAATAAGAATATTGGACGTTAATTGTGTTAATTTTTTTTTAAGGTTTGATTAAAGAATGAGTAAGTTAAAAACAATTGATAAATTCTTTTAAAAAAATGCAAATCATTCAAATGATCTTTGTACAATTGAGCTTACAAGCCTCAATGCTTCAACTTATGAACAAGAGCAGGTGATAACTTTATTATCATTTAATTTTTTGCATGTTTTAAGAACTTGAGCTAGAGTTAGTTGTGTCAATTTCTTTGATTTACCTATCCAATAATGAAACCAAATTATTTTGTTATCTTTTTCTTTTAGTAAATGTGAATATTATTTGAGTATTATATTGAACTCTTATGTTAAGCATCATTGTTAGGCGAAATTTTCTACAAATTGAGCACGATATCTTCTATTTTGAATATTATGCACATCTAAAAAAGGTTTATATGACTGTAAATTTTTAAATTATGTCTTCAGTTTTAGAATTTGTTTGATTCTCTCTTAAAGCGAATCTTAGGCAATACCTAGTTAAAGAGATGACTTAGGCTATCTTTGAACCGTTGGAGCATTTCAAGCCTACCTTTGCATAAGTTTATCTTTCATTTACCCCTTTTGAGCTAATTTTTTCTTTTCTTTGTTTGAACATATAATTAATTAAGCCTAGTGTCACGACCCGGAACCTCCCTCAGGCCTATGACAATAGCCGCGACGTCCCGATTGACACTCATTATCCGAAATGCCAACCGGAACCCCGCAAGGCTTACATATCAGTTTTTTTCCTTTCCTGTGAGCAATCATTGTTAAATATCGAGTTTTTAGAGAATATATACTATTTTAGATCAAAAACAATCAAAATAAAATTTTCGCCACACAGGGGTATTTTGGTCATTTTTTTTCCAAAAATTTCAAAACTGGCTAAAACGTAATATACAAGTACAAAATACATAATTCATATTCAAAATGAGTTTAAAAGTCTAAAATCTTCATTTAAAACGAAATTACGGTTATTTGAATATAATAAGAAAATAAAAGAAATATTAAGGAAAATATTTTATTTTCTTATAAAAACAATATTTATAGATTTATACGTGAATAATTTTTATAGCGTAAAAGCTAAACTAAATTTATCATACTGAAATACAGTAAGCCAAAATATTTAATTTAATTTACAATAACAAGA